>NW_025534004.1:0-307987 GCF_020615455.1 Coregonus clupeaformis | reverse complement strand
GTGCTTCTTGAAACCTCCAGCAGATTGGTAGCCACGGTCATGAGAGGATCTGGAAGCTCATAGTCAGCGGAGGTGGTGGCAGGGCGTCCCAGCTGTTTGCAGCTTCTCTATATTGGGACTCTATGATGAGCTCCCCAGAGAGTCAGCCCTCTCCTTACTTCAGAAGTACCCCCCTGAGCAATTAAACAGTTGGCCCACTGCCAACTCTGCATGTATAGCCTCCTCTTGGGTCACCGTTGGTGAAAAACAACCCAAAGACAGTAGGTATAATTCTAATGAAAACACATTAGCTAGCTTGTTGAACACGCTGATTTTCATCAAGTTACAGGCTGGATTCCAATTCATGATATCAAGACTTGATCTGCACGCTTTTAGCTGAGGAAAAATAAAAGGTTTGTAAAAAATAAATACAAATAATTATAATATGTACATAATTTATATGAGCTCTCTGCCTAGGCTGCCACTAGGCGCCATGGAAACTATAGAACTAGGATGAGATGACAGAAGCCTCCACGACAACACAGGAGTCTGCCACAACTGCTTCAGAGGCAGTCTGTGTCCATCTGAGCTCAGGTTGTTGAGGTCTGGCTAATCTGACCAGACTCCAAAGCCTGCGGAACAAGTGTCCAATCCTCGTGTGTAGAACCCCCCAGATGTTTTGCAGAGAAGACGCTGTTCTTGTAGAATACTCTATTCCATTTCCCTGGCTCCACACACACACTGCACAACACACAGACACATGCTCGCACTCGTGTATGCACATCCTCATTGACGAGACCCATGATGGATGTAATTAGATCAGTATAATTGAATCTGTCTGTCTTTCACAGTCACACCGCTGGACGTTGTGAAGATACGGCTGCAGGCCCAGCAAACACCATTCTATCAAGGTAGAACATTAACAGACAACATTCGCTGCTTATACTATGAGTCTGCTTATTGCTTCTTACCATTGCGGGTATAGCTTAAGTGTTAGATGTTTAAGTCCCCACTCCCCACCCCTGAAAACTCAACTGCACTGTCATTGCTTTCCCCTGTGAGAGACTGCATTCAGCCTCTTGCCCCTGTCTGCTCCTAAGCCTAAATAATGAGAGGGGTTAAGGTAAAGGGGGTTTAGGAAGTCCTTATGTCTGCAATGTTGACCTTACGCAGCCATGTCGGGCTACATTTAGTGGAATGTGAGACATGCTTTAGCTTTTCTCTGCTCAAATGCTTATTTTGTGTGTCTTGTGTGCTCTTTCATTGTCTCTCCATCTCTGTGTTTCTGTCTCTTTCTTTGCGTTGTTTCATAGCTTTAGCTGCTGACTCCGCTTCATGGAGTGGTGTAATCCGCCCCTCCAAATGTGAGTATAACCTGCCGGCGCCGCTCGCTGCATGCCCAGACTTTTCCCAGTCTGACTGACTACATGTGCCTTTCTGGCACTGCTCTGCCAGTCTGCCAATATGACCTGCTAACAAACTGGTTTCCTGGGAAAACAAAACAAATGCACTTTAAACATAGTCTGAGCAAATTGATTTTGAAGTCCCTGGCAATTATATGTACCCTCTGTCTCTCTTCCTCAGTGTACCCTCTATGTCTCTTCCTCAGTGTACCCTCATACTCTTCCTCAGTGTACCCTCATACTCTTCCTCAGTGTACCCTCATACTCTTCCTCAGTGTACCCTCATACTCTTCCTCAGTGTACCCTCATACTCTTCCTCAGTGTACCCTCATACTCTTCCTCAGTGTACCCTCATACTCTTCCTCAGTGTACCCTCATACTCTTCCTCAGTGTACCCTCATACTCTCAGCTGATGATTGTGAATGATTATATGGGCCACAGCCTTGGCTCGCTCTCTCTCCTCTCTCTCCTCTCTCTCTACCAACCATGACTCACTCTGAACATTGATACATAAAACAACTGAAAAATAGCCCAGTTAGTATTAGCATGTTGAACTTTACAACCAACTGATGTGGTAACAATGAGTACTTTCTGGTACTTCAAAGAATTCAACATGATTCATAGCTACCGGATATCAAATTTTGCCTTGTGGTGCTTGTGTTTATGAATCTCAAAGAAACAAACAAGTACTTCATAGGTTATACTGTGTAATACCGATTTTACTATGTCCTTTTCTATTACTAGAGGAGCACATTTGTTTGTTTATAGATTTCTCCTCAAACATTTGTAATCTGCCTTTGCCTTGGATTGACCATTTGCCAATACCTAAAATAAGCCCAAAACTAGTAGTCCAGAGCAGGCCTTGGCTGAAGCAGCATTGGTGTTATCGTCCCCAGTGTCTGTCTGATCGGTCATTGCCATTACCTCTGTTATTAATAGCTTATCTAACCTCTGTCATGGACATGGACACCCTCACATTAACTTATATTGAACTACTGACTGAAAAACAAACTGTTAAAGTATTTTATTTTTTACCAATGGCATTATTTTATAGAACTATTGAATATCCATTCATTTGACAGAACTAGAAGCTATAGATGTATCAAACGGACATACTGTAATTACACATTAATGCATGCCCTACAGAGACACCAACGTTTGGCATTACTCCCAATAGGTTCACATTTACCTATCTACAGTGTAGATAGAAGTAGAGCATCATGTCTAATACAGTAACATATTAACCAGTATGGTTATGTTTTGGTGACCCTGTTTTTGTGTTTGTCTCTCAGGGAAGTGCTTCCTGTATTGTAATGGCCTGATGGATCACATCTATGTGTGTCAGAATGGGGCCAGCTGCGCCAGCTGGTACAAAACACCAACCCACTTCAGTGGCACCCTGGTAAGAGACTCAGGACCCTCTTATTCACTCCCGCCAACACAGCACCACATCACCTGGTTTGACATAGTTAAACCACTGGATGGGGAACTACCTGTCTTTGAACTCACAAATGCTAGTATTTATTTGGAACTTTTTTTGGAACAGTTTCCAAGGACAAACACAGTGTGGTGTTTGTTTTTCCCAGGATGCTTTTGTGAAGATCACGCGCCACGAGGGGGTCAGGTCTCTGTGGAGCGGGCTGCCTCCCACACTGTGAGTCACTGGGGTATTTCAAGTACATGTATTTGTAATAAATCAAATATAGCAAAATAAAGAACGGTTACAAGAGCTATCTGTACTTGATTGTATAAAAGAGAGAACTCAGAACTATGACTTTATATGCAATCAATTTCAGTTTGTTGTTTTGCACCAAATCATGTAACAGCTTGCAGAGCTTTGAGATCGGCAGTCTCTCTTCCTGTTTGTGTACAGGGTGATGGCGGTGCCTGCCACGGTCATCTACTTCACCTGCTATGACCAGCTCAGAGACTTACTGTGCTACGGCATGGGGTTCCAAGGCAACTACATCCCCCTTGTGGCAGGGGGTCTCGCTAGACGTAAGTGGACTACATGGGACGGGGGGGTCACACTCTGGAAGTTGATTACATCTTGATTGATACAGTTCAGTTGTCACACACCACACTAAGAATGTAGATGTATAATAGTCATTATTATATTGCTCCCTTCTGTAGCATCTTGTGTCTGTTGCTGCCCCTCTTCCGTTGACTCACTCTCTTCCTCTCTCCCCCGTCTCTCTGTGTTCTCCAGTGGGAGCAGTGAGTGTGATCAGCCCGTTGGAGCTGGTGCGCACCAAGATGCAGTCCCGGAAGCTGACCTACAGCGAGCTGAGGGTGTGTATCCGCTCTAGTGTTGCCCAGGACGGCTGGCTGTCCCTGTGGAGGGGCTGGGGACCCACCGTCCTACGAGACGTCCCCTTCTCAGGTGAGACTTCACCTCCATGGACGTTATTTCACTAACCATCTATCTGTCACTGCTAGAGCTTAGTTGGAGTGGTTGATGGTAGTTGGGGGTTACAGAATGAAGACCGCCTGTGTGGGTGAATAATACAACTATCTTCGGTGTGATAATGTTTCTCAGTGACTTTGCAACCTGACTGTTTTTGTTTTTCTGTGTGTGTGTGTGCAGCCCTGTACTGGTTCAACTATGAGCTGGTGAAGGCCCAGCTGTGTGATCAGTATGATGTGTCTCAGGCCACCTTCTCCATCAGCTTCACAGCAGGGGCCATCTCTGGAGCTGTGAGTATCTCATTAATACCTCTACTGTGGGAATTTACAGTGTATCTAAAGAAGACGTCTTCCATTAGATTTAATAAAGAAGATGATGGATAGTTTGTACTTTGCAAGGTGTGTACAGTTAAATAGTCAAACTCTTGTTTCCACTCCTATTCTATTCGTTTACTCTAAGTGAGGCGGAGGTGTGTGTTTTTATTATTATGGGTAATCATGAACACATTGACATATATTGATAAGATTCAGTGTGCTATCTCTCACCAGGATGAGAAAGCCAGTTGTAACAGAGCTGTTATCGGTATTTATGACGGATGGAGGCCATGGTAAATAAAACCAAATGTGTCTCCCTGCTGAAAACGGGCTTTGTTTGTTTAGAGAGATTCTCTCATATGTGAGAGAAGTGGACACACAGGAAGTTCCCTATCAAATCATGGCAGTTCCTCGTTCCTCTCATGAGTTATTATAAGGGTTGAGTTGAAACCATAAAAAAATTGAGAATTGCTGTGTCATTGTGACTGTAAACCATTAGACTGTTGATAATTGATAACAGGTGGACCCCTGGGTAAAGCCTGTTTTTACAGTGTTTCTCCTGTCTAGTTACATAACTTAACCCCTGATCTACTGATCAGCAGTACGTTATGTTGATTTCACTGGGTATTGCTTATAGAGAGTGTGTCTATTGTCTTCTGTCCCAGGTGGCTGCCATCATGACCCTGCCTTTTGACGTAGTGAAGACTCGGAGACAGATCCAACTGGGAGAGATGGAGACACTGGGAGGTGTGTAACTACAGGGTCTTATGCGCCCTTAAGGCCATTCACATCTGTGAAAAGGTATTTTCTCCTCTCTGATAGTGCGTAGGATTGCCCACTAAATCTGTCTTTCTCCCCTTCCTCCTAGTTCCTGTGAAGAACCCCACATCCACATTGCATATCATGAGGGGAATTTGGGCTGAATCGGGCTACAGGGGGCTCTTTGCAGGTAAGTCCAAAAGGATGCATAAAAAGTATATATTTGCAATGTTTGAAGCGCTGGTATAGAAAGCAGTCTGAATGGAGGACTAAATCACGTAAATTGTGTCTCTGTATCCCCCTCAGGTTTCCTACCCAGGGTGATCAAAGTGGCCCCAGCCTGTGCTGTCATGATCAGCACCTATGAGTTTGGGAAGACCTTCTTCCAGAAGATGAACCTTGACCGGGAGCAACAGGCCTGCTGAGGGGCTGTGTGTGTGGAGAAGCAGGGTTGGCTGCCTTCCTCTGGAGCAGAATGGGAAGAGACTATTAGCAGCTGCCCATGCACGCTGTGCAAGACTGCTCCTAGTCAAGACTTTGCACCTAGACACCTGAGCTTCAAATCACCATGGAGGAGTCTGTCTGTCTCTCGAATTCAGACAAGGCGAAGACATGAGGAATGGACTTTTTGTCTGTTTTCTAGCCCTTTCTATTGGCCCACAGGGGCTGCTCCTACAACTGTGAACACTGTCATACGTGTATCCATGAGTGTATCCATTAGTTAAACTCAGAACTGTGGGGGAACGGCCCTGTGACTAAGGCTTATTCAGACTTTGGCATGCTTTCCTTGCACACTAAAGGAGTTGTTCATCTTTGCTAGTACAGCCCCCTGCTGTTCATACCTGGGAGAACACTTCTAACAACGACCCTAAAAAAAACTGCATGCAAAGTAATCCATTCAATCAATACCTTCCCTTCACCTACTAGCCCAGACCAAATGCATGGTTGAGTGGATACTTGTCTATTGTTAGTGTAGCATTCTCTCATTGATTTGTCATCTGCCCAATGGTAGCCTACTATCCAATGTCAATTTTTTTTGTGATGGGAATAAATACAATACATATGTAGGTGGGTTACCATGGATCATTCCCAGAGGATGAGAACTGGGTATAGTGGCACTTTTTTATGGGTTAATTTGGTAGATGTTATTCAATCAAATGAAATACTTCAGACCAAACAGCTGACAAATTCTCATAACTTTGCTGTCTATAAGGGGGTGACATAACTTTTTTTTACATGATTGAATAAATACAGCTTTTCTGTTGATGCGTTTCAGAACTGGGATGAGTTGATATAGTTTTATGAAGAATTGTTTTTTTTAATTTTTTGTATTTCAGGAAGATCTGGAACTCTACTAGGTAGGTTACTGGACAGAAGTGAGTTGTTGCCTTGGTCTTTAATTTGTGTGTTATATTATTTATCGTCTACCATACATGGATGTATAGAATGTTTTATATGCTGTGACTGGTTTTACTAGTCAATGAGGGATACAGATCATCTCACAGAATGCCTAATTGGAATCAGAGACATTGAGGTGGACAGTTGTAAAATAAAAAAAGGTGTTGCACCAATCACAAGAGCTTTTGCCAATTCTGTTACACTAGAATTGTAGATTTTGATGAAGTGTTTGTACAGCAGGAAGGCGGAGCCGTGATGCTGGTTGGCGACGTTAATCACGTGACGGATCACGTCCTTGTATAAAAACCGAACATCCCCCTTCCATAGGCCTCTTTCAATCGGCTCGGAGGCAAAATGGTGAGTTTGACTTTCTTATGAGAGACTTGAGCTTTCAATCCATTCGGCATCTTCGCAATCCTTATATTTTCCCTGTCTAAGCCAATACGTAACATGTGTCTATCTGTAATAAACACAGTTGTATGATATTAGACTTGACCATAACACTGTTTTAGATTTATTACAGAATGAATGTAATCGTCTGCATACCTGTAACTTAAAATGGCTGATACACTGAGGCCTAGCATGCTTGATTACAAAATGAGTTTATTTTTTAGTAACGTATGTTCACAATCAAATGTGTATATAATTGACAACGTGCTAGTTAAATTTCTACCGTTAACGTGCCCTGTCTTTATATTTGAGGCCTGGACGAGCTAAGCTAACTAGGTGATACGCTGACACTCATTAACCCACCCTATCAGTAGCTAGTGGAGGTCCTCCGAACCTCGTTACCTACTAACGTTACACATGGTTATTCCAAGACGCTATTTTCATCGTCAGTTGGGATTTACTTAGCCAGGTTGCTATGCCGGTTATTGATTACACTTCCAATAGGTACAAATCATTGAATATGGGTGATGATTACCTCGACGGGCGGACAGAATGGATGGCCTCGTGCTGTTCCTGTTGAATGTCGAGTTCTGACATACTGACGTGCGTTCATTTAGTTTTGTATGCCTCATGGATGATGTACTAAATTGCGTTATGTCTTCACAGTCCCACCGTAAGTTTTCGGCTCCCCGCCACGGATCCCTGGGCTTCCTGCCCCGTAAGAGGAGCAGACGTCACCGTGGTAAGGTGAAGAGTTTCCCCAAGGATGACCCCAGCAAGCCTGTCCACTTGACTGCCTTCCTTGGCTACAAGGCTGGCATGACTCACATCGTGCGTGAAGTCGACAGACCTGGCTCAAGTGAGTATTTGGCTTCATGCAGTTTTGTTACAATGTTTAATTGACTGGGTAAATATTATTGTTTTGCGATTTATGAATACATAACTGAGCCATATTAGTTTCGATCTTGCATTACTGTAGTTCAGATCCTAATCTTATTTTCTGCCTATGATGATCCCCTCGACGGGCGGACATATTGGGTCTAACCCTTGCTGAATGTCGAGCACTGAGCGCAGTCAATAAGCATTGACATTTTGCAATTTAAATCTACTGTACAACTCTTGTATTATCAACTTATACTGACCACTTTTTTCCCTACAGAGGTGAACAAGAAGGAAGTGGTTGAGGCAGTGACCATTGTGGAGACTCCTCCCATGGTTGTAGTGGGTGTTGTGGGCTACGTCGAGACCCCCCGTGGCCTGCGCTCCTTCAAGACTATCTTCGCTGAGCACGTCAGTGATGAGTGCAAGCGTCGCTTCTACAGGAACTGGTGAGTCATTCTACACATGAAAAATAATATATCTACACAAACTTTTTGAATATTGGTTGACTGTAGTGTATAATTACATTTAGATATGAGCCTTGAAGCATGATGTTGCTGCTCGGTGTATAAAACATGTCATGTGTTTTACTGAGCAAGTCTTAACATCCGTGTGCCCCTGGTAGCGCTCCGCTCGGTGCCTTGTGCCCTGATGAGCTCCGGGCTCCTCTGGCCGGTGGAAAGTGCTTCTTAGAAACCGTGCCATGAGCGAAACCCCTTCTGAAGCTGTAACTGCCCCCTTTTGCCCTGTGAAGGCTGGGCAAGCAGCTGAAGTGCAGTGTTCTTCCGCTGGCCCCCTGGGGTTATGAAGGACCTGTGCCAACCCGTGTGCCTCTTCTCCTACCCTCCGGTCACGCTGCATGCTCTCAGGTACAAGTCCAAGAAGAAGGCCTTCACAAAGTACTGCAAGAAGTGGCAGGATGATGAGGGCAAGAAGCAGCTGGAGAAGGACTTTGCCTCCATGAAGAAGTACTGCCAGATCGTCCGCATCATCGCCCACACCCAGGTGAGTCTGAGCAGGATAGAATACTCTCACTGCAATGCCCCATAGTTTTAATGAATCTAATCTCCCTTTGACTGTCGGTGACGAGACCACGGAACACTGCGTCAGGCATGACGTCCGACACGCATGAGGATACATTCCATGCTGCCTTCCTTCTGAGACCACATGTCCCTACTATTACATTTTAACCCAATTTTGGGTTGAATACATAGTGTTTGTACTAGTATACTTGTCCCAGGACTAGCTGCAGGCTCACCTGCCTCTCTCCCTCCAGATGAGGCTGCTGCCCCTGAGGCAGAAGAAGTCCCACCTGATGGAGGTGCAGCTGAATGGAGGCTCCATCTCTGACAAGGTGGACTGGGCCCGTGAGAAGCTGGAGCAGTCTATCCCCATCACAAACGTCTTCACCCAGGATGAGATGATTGACGTCATCGGTGTCACAAAGGGGTCCCGGATACAAGGTATGTTCTTAAGAACTGTTTTGTGTCAGTGATGAGACCACGGAACACTGCGTCATGCATGACGTCCGACACGCATGAGGATACATTCCATGCTGCCTTCCTTCTGAGACCACAACCCACTAATGACCATGTAGTTAACCATTCATGATGGTTTAGTTATTCATGTAAGGTACCCAGGTACTAAACATTGAATTTTCCCCTTTAGGTGTCACCAGCCGTTGGCACACAAAGAAGCTCCCCCGTAAGACTCATCGTGGTCTGCGTAAGGTGGCCTGTATTGGTGCCTGGCATCCCTCCCGTGTGGCCTTCTCTGTGGCCCGCGCTGGTCAGAAGGGCTACCACCACCGCACAGAGATCAACAAGAAGATCTACAAGATCGGCCAAGGCTACCACACCAAGGATGGCAAGCTGGTGAAGAACAACGCTGCCACTGAGTCACGATCTGTCCAACAAGAGCATCACCCCTTTGGGTGGCTTCGTCCACTACGGAGAGGTGACCAATGACTTTGTCATGCTGAAGGGCTGCACGATTGGAGTCAAGAAGAGGGTGCTAACCCTACGCAAGGTGAGGAAACGGAGACCATTCTATCTTATGCATGGTTATTCCAATGCATTATTTGCATTGTCAGTTGCGATTTAGGTACTTATAAGGCAATGAATAAACTGAATAGGTACATATTAAATATGGGTGGTTCCCTCGCTGTGTGGACTGAATGAATGGCTGTGTGCTGTCCATGTTGCATGTAGAGTTCTGGATGGACAAAGCGCCAAATATTGTTGTCCCAAAAAGTATTGTATGCCCTGGTAAAGGAATGTGTCACTGTATAATCTAATTGATTTTTAACTTCTGTTTTCAGTCTCTGTTGGTGCAGTCGAGCCGTCGTGCCACGGAGAAGATCGACCTTAAGTTCATCGACACCACCTCCAAGTTTGGCCACGGCCGCTTCCAGACAGTGGAGGAAAAGAAGGCGTTCATGGTGCGTTCAGTTTCCTTTTCCATGACTTGGCATTCACTTGTCCCTTCCCTTGTCTTCACTCTATTTCACAAGCCCCCTGGATTAATGTAGTGGACCCACCCTAGCTTCAGCCCAAAACACTATTTTGTATATCCGTTCACATAAAACTGGCGTTGTCGCTCAGTCCCCTACGCCCGTAGTGCACTTATCGTAACCTGGTTCACTCTTGGTATGAATTTGGGTTCCATTCAGGTGCTAGAACAAACTTCAGTGAGGCAGGGGAGCAGCATCGTTTTTTTTGCTGTTCCCTGTTCACTCTCTGGGAACATCACCCCTAGAGCCACAGATGGAGTAGAGGTTGCTTATTAAACTCTGTATAAGCATTGTTACTGACCACTTCTCCATTCCTTCTACAGGGACCACTGAAGAAGGACCGCATTGCCAAGGAAGAGACTGCCTAAAGGCCCTGTCCTCAAGCTCTGTCTGGTGGTGTGAGTCCTCATACAGCGCTGCAGAGTTATTTAATAAATAAAGTGAAAACTCCTCTCTCGTTTCTTATGAATTGCATAGGGATTGTCTCAAACTTGAATCTTAGTAAGAGGGGTTGTGCGTGGCATAACTGGGCCCAGCAAGCAGAGTTTTTGTATGAAGGTCATTGAGTGAATTTGTTTAACTAAAAATGGAATGGCTTATTTGCTACATGAGGCTTGATCAAATGACTGTTACATAATGATTAAGTTAAGCGTGTCCTGATAAGTAGGACAGGTGACACCCCAGAAACTTTGAGGGGGGAAAATACTGTTGTGCCTTTTCACTAATGGCCACAAAGTCAACCCTGAGTATTTCTCGAAAGTAATTTAACCTAACCCAGAACACTGTCTTTATGCCTAACCTTAAAGATGCACTAGGCAGAAAAAGCTCTGCTATTTCCTCGTTGCTAAAATTCAAATAGTTCTTTGTCAAAAGTAAAGTGTAGAGAATCTTTGTATCACCTAAACTGCTGAAATATCGTTTCCATAACCGAAAATATTGTTTGGCACTGTAATACAAAGACTCAAACTAAACTTAAGAACAGGATGCATTGAAATGGCGCACAGAACAGATCTTAGACTTGCTTTCAATGAGTGGATATATAACTTGTGAATTTGGTCAGGTTGCCCAAGAAGTTACGTTGTGTTTTAAAATTAAGGCAAGTGTCCATGAATTTTATAAAGGCAATTTTGGCTATGGAAACTTGCCTGTTAACACTATCTGCCCTCATTGGCAAGAATGTTTCCAAATCTTGCTGCCTTCCATTTGAAGACCTTGCTTTTCAGTGTTTGTGCCTGCTAGAGTTAGTATCTTGTCAACATAATGGATAATCTGCTTTAATGCACTAGCTAGTCAGGGGATCTATATGCAGTTGCACCTGTTGGAAGTTAACTTGTCAAGGTCAACATGGCTTTAATGAAATGGACTTTAAAGGACTTTGCTTGCCTGTAGTTCAGTGTAGAGGTTGCCTCCCTTAGGGGAGCTGAAGGATGTTGATGCATTTGGACAGTACTGATGGCCTTGTAGCGCAGCCTGTGTCAGCATATTGGAAAGCTGTGTATGACAGCCCTGGATAATGAATACAGCAGATGTGGTTAATTAGTACAGTTCAAGGCTAATGGATGGAATGCTGGTTTTGTGAGTACCTGAATAGTTACATGGCAAGCTGTACATATATGGGGATGTATGTATCCTATAAATGCTCTCCACTAATAAAAGCACTCCTGTGCTTCAAGTGAGTAATGGAAATTTGGGCAGGGTAACAGCAGATTATGTCCCTTGTACCATCCACACTGTCATGTTCCTCTGAGAAATGGCCCACTGCTGCAGGCTGATCCAGATGTCCAAGGGGAAGAACACTGCAGTCCAGAGTGCACTAATCAGGATGACGGTATGTCTGTAGAAGATAAGATCCTTGTGTCAGTTTTAGACCATTATTAATTATATGAATTTGAAAGGATACACCAGCATGTCTGTTTTTAAAAGCAAGTTATTTCCTATTCAGCCAGCATTGGCTATACACACTGAGTGGGTCGTGGACTCTACAAGGTTTCGAAAGCGTTCCACAGGGATGCTGGCCCATGTTGACTCCAGTGCTTCCCACACGTGTCAAAAAAGTTGGCTGGATGTCCTTTGGGTGGTGGACCATTCTTGATACACAGGAAAACTGTTGAACATGTAAAAACCCAGCAGCGTTGCAGTTCTTGACGGGGGGCCAGTATGAAAAAAAAAAACATGTATGCACTCACTAACTGTAAGTCGCTCTGGATAAGAGCGTCTGCTAAATGACTTAAACGTAAATGTTGACACAAACTGGTGCGCCTGGCACCTACTACCATACCCTGTTCAAAGGCACTTAAATATTTTGTCTTGCCCATTCATCCTCTGAATGGCACACATACACAATGTCTCAATTGTCTCTAGGCTTAAAAATCCTTCTTTAACCTGTCTCCTCCCCTTCATCTACACTGATTGAAGTGGATTTAACAAGTGACATCAATAAGAGCAGTTGTTCCTAATGTTTTGTACACTCTGTATGTCCTTGTGTTCTACCCATATTTGGCTTCAGTCAGGGCTCACCTAGCTCTGTACAGCAATTAAGCCTTCCACTCTGACTCATCTCAAAAGTGCTTTCACCTCCACTTCAGCAGGTAATGAGGAGGACCCTAAGGGCCTCGCACTCCATTTAGACATCCCTCACATCTCCCGCTAGACACATCTCTGCATAATATTCTGCATCCTTTGCAAAAAATAGGATTTTCAGAAGGATTTTCAAGGTCCTTATTTCCTATCAAATTAAATATGTCCTCTAGTGATTTTTGAACTTTTCCTGTTAAAGTGATATCCCAAGTATAAAGACAGTAAAGTACACACACTAAAGGGTAAACAAATATGTTTGAGCAAAATAGTGTTTTTTTTATAGACAACTGCAAGTTTCAAGGAGGAAGGCATTGATGGGAAGTTTGATTAGAAGTCCATCAGCCTCCCCCTTGCTTTAGGGACAATAGAGGAGCAATAGAGAACAAAAGAGGAAAGGCCCACCCCCCACCTGTGTCATGTCATGACTCACATGGACCACTTATTGAGATGTGCCTTTTGTTAAGTAAATCAGGTGTTAAATGAGGTGAAAACATTCCCTAACGGAAGCATTTCTCATCATTGAGGTCCAAGGAGGGGAAACAAATCCCAAAGAATGTGATATGAACATGATGCATCCCCTGAAAGAAGTGATACAGAGTCCGGGATGACTGTTAGTGAGAAAGACAGAGAGGCAGAGCAGTATGTCATTGTATCTGGAGGGAGAGTCATGGAGATGGCCTGCTGTTATGTAATAATAACCTCCAGAGGCACTGAACCTCACTGTAGCGCAAGCACAGATAAACTCAGTCCAGTCCCAACACCCACAGCGCTCTTATACATAATATCACTTCTTTCTCCAAATCGTCCAGTAACACTGTAAAATACAGAACTAATTACTCCCTGCCTTTCTAATGGAGGTGAGGTCAACTGTTCAGGTAATGGCATCTCTGGAAGAATCTCTCAAGCTGCTCTGAAGTACCTTCTCAGGGCTATTCTACTGTAATTATGTTTCATTTTTGGTGTGTTATGTAACAGAGTGAAGGTTTGTCTCAGATAACCTGGTATGTAATTGTAGTGCCAGTCAGAGCAGTAAGGTTCTTTTCCTGGGCTGGGCTGGGGCATTGGGCCTGGAGCAGTGGAACCTCCAGTCCAGTACAGTGGGGCCCGGGCCCCAGGCCTGAGGCGCAGCAGCTGTTAGTAGTGGACTGGATCCATCTAGCCAGGGAGCATGCTGGGACAGGAGAGAGGAGGGCCAAGCATTGTGTGAGTGTGTGTGTTTGTGCATGCTCGTGTGCCTATGTGTGTGAGGGGTGTCCTGGCCCGGGCCTGGCAGATAGGCTGGCAGAGAGTCAGTGTTGTCTTGCAGGGTGAGGGAACTGACTGCGGGGCTATGGCAGGGAGTCTGACAGCCAGGGAGATAGACCATCAGGGAAGACCTCACGCTCAGGATCAGGGCCCATGGAGAGGATGGGGGTCAGGGTTCTGTGTGTGCTGAAGGAGCCTCTGACTCCCCCCGTCCCTCACCCAGCAGGTAATAGATGGACGATACAGTACAGTAATTCAACATACTGAAACATACCGAGACAGTTGAAGAATGAAAAACATGAAAGCTCATTAGTAGATGGCGGATCACAAATCATACACCTATATATGTGAAAGGCATGTGCAGTTGTAAAATGTCATATTGATTAACTTCTGTTTTCAGTCTCTGTTGGTGCAGTCGAGCCGTCGTGCCACAGAGAAGATCGACCTCCAAGTTTGGCCACGGCTGTTTCCAGTGGAGGAAAAGAAGGAGTTTATGGTGCATTTTAATCTAATGTCTCTTTTCTTTCAACATTTACTGATAGTGGGTCACAAATCATACAATCCATTATGGTGACCAGTAGGATCAATTGTTTAGGTCATTGGGGGAAAATGAGCAGCAGATGCTTGCTTTCTTTGACAAGCTTAGTGACAAACGCAATGTAGACATGATGAGAGACTATTTCACTGCTGCTATTTGATCAATATTGTATTATTATCTTTAAGATATTCACAATCGAATAATAGTGACAGGGGGTACCTTATAAGCCCAGTTTTGACAGAAAGGCAACATTTGATAATAGCCTTCAGACCTTTAGATGACAGCTGTAATGAAAATACCTTAGCCTTGGCCTGAGCATGCCAGAATAGACTGCAGCTCCAATGCACCCCTGCACTGTGGCATCAGTATTCCTAGCCTGTTCCCATGGACACAGTTTTCCTTTCTTCCCCAAGCTTATAGGAGCAGCAGTGCCCTCCCTCCCTGCATGAAGTACTGCCTCTCACCACCAGAGAGCAGGATGGGTAGGATATCAAGGCCCATTTCCTCCACTGCCTTTTTCTAAATCCCTATCATGCTGTCTAGTGGTTCTACTGTTTCTTTATGAGGAACCTGTTTCTTCTCCACTACTGTTTCAAAAGCTTTTGTGAAAGTACAGACTGCGCACTTAACTAGGGTTTTCCCCCTCTGTTTTGAGTATGGTGGTTGTTGTGACAATGTAGCGATTTTGAAATGTGTCATTTTGAACTCAGTGTTCGTTTGTCCTCGTGACATGTCTTGTAGAGGAGCCATGCCTAGCTATCTGTAGCCTCTCAACTCTCCCTGGCCCCAAAATAACCTAGGTGAGCGCAGTCAGCAGCTCTCTGGTCAGCATAAACAAGAGGCCATGTCTTTCTCTCTCTCTCTCTCTCTCTCTCTCTCTCTCTCTCTCTCTCTCTCTCTCACTCACTCACTCACTCACTCACTCCACTCACTCCTCACTCACTCACTCACTCACTCACTCACTCACTCACTCCTCACTCACTCACTCACTCACTCCTCCTCCTCCTCACTCACTCACTCACTCACTCACTCACTCACTCACTCACTCACTCACTCACTCACACACACACACACATACACAGAGCTCATGTGTTTCACACACAAAGCTGTACTGCCACTGTCACCATTTACTGTTGAATATCTCTTCAGCTGAACAGTTTCCAGCCGTGCTCAACCGAGCCCTTCTCTTGCAGTGGCCTTCTCGTTGGGGATAAGAGGTGAGTCTTCAGGTGACGTGCCTGACGGTCCCATAACACGGCTGCTAAAGTCAGAGAAAGGTAATTGTTGGTTTGATGCGAGGTTATGTAACCTTGGAGACTGCTGTACTTAGACACAAAGACAGCCCAGAGAAGAGGATGGTCTCTTAGTATTCCCACCCAGAAGGGGACAGTATATTCCTCCGGCCTCGTCTTCTCACCCTCCCTCCCCCTCTTCACCCTCCCCCCACTTCTCTGATCACACGGCACTGCAGAGAGACACACCAGGCACTTTGATCACAACACCAGGAGAGAGGGAGGGAGAGAGGGAGGGTGAGAGGGATAGAGAGAAAAAGGAATGGAGGGATAGAGGGAGAGGGACCCTGACAGAGGGAGACACTGAGAGACAGAGTGAGAGGCTAATTTCTTGCATGCTAAAATGCAGATATTGACACACAGTAGGAGAGGGGAGAAACAGAAAGGGAGGGTTGAGAGAGAGTCACACACACAATTAGAGTGTGAGGAATCTCTCCCTCCTCTGGCTCCATTTCAGAAATGACACTTTGTAACCTTCAGTGACAGAGCATGGAAACGCAGCCTATGATGTGAGCCGCGTAGCCGGAGCCTTGCTCTCCTCTCACTGCGGTGGGTGCGGCGAGTTTCTACTTTGTGGAACTGGCCTTAGCATTACCGCTGAGCTCTCCTTAACTCTCCATGACGTCACCATGGAATGTCCAACTCTGTTAGGCTGCCAAGAAAGGGCTTGACTCTTCAAGGGCATGTCTAGCAACTCCAGACTTCAACTCCCCACTGTCAGGATGGGGAGAAGGGGATAGAGGGATGGAGAGAGGATGGGGAGAAGGGGATAGAGGGATGGAGAGAGGATGGGGAGAAGGGGATAGAGGGATGGAGAGAGGATGGGGAGAAGGGGATACAGGGATGGAGAAGGGGATAGAGGGATGGAGAGAGGATGGGGAGATGGGGATAGAGGGATGGGGAGAAGGGGATACAGGGATGGAGAGAGGATGGGGAGAAGGGGATAGCGGGATGGAGAGAGGATGGGGATAGAGGGATGGAGAGAGGATGGGGAGAGGGGATAGAGGGATGGAGAGAGGATGGGGAGAAGGGGATAGAGGGATGGGGGGGATGGGGATGGGAGGGGGGAGATGGGGTGAGGGATGGGAGAGAGGATGGAGAGAGAGAGAGAGAGAGAGAGAGAGAGAGAGAGAGAGAGAGAGAGAGAGAGAGAGAGAGAGGAAATAGATTACAAAGTAGAGGAGGGGGCATATGAGCAGGAAGAGGCATGGTGATAGCAAGAACACCAGAAAGCATAAGTCAACAGGGGAAGAGGCATGGTGATAGCAAGAACACCAGAAAGCATAAGTCAACAGGGGGGGTGGGGGAAGGGAGGAGATAGTATGTGAGTGTGTAAGTCACAGCGGGATAGAGAATGAGAGATTGTGCAGGAGAGGCAAATTAAGGACAAGCATGTCAGCCAGACAAGATGGAGGAAGTGAGAGAGGGAGGGACAGAGACAGAGATGAAAGAGAGAGGGGCAACATCCATTCCCAAAACATATTAAAAAATGACATCTGTGTGTGTAGGGCTAGATGTGGCCTTATGGTAATGTCAGTATCTCTCAACTCCTCCTCCTCTCCTCCATTTAGGATTTAATGTAATCCAGCCTTGTAAAATGGCTGCTACTTATGAATTCTGAATAAAAATGCCTATACTGTACATAAAAAGCCCTATTCATTCAGAGTGCTTCGTGGACACATTCTTATACAAATTTATGGAGAGAAGCTTTTGTCAGTGAACTCAGATAATACACTGAATCAAGATCTCAGCACTTTGTCTAATAGAAACAGTTTGGGGTCTTTTTCTTTTCGCCATGAACCTGCTGGCCCCTTAATTTGAATGGAGTTGGAGCCCAAAAAAATCCAGGTGGCTCATTGCTCCCACATTGGACAGAGACCATAATAGGATCCAATTTTTTACATTTACATTGTAGTCATATAGCAGACGCTCTTATCCAGATCAACGTACAGTTAGTGCATTTATCTTAAGATAGCTAGGTGAGATAACCACATATCACAGTCGTAGTAAGTGCATTTTTCCTCAATAAAGAAGTTATCAGCAAAGTTAGTGCTAGTAGTAAAAGACCCCAAACTATTTTTTTGGGGGAGTAAAGACTGAGATGTCTTATTGAAGACACTCTTTGAAGAGGTAGGGTTTCAGACATTTTCAGAAGATGGGCAGGGACTCTGCTGTCCTAGCATCAGGGGGAAGCTGGTTCCACCATTGGGGTGCCAGGACAGAGAAGGGCTTTGACTGGGCTGTGCGGGAGCTGATTCCATACTCTTCATTGGCTCTACTGGAGACCCATTTCATGAGCCATGCTGGACAGAGAGAGACCACTCTATTACTCCCTCTTACTAACAAGTACACAAACACAGCCAGTGGTGCCACAGCCTGAGACCCTTTGTTTCCACTCAGAGGGCTGCTATTATGTGTCTGCCTCACACACACACACACACACACACGTGCAAACACACGTGTGCGCGCATAAACACACACACGTGCATGCTTGCCACACACACACGCTCACCTCATTGCAGAGAAAAACGGGTGCATCAGGTCCTGAAAGTGATGCTTTTAGGGCGGTCGTGTAGAAAGGTGTGGTATATCATTTCTACATGGATAGCTGCAGCTACAGAGTCCTGGTTTTATTGCAAACCTGTGTTCCTTTTTCAGGAATGTCATGTCCTAGAAAGACACCACGCGTTGATGTGTCTTATATGCTGTTTTACCTTTAGAATCATGGTTTCTCCCATATTGTAGCCTAAAGATGGAAACATGCTTGTTAACACAAGTGTTAGTACATGTTAGAGAGTAGAGACACACAGAGAGCCAGTGTTAGAGTGTATCAGAGACATAGAACAGTGGTGTTAAGTGTAAGGATACAGTAGGTTAGAGACACAGAGAAACAGGCTGATTTGTTCTCCCTAGGGTTGGTATTTTATTCATCAGGACTTGATGCATCCAAGTAAAGGATCATTCGGTTTTGGCACCTTTAAAGATTTCATTTTCAATTTGAACAACACATTGAAAATCAAAAGAAACAAAGTCATGACTAAGGCTGTGTGAATTTGAAAAATAAAATACATACATACATATATTTATATAAAGAAATAAACTAAACCATTTTAAAAAAATCAGTTTTTGTTCTGTGTAGATTGTTTGGTTTCTTTCACAAAAGCATAAAATAAAATGAAGTAAATAAAAAAACATAAGAGAAAAAATACACATGAAACATTACTAGTTTAAACGTTAGCGTCATCGCTTTTTTCCCCTTCTAATTATCATTATCCTTTAAAACGTAAGTTTCTCAAGAGCAGATTTGCTGTAATTTTATAGCATGCATTTAATTTCTGAAATTTTGAGTTACTTAGCTTCTCTTGTACTATTTCATATTTAACTTGTTGCTTGCCTTTTACGCAAGTTTTTATTTTTGTGTTTGGCGTCCTCTTCTTTTCCTCCCCCTCTCCTCCTTCCTTCTTGGAGAAGTCGTGTTTGGAGTCTTTTTTTCTTGGTGTGAACTTTGATCCCATTGTTGTTGTTGTTGGTTTCTCTTGAGGGGTTCAACGCTCCCATGACGACCCCCCACCCCCAAAAATGAAAGCGAACAGGGACTCAGAAAAAGGCGAGAAGGTTCTATTAAAATAATATATATTTTTCTACTGTTGACTGTCTGCATCTGTCTCTCGTCATGTTTCAGCAGCTCTGTAGTGTAGTGTACCTACAGTACTTTCTCTCTGGCTTGGTCATCCTTCCAGCAGATCCTAAAAGAGTCTTTTCTCGTGTTACCAACAGCACTTAGTTTAGTTTACTTGTTTGTTTTTTGCTTCAGTAAAGTCTGTATCTCTTGATTATTAACAATAATTTATTTATAAAAGTAATACACATATAGTACCTTTGTTAGAGTTTACAGACTGGGCTAATTCTTACTGAATCCCAAGCTGCAAAAATTCACAGTTTTAATGCAGAAAATGAATAAATATGACAACAAATCAGAGGCATCTGGCAGGTGGTGTGATGGGAAAGTACAGCAGCTTGTTGCACCACCAAAACTGTGGAGCCAAACTGTCAAAACCAAAAGGTTATGATATCATGAATCGAATTTAAATCATAACCCTCCCCTTCAGTGCCCCACCCTCATCACCCGACCCCGCCCAGAAAAATGACTCCGTCTCTAATGACAATCTTCCCCATTCTCCCAGTACTACCATTTACTCCAACGGAACTCAACAAACCCCTTTCGACTCTCTCAACAATGGTAGATGGGAAAATCATGCAGTTGAATGAAACAAAATCATCAATCTCTATAAACATGGAAACTCATCCTGGCCTATGGTATATTAGAGACCTGGGTGGGGGCCTCCCTATCTCCCCTCCCTCGGGCTCTGCTCTCAGAGTTCCCTCATACAGGTGTGGTGCGGCGGTTGGCTGTGCTGGTGTTGGCTGAGTCTTTTTCCTTCTGGATACAATTGTGGACCTGCAGGAAGTTGTGGTCCCTCTCCGAGTTGTAGGTGGCGGTCGGCGTGCCCCCGGGCTTCAGGGTGTCCCTGGGCAGTGTGTACATGGAGATCTCTGTGGAGGGTAACGCGCTGAAGCCCTTGAGGCCCACGGGCGAGGTGTCGCGGGAGTGCGAGGGGTCTGTGGAGCGGGAGGAGGAGCGTGAGCGGCGGCGGTAGCGGTAGCGGTAGGAAGGGATGCGCGTGATGGCCGAGGCCTGGAGGTAGTCGGCAGCCCTGGCCCCGGCCCGGAGCTGCCGATGGCGGTCGATGAACATGTGGGCTGCCAGGACACCCACCATCTCGGCCATGATGAAGGACAGGGCTCCGAAGTAGAAGGACCAGCCGTAGGAGTAGCTGTTCTTCTTCGAGTCACTCTTAGAGGGATCCCCTGCGTTAGCTGATATGTACACGATGATCCCGATGATGTTACTCAGGCCTGAGGGAGTGGGGAGTGTAGGGTTGGGTAGTTGGGGAGTTGGAGGGGCAAGATGAGAGAACAACAGAGGATTATGCAATCAGTTAAGACAGGAAATGTACCTTTTCACATATGCAGTAGTCCTCCATGAACCTGTTCTACAACTGAGTGCATCCATCCACCACAATGAATACGCCATTACCAAGACAAACCTTTTGAGACAAGTGCCACGGATTCACCAAAGGATAATGTACATACATTCCGTACTTCTCATCAACTGTTTTTTAAATATGACTGAATATGACCCAGAAATATGACCCAAGCCAGAGCCTCTGCCCTTACAGTGTTTAAGAATATAGATTGAGATCCTGAGTCAGATCAGTTGGGACAGCACATAACATGCTTTTACCTATGATTCACATAGGGCTCACAATCTATGATAGGGATCATAATCATATACTCATATACACTGAGTGTACAAAACATTAGGAACACCTGCTCTTTCCATGACATAGACTGACCAGGTGGATCCAGGTGAAAGCTATGATCACTTATTGACGTCACTTGTTAAATCCACTTCAATCAGTGTAGATGAAGGGGGGGAGACAGGTTAAAGAAGGATTTTTAAGCCTTGAGACAATTGAGACATGGATTGTGTATGTGTGCCATTCAGAAGGTGAATTGGCAAGACAAAAGATTGAAGTGCCTTTGAACGGGGTATGGTAGTTGACAGACCTGTAGGACGCACTGGGCCAGCATTCCTGTGGAACACTTTCGAAACCTTGTAGAGTCCATGCCCCGTCAAATTGAGGATGTTCTGATGTTTAGGCCTAATGTTTTGTACACTCAGTGTATATATATCTACTTTGACTGTAACGTTTAGTCACAGAGAGAAAGAGAAGTGTGTGACACAGTAGAGCTGGGATGATGGATCATTGGGAAAGTATGTCAGGGACACCATATTTTTAGAATTGAATCCCAATGGGTAGCTCCTAGCCCAGCAACCAGATCAGGAGGAAATAAGTGGATAAAGAGGGAAGAATGGAGTGCGTGACTTGTGGCTGCTACTGAGTGGAGGCTGAGAGCTGACTGAGGAGCTGCAGTACCGGGGATGACCAGCAGCAGAGAGAGACTGCTAGTGCACTGCACCTTACTTTTTTTTTAGTCATTTAGCAGACGCTCTTATCCTAGGTGGATTAGTCAACAGTCTGTTCTTTGCAGGACTTACATCAATCTGTACAACTGTTCTATGTAAGTGTACCATAATAACATTGCATGTTAGTGACTAAAAAGTAGTGACTGAAAACATTTGCATTTGTGTATACTTTCTATCAATGGAACCAACTCATTTGAAGCTCGTCTCCCTAATGTAACCCCTACTATCCCTCTCCACCATAGCAACTGTTTCTCTCTTTCTTTTTTCCCAGTCTTCCTTCCTCTCTTCCTCTACCTGTCCTAGATACCCACCCACTCCTCTCTCTCTTCCCGTCTCTCTTCCTCTCTAGACTCACCTGCAGACACAAAGAAGATGCCTGCACTGAGGATGATGTTGTGGCGTGACTTGTAGAACTCGCTGGCAGCTATACACAGCCCTCCCATGAAGAGCAGGATGACACTGAGGATGGGGAAGATGCTGGAAGCTCGCACCGCACCTGAGAACAGAGAGGACAGGAGAAGAGACAAATAAAAGGGGGGTTATGTAGGGATAGAGAAGGAGAGAGAGATAGATAGGATAAATAAAATCATATATATAGCATGATAGGAGAGGAAGAATGAGAGCGAAAAAGAGGGGAACAGTGAAAAATGAGAGGAGAGGGAGAGAAAGGAGAGAAAGCACATTAGACTCCATCCCAACACCAGCTCCCTATCTGAGCCACATCATAATCAACACTCCATCAGTGCTGTGAAAGTCTCCATCAACACCAGCCAGTGAGTGTATCCCCTCAGTGACCCTCTGTTACCCAACTTTATGTAATCATGCCATCTGACTACACACGACACAACACTCAGTTAGCACACACAGCTCCCCAGATTGTAGCGTTGCATTACGCCGTGTCATGTAGTGCAAATTACATTAACTCCACCAGAGCTCCAGGGGCCTAGCCTGGCATGTATGCTGCAGAGGGATGTGGGGTGATGAGGGGCGTTGCTCTTCAAACCAAGCTCACGTCCTTGGCTGATGACAGCGCTATAACTGAAGGGTTGAGGTACTGATGACAGAGCTATAACTGAAGGGTTGAGGTACTAATGACAGAGCTATAACTGAAGGGTTGAGGTACTAATGACAGAGCTAGAACTGAAGGGTTGAGGTACTGATGACAGCGCTAGAACTGAAGGGTTGAGGTACTGATGACCGAGCTAGAACTGAAGGGTTGAGGTACTGATGACAGCGCTAGAACTGAAGGGTTGAGATACTGATGACAGCGCTAGAACTGAAGGGTTGAGGTACTGATGACAGCGCTAGAACTGAAGGGTTGAGGTACTGATGAGCATTAATGTGTTGACGATGGAACCCACAGGTGAGACTGAATGTCGTGCTGAGGTCTATAGAGCATAGAGGAAATACTTCAACCTCCTCAGGTCACCCTTGCCCATCCTTCCTTCCTTCCTCTCTCACTCCCTCTGTCCTCCCGCTCCTCCTATTCTCTCTCTCTCCTGTTTAACATGCACACAAAAACTTTCATCAGGCTGGTTACATTTTCACTACTTCACCTTGTCTCTCCGCGCGGCTGCCGCCTCAGCACTTTCCCCAGCTTCTCCTCAAAATGCTGACGCCGTCGCCGGGGCTGGGTGGCTGCGCGCTGAACTCCGCGGGGACCCGGGGCTCCTGGCGGCCCATCTGCCTTCCCTGCCTACCTGCTGCCCGCCTCCTTCCCTTCCCCACTCATCCTTCCCCCATGCCGTAACACGCCACATCACACAGCCTCCAATCCCCTCCATGCACGGTAGGGGAGAGGATAGCCACAGTGAGCCCACAGGCACCCAGGGAGAAGGCAGCAGCAGCAGGCCGACAGCTGCAGAGAGAGGAGGACTGGGCCAAGTTGGGGCCATGGCTGGCTGGGTCACCATCACTCACTCACCCTCCACTGGGCCCACAACAGTAACTACAGTAAGACTGGAGACAGGAGTAACTGAGGAGGCCCTGTAGTGTACTGAGGATGGATGTTCATCAAGACTGCATTGATACTGTATGTGGTTGTGGAGTTATGTATTACTAGTAGGAAGTGTATTTTGTGTTTTATGCCATTATTATTTGTAGTGCTGTATCTCGGATCTGTGATATCCATCCATAGCCCTCAAAGATGTTCATGATGTGTCTATATGACTAACTCTGAGCCCTGCATATCCCAGGCCTGCACTTCCCATACAGAGGCATGTAGATAGGACCGCACTCAACATGATTAACGCTGTTTTAATTTCCTCATTCTCTGTCCTCCGTCTCTCTCATCTGTCTTCTTCTGACTGTCTGCCCTCCCTCTCTCACTCATCCCCCAGCATCACATACCTTCTCCTTTGTCTCATTCTTCTCTTCTTTCTCTCTCTTAACTGTCTCTCCGCCTGAGCAAGGGAGGATTTGTGAGGTAGAGAAGTACTCTTTCTTCATCTTCATCTTCATCTCTCTCTCTCTCTCTCTCTCTCTCTCTCTCTCTCTCTCTCTCATATATATATATATATATATATTATATATATATATCTCTCTCTCTCTCTCTCTCTCTCTCTCTCCCCCTTCTTTCTCTCTCTCCATCCCTTCATCCTCCTCCTCTTCCTGTCCTGGGAGCAGAGGGAATAGTGGGGTGTAGAGTTACAGGTGGCGGGGTGATTAAATATTAAGTTGTCCTGGGAGTTGACCCTGCTCGTTTGTCCCCCTTCTCACACCTCCTCCTCCTCCCTCCATCCCTCCAATCTGGCCAGTCACACTACATTACCTGGGAGAGGGCAGAGGGGCTCTTTCTCATCCATCAGCTTCATTTGCACAGACAAAATAGGGATAAAGGGCCAGACAAATTGTATTGATTGTTGACAGAGAGAGTCTGTAATACTGCAGCTCTCAAGGTGACACCAATGTGAAGACAACCTCAGAGAGAGAGAGAAGAGCCGGCTGGGTGGTTGCTGGGTAAGTTTGCCACGTTGAGTAAAAAAACCTGCACATTCGGCTGAGTTGAATAATTTTGCTCTTTGGTATGTTCAGCTATCATTTGGGCCATGTTAAAAAAAACTATGTAATTCTTTATTAAATGCATAGCTACATTTAATGTGCTTTGATTCAAAGATTTAAGAATCACTTATTGAACTGAGAAGCAGCTGGCCACCCAGGCAGAACTCCCTAGATTAAGACCATAGGGGGAAATCTAGAAAACAACTTCAGTATAGACTTTTGATGGGGAGCTTTTCAAGGGCAAGAGTTCCTACTATAGTAGTTTACATTGCTGCAAGAATGGTATCAGTCAGCAACACACTCCAAAGTGCACTGACCTTCACAGTAACCTCCCAGCATGCTGTGTGCCTTCCCTCGGTTCAGGCTGCCGTTTGCTGCGCCAAGTGCCCCTGGGTTTGGCTAAGCACGCTCTACCTCCGAAACGAAGAAAGGCTGGGGTCCCTGCAGATTTCTTACGCCAGAACTCACTCTATTTTACTATAATGTTGAATATGTCAGTGAAGTGTTCGCTTAGTGGATGTATGAAATTCATACAGGTGTTTTTAGGAGGGCTCCTGTTCCTTCGTTCCAGTGAGGGCATGAGTGAAAAGATGGAAATTCTCGGAGGGAGACGGAGAGATAACTATGCCCCAAGGCAGTGTGTTCTGCTCTTCCTGCTCTGAGTACACTCACTGTAACAGCACAACATTCATCTATGAACCAACAAGACACCAACCAACCCTCATACAGTACACTCACTGTAACAGCCCAACACTCATCTATGAACCAACAACACACCGTATGCCGACTGTGATTAGTTATCCTACTGTGGCAGGTACAGTAATATCCCATTATCTGAGCAGGACATTATTCTGACTTTGGGCTGCTGGGAGGTGGCTGTGGGGACTCTCCTGCGTCTCTAAAAGCTGTCAGTCTCCCACTAAAGCTGGAAAACAATGACCCTGTCCAAATGAAAGCTTTGACCTCTCTGCTAATAGCCAGAAACAGCGACGACCTTGGCCGCGTCTTGTGTTTCCGAAGTCCCTCTTGGCGACGCGCCACATGAAAGGCAGAGCGCTAATCGAGGATGCGCTCTGGAGCCCTGTGATTAGCAGCCAGGTCACTGTTTTGATTTGGGTCGAGGTCACCATCACAAAGAGCCTCGCCAGGCCCCCCTTCTGTCTGTGTGGGTCGCCTGGGACCTATTTGGGGAGCAGCATCTCTGCCTCCTCACCTCGTTCCCTCCCTGTGTTCTCGCTCGCCCTCTTTGCACTTTCAGTGTCTAAGAAACAAGCCCAAACCGTTACCAGTCAGGGTGGTTATTAAAGTAGTGACACACAGCAGCCCTATCCTATCCTGTCCTTTATTAGCTCCACTACCACATACCCTCCATCCTGCCTCATTGGATAGACAGAAAGAAGTCCTGCCTGGGATGGATGTGTCCCTGTCCCTGCATGTCATTGCTCCTATTATGATGGGAAAGGAGTAGTGATGACTGATAGTGGCTTGTTAGAGCTGCCCAGCCCTGCTTTGCCGGCAGTCTATGAGTGCCAGTGTGCGTGCCAGGCTGCCCGCAGAGATACAGAGCTACAGAGCTGGCACCTGGGCAGCGACAGTGGCACTCCTGAACACTGACTGACCTCGTTCTTACACACAACTTCACGCAGACTATTGTACACATATGTACAGTGGCTTGCGAAAGTATTCACCCCCCTTGGCATCTTTCCTACTTTGTTGCCTTACAACCTGGAATTAAAATGGATTTTTTGGGGGTTTGTATCATTTGATTTACACAACATGCCTACCACTTTGAAGATGCAAATTTTTTTGTGTGTGTGAAACAAACAAGAAATAAGACAAATAAACAGAACTTGAGCGTGCATAACTATTCACCCGCCAAAGTCAATACTTTGTAGAGCCACCTTTTGCAGCAATTATAGCTGCAAGTCTCTTGGGGTATGTCTCTATAAGCTTGGCACGTCTAGCCACTGGGATTTTTGCCCATTCTTCAAGGCAATACTGCTCCAGCTCCTTCAAGTTGGATGGGTTCCGCTGGTGTACAGCAATATTTAAGTCATACCACAGATTCTCAATTGGATTGAGGTCTGGGCTTTGATTAGGCCATTCCAAGACATTTCAATGTTTCCCCTTAAACCACTCGAGTGTTGCTTTAGCAGTAAGCTTAGGGTCATTGTCCTGCTGGAAGGTGAACCTCCGTCCCAGTCTCAAATCTCTGGAAGACTGAAACAGGTTTCCCTCAAGAATTTCCCAGTATTTAGTGCCATCCATCATTCCTTCAATTCTGACCAGTTTCCCAGTCCCTGCCGATGAAAAACATCCCCACTGCATGATGCTGCCACCACCATGCTTCACTGTGAGGATGGTGTTCTCGGGGTGATGAGAGGTGTTGGGTTTGCACCAGACATAGCGTTTTCCTTGATGGCCAAAAAGCTCAATTTTAGTCTCATCTGACCAGAGTACCTTCTTCCATATGTTTGGGGAGTCTCCCACATGCCTTTTGGCGAACACCAATCTATTTTTTTCTGGCCACTCTTCCGGTAAAGCCCAGCTCTGTGGAGTGTACGGCTTAAAGTGGTCCTATGGACAGATACTCCAATCTCCGCTGTGGAGCTTTGCAAAGGGTTATCTTTGGTCTCTTTGTTGCCTCTCTGATTAATGCCCTCCTTGCCTGGTCCGTGAGTTTTGGTCGGCGGTCCTCTCTTGGCAGGTTTTTAAATAATGGATTTAATGGTGTTCCGTGGGATGGTCAAAGTTTCTGATATTTTTTTATAACCCAACCCTGATCTGTACTTCTCCACAACTTTATCCCTGACTTGTTTGGAGAGCTCCTTGGTCTTCATGGTGCCGCTTTTGGTGGTGCCCCTTGCTTAGTGGTGTTGCAGCCTTTGGGGCCTTTCAGAACAGGTGTATATATACTGAGATCATGTGACACTTAGATTGCACACAGGTGGACATTATTTAACAAATTATGTGACTTCTGAATGTAATTGGTTGCACCGGTCACGACTTCCTCTCGGTCACGACTTTTCATTCTCTCGGTCCCAGCTTTGATGCACCTGTACTGACCTCACCTTCTGGATGATAGCAGGGTGAACAGGCAGTGGCTCGGGTGGTTGATGTCCTTGATGATCTTTTTGGCCTTCCTGTGACATCGGGTGCTGTATGTGTCTTGGAGGGCGGGTAGTTTGCCCCCGGTAATGCGTTCGGCAGACCGCACCACCCTCTGGAGAGCCCTGCGGTTGTGGGCTGTGCAGTTGCCGTACCAGGCGGTGATACAGCCCGACAGGATGCTCTCAATTGTGCATCTGTAAAAGTTTGTGAGGGTTTTTGGTGCTAAGCTGAATTTCTTCAGCCTCCTGAGGTTGAAGATGCTCTGTTGCGCCTTCTTCACCACACTGTCTGCGTGAGTTGACCATTTCAGTTTGTCGGTGATGTGTACACCAAGGAACTTGAAGCTTTCCACCTTCTCCACTGCAGTCCCGTTGATGTGGATAGGGGGGTGCACCCTCTGCTGTTTCCTGAAGTCCACGATCATCTCCTTTGTTTTGTTAATGTTGAGTGAGAGGTTATTTTCCTGGCACCACACTCCCAGAGCCCTCACCTCCTCCCTGTAGGCGGTCTTGTCATTGTTGGTAATCAAGCCCACGACTGTTGTGTCATCTGCAAACTTGATGATTGAGTTGGAGGCGTGCTTGGCCACGCAGTCATGGGTGAACAGGGAGTACAGGAGGGGGCTGAGCACGCACCCTTGTGGGGCCCCAGTGTTGAGGATCAGCGAAGTGGAGATGTTGTTTCCTACCTTCACCACCTGGGGGCTGCCTGTCAGGAAGTCCAGGACCCAGTTGCACAGGGCGGGGATCAGACCCAGGGCCTCGAGCTTAATGATGAGCTTGGAGGGTACTATGGTGTTGAATGCTGAGCTATAGTCAATGAACAGCATTCTTACACAGGTATTCCTCTTGTCCAGATGGGATAGGGCAGTGTGCAGTGTGATGGCGATTGCATCGTCTGTGGCTCTATTGGGGCGGTATGCAAATTGGAGTCGGTCTAGGGTGACAGGTAAGGTAGAGGTGATATGATCCTTGACTAGTCTCTCAAAGCACTTCATGATGACAGAGGTGAGTGCTACAGGGCGATAGTCATTTAGTTCAGTTACCTTTGCTTTCTTGGGTACAGGAACAATGGTGGCCATCTTGAAGCATGTGGGAACAGCAGACTGGGAAAGGGAGAGATTGAATATGTCCGTAAACACACCAGCCAGCTAGTCTGCGCATGCTCTGAGGACGCCGCTAGGGATGCTGTCTGGGCCGGCAGCCTTGCGGGGGTTAACATGCTTAAATGTCTTAATCACGTCGGCCATGGAGAAGGAGAGGCCACAGTCCTTGGTAGTGGGCCTCGTCAGTGGTACTGTGTTATCCTCAAAGCGGGCGAAGAAGGTGTTTAGCTTGTCTGGAAGCGAGACGTCGGTGTCGGCGACGTGGCTGGTTTTCCATTTGTAGTCCGTGATTGTCTGTAGACCCTGCCACATACGTCTCGTGTCTGAGCCGTTGAATTGCGACTCCACTTTGTCTCTATACTGATGTTTTTCCAGTTTAATTGCCTTGCGGAGTGAGTAGCTACACTGTTTGTATTCTGCCATATTCCCAGTCACCTTGCCATGGTTGAATGCGGTGGTTCGCGCTTTCAGATTTGCGCGAATGCTGCCATCTATCCACGGTTTCTGGTTAGGGATTGTTTCATGTGAGATGAGTGTAGCTCGGTGGAGCTACCTGTACTTTGTATTGCCGGGGTATATTTTCCCTGTGTGCCTGTATTTGTTCCAGTGCGCCTATTTTGCTAATTTTGTACATTCAGCATAACTCCATCAAGGGAAATATAGTATTCTTTCTAACAAAGATATCTACATATATTTCAGGATGATGTGTATCTCTGGAAATAATTTGAAGTCATGGAAACATTACAGTTTTGAAAACATAGCTTGTCCAAAAAAAGTGGTCTATTGGCACAATTTGAGCCTAGGACAGGGGTAAGTTAAGCCGCCTACAAATGGCTGTACTGAATTAAATATGACCACTACCCTTTTAAAACCATGTCTGGCATTATTTCCCAAACACAATTAAACACAATCGCTTTTTTGTCTTTTCATCATTTTAAGCCTTTGTTACCTCATATCCCAGTGATAATGCCTTGCATCACACCTGGAAAGAAAACACTTGCATTTGCTCAACTTGCCATTGGCTCAACAATTGTCTCAACTTATCTTCTTAAATATTTGGTCAAATTATACATTTTGTGTATGGTGTTCTAGAATCAAGGGTGGCTCAACTTACCTATTTGTCTCAACTTACCCCACTGTCCCTTACTAACACTACCCAACACAGCTCCAGAGTGACTCATAATACTGTACCAACATTACCCAACACAGCTCCAGAGTGACTCATAATACTGTACCAACACTACCCAACACAGCTCAGTGACTCATAATAATGTACCAACATTACCCAACACAGCTCAGAGTGACTCATAATAATGTACCAACATTACACAACACAGCTCCAGAGTGACTCATAATACTGTCCCAACACTACCCAACACAGCGCAGAGTGACTCATAATACTGTCCCAACACTACCCAACACAGCTCAGAGTGACGCATAATACTGTACCAACACTACCCAACACAGCTCCAGAGTGACTCATAATACTGTACCAACACTACCCAACACAGCTCCAGAGTGACTCATAATACTGTACCAACACTACCCAACACAGCTCAGAGTGACTCATAATACTGTACCAACATTACCCAACACAGCTCAGTGACTCATAATACTGTACCAACACTACCCAACACAGCTCCAGAGTGACTCATAATACTGCAGAGTGACGCATAATACTGTACCAACACTACCCAACACAGCTCCAGAGTGACTCATAATACTGTACCAACACTACCCAACACAGCTCCAGAGTGACTCATAATACTGTGCCAACACTACCCAACACAGCTCCAGAGTGACTCATAATACTGTACCAACACTACCCAACACAGCTCAGTGACTCATAATACTGTACCAACACTACCCAACACAGCTCCAGAGTGACTCATAATACTGTACCAACACTACCAACACAGCTCCAGAGTGACTCATAATACTGTACCAACACTACCCAACACAGCTCCAGAGTGACGCATAATACTGTACCAACACTACCCAACACAGCTCCAGAGTGACACATAATACTGTACCAACATTACCCAACACAGCTCCAGAGTGACTCACAGTGACTCACAGCCAGGGATCACTCTATTGCATTAACGCCACATAACACATATTCACACTTACCATCATGTCCATTTACCAGTACATTGCCAGTTTACGGCTTCAGTATATAAACAGCCTATTATGTTGTATACACACAGAACACGCACACACGCACACACGTACGTACACCAATAAATATGCAAAGAGTTCTCTTGACAAAGGCATCTCTTTGAACCTTCTCTCTCTCCTCTCCTCTCTCTCCCTCTCTCATTGACAGTGTTGTGAGAGGAAATTAGCATTGGCTCTTAATCAGCCTCCCCCAGCCCTGAATGTGCTGATGTGCAGGACAGGGTCATGCTAATCAGGTGCCTCAGCTCCCAGGCACATTGATTTAAAACTACAAACACTTATTAATCCAGCCCCGCCCTGCTGAGCCCCCTCGTCCTCCTCCTCCTCAATACTCAGTCTCAACCAAGAAGCCTCCTGCAGGAGGCTGGTGAGGGGAGCATAGCTCATAATAATGGCTGAAATGGAATGGCATCAAACACATGGAAACTATGTGTTTGCTGTGTTCGATACCATTCCATTCATGCCGTTCCAGCCATTACTATCCTCCCGTCCTCCCCAATTAACGTGCCACCAGCCGCCTGTGACACACATATGCACACAAAGTTATCATATGCACTCAGAGTTGCACACAAGCATGCGTATGCACACTCTCACACTACCCCTATACACGTACACTCTCTATATGCACACAGACCTAAGTTCTTTTTTATTTTTTTCTTACACGGAAAATCCAAGTACTGTATGACATAGGCCTACAGTGCACTGCATACTCTCTGACATTTCAGTCCCCCACTGAATATCGCTCTGTCATATTAACATAACATATCACACAGCAAAATCCCTATCCACACACACCCCTCACACACTCATCCACACACAGACTGGTCACTGGAGCACAGTGGAAAATAATCTGGGCCGCCCAGCACATTGAAGTCCCTTCACATGACAGGCCTGCTCAGACAATGAAAGACCACATTTCAATTACTGTAATTACCCTCCACTCCACTGCTGATGTCCCCATAGACCAGGCCTACCTGTCTGCCTGCCTGCCTGCCTGCCTGCCTGCCTGCCTGACAGCACTGTGCCATAGCTAGCTGCTCTGGGTTAGCTTAGCACCAACGGCCCAGAATCACTACTCGCTCTGTTAGCTTAGCATTGACACAACAGTAGCCTACATAATCACTGCTGTCTGTGTTAGCTTATCTTAGCCTTAGCGTTTACACAAACAGCATAGTAGCCCATAGACTAACACAGGGTAGAGGAGTCCCTATTAGTTTGAACACACAGTAACCCTGCTTAGTCTGTTAGCTAGCTTAGCATCCAGAACAGCACAATTAGTAGCCCAGAGCATAGGGCAGAGGAAGCTCAATTTAAAATTAGCCTGGTACAACAGTGAATGTTATGATAGCACAGAGATGCTCCAATACATATGGATAAGACTGGTAATACTGTGGTTTATGTCACGATATGCCACTGTTAGCATAGTACTACAGCATGCACTAACATGGGTCAATACAGAGAAACCCTGCATTGAATGTGTATATGTCACAGTGTGTGTGTGAAGGAAGGCTAACAAGTGTCCGTATGCAGTCACAAATAACGGCTGTGTAATCTCTGTGTTACTGTTACTGTCTCTGTGTTTACGAGATACATTCTCTCACCTCCGAGTTTATGAGAGAAGGCTTCCATATTTCCAGCCTTAATGAGATGTTTAGTTAGAACGCTGGCACTTCCTCGCTCCACCAGGCCACTCAAATTATTGCCTTTTCATTTATGGGCCTGTGTGTGTTTATGTATCTGTCGATGGACTCCATATTTGTCGCCTAGGCCACCGCTGTTACACAGCTACACTGTGACATCTCTCTCTAGCTACCTAACACAACCCTGTAAATCCAAGTGGACAGCCACAGTAATAATAGGCCCTAATAGACTCCCTTTAAGGCTGTCACTCATGATTAACACATTATCCTGATGACTATCCTCTACCGAGGCAGTGGAGGTCATGTGATGTGACCCTCCCTCTGGTCCAATGGCTGTGACCGTGGTCCACGGTCCATGGCCCTGGCCCCAGGCGGAACCAGCGTGACCCATCAGGGCTCAGGGCCGAGCGACCGGCAGCCCATCCTCCCTCTGGAGCTGGATGATCTCCCCCCTGTCGCCTACACCCCCCACTGTCCCACCCCTGCTGGCCTACATGCAAGCCCCCTGTGTGTGTCCTGCCCCAGACCCATTGATTTTATTGGGCCAGATTAGGCCAGAGACAGATTAGGCCAGAATCCAGCCCCCCTCTCTGTATTAACTATGTAGCTCGTCACACCATGCTCTGACCCCTAGTGAACCCTGGCTAGTATCCACAAACAGAGACATCTTTACCGCAGACTGCCATCCATGTCTATACTATAGCTACAACAAGACTCACAATGTATTTTCTACTCTATCTGACTGTGTCTCTCTCTCTCTCTCTCTCTCTCTCTCTCTCTCTCTGTATCGCTCTGTCTGTATCTCTCTCTCTCTTTCTTTATCTCTCTCTCTCTGTATCTCTTTCTCCCTCTCTCTCTGTATCTCTCTCTTTCTCTCTCTTTCTCTCTCTGTATCGCTTTCTGTATCTCTCTCTCTCGTGTATCTATCTCTCTCTGTATCTCTCTCTCACTCACTCACTCACTCTGTCTCTCTCTCTCTCTCTCTCTCTCTCTCTCTCTCTCTCTCTCTCTCTCTCTCTCTCTCTCTCTCTCTCTCTCTCTGTATCTCTCTCTCTCTGTATCTCTCTGTATATATATCTCTCTCTCTCTGTGTAAGTGTGGTTATCACAGTAATGTATCAACCGTTGCTTGCATAACTGGGCGTTTTCTTTTACTCCTTTCTTCTCTCTCTCTCTTTCTCTCTCAGCTGCTTAGCGCCCAGTAGAGCAGTGGAAGATGGGAGCTCGGACACGGCATGATCTAAAAACCCACTGGCGCTTTAGTATGCCTCAGCTGGGTTATATAACTGTGTGTGGATGTGTGAACCACCTGGCTATTGGGAGAGCCGAGGATTCACAGTCACTACAGTCACTACTGCAAAGCAGCTTGCTACTGTGTGTGTGTTTGGGGCTGTATGTCTGTGTGTGCTATGTGTGTGTCTGTGTGTGCTATGTGTGTGTCTGTGTGTGTTTGGGTCTGTATGTCTGTGTCTGTGTCTGTCTGTGTGTGTTCAAGTATGGGGGAGTTGTGGTGCACGTACGTATTCAAGAACATTCTGTGCCTTTCCTCTGTATACGTCAGATTTGCTCACTTCCGATACTGGTGTAGGCTGGTGTACTGTGAGCTAGCAGGTGCTGAATCACAGGATTACATACATCACTGACGAGTCCCCTCAGTCTGAGTGTGAACTACCCCTGATGTCACTTCCTGTGGGTTTTTACCTGAGGTGACATAATCTCTATTGCATAACCCTCCCCCTCTACTTCTACCCTGTGAGTGGCTGGCGTACTCTCTCTCTCTTTGGTCTCCCTCCAGATGCTCTGTGCAACACCTCATTATGGAAATACCAGGTGTGTCCTTCACTAAAGTCAAATGGGGTAAATATATTAACAAATTCCCTTCACAGACCACACCAGCCTGGCTATGATAAAACAAGCAGAGTAGATATTAAAGCTACAGTATGAAACCCACCTCTCTCTGAACCTGTCCCAATGTGGTCCACTGTGCCCTCATGACCTCACCCTGCCCTACCATCACAGATGAGAACACTAAGAGTCACTAAGGTAGGGGGCTCACTTTGTCACTAAAGTAGTACAGAGGTACAACTCCAGACCAAAAAGACATGCTGTTCACAGACGGGTGTGCGGGGAGAGAGAGGGAGAGAGAGAGAAAGAGAGAGAGTGATAGAGGCCTGACCTATATAGGAAGGAGGCTGAAATATTTATGGATGTGAGTGTCCTAATTGGCAAGCAACTGGGAGCACTGCGGCCCTCTCGTCCAATCACAGAGCAGGAAGCGGTTAAAACACATGCACACACACACACACACACACACACACACTGGGTGCATGGTCTGAGGTCCGCAGTGTCGCCTCGCCCCTGCGCCCCTGTCAAGGCCAGTGACTTAGGGCACCTCGTTAAGGCCCAGCTTCGTTAGGGATGACTCGGCTTCGTTAAGGCTTCAGCATCGTTAGAATCATTACCAGAGCTGTTATCATAACCGTCCTCTCTGGCACATACGGACGGGCACAATCGCTCAGAGAGCTAAGTCAAACACAGCCTAATTGGCTAGGCTTAATCTCCAGGACTGGCAGTAACATGCACTGCTCCACTCTCCTCTCCTCTCAGAGTGGGCTTCAATTACTGTCTGTCCTGATAGAGACCAGGAGATGAACAGAATCTGACTCCAGTTCAGTTGGGCATCACTGGGTGGGGGAAGGGAGGGGTCAAATGTCTGGAGCATTGTTAAACAGGCGTGGGGCCGAGGCACCGGTCATGACATGGAAATGTGTGCTGATCAATTGGATCAAAGCATTGATCCACCCAATGGGTTGTTTGTGGTAAAATTACATTTTCCATGTCCTATATTTTGAGTGAGAACTGTTCAGGGGAAAAATGAGGGGACCTTGCAGCACTTTTTGAATGTACTAGGTCAATATACAGAGGTAGTGCTAGTTTAACATTTTTGTTTGAAACTCTCAATACTGTGTTGAAACTGTGTATTATTCTATGAAAATAAACAAAACCCATAATTTGGATTTGAGCATTGTACACTTCAAAGTCTCACAGTCGCAGTAATCTTGTGACATGCAGGAGACATGTTTTGATCCAAGTCAGTCCCAAGAAACAAAATTAAATAGGGAGTGGAAAGGCTATCCTTAGAAGGCCTATGACAGGGCTAATCAACTACAGTATGTTCTTACAGTGGCTTGCAAATGTATTCACCCCCTTGGCATTTTTCCTATTTTGTTGCTTTACAACCTGGAATTAAAATGGATTTTTTGGGGGTTTGTATCATTTGATTTACACATCATGCCTACCACTTTGAAAATGCAAAATATATTTTATTGTGAAACAAACAAGAAATAAGACAAAAAAACAGAAAACTTGAGCGTGCATAACTATTCACCCCCCCAAACTCTCTTGTGGTATGTCTCTATAAGCTGGGCACATCTAGACACTGGGATTTTTGCCCATTCTTCAAGGCAAAACTGCTCCAGCTCCTTCAAGTTGGATGGGTTCCGCTGGTGTACAGCTTAAAGTGGTCCTATGGACAGATACTCCAATCTCCGCTGTGGAGCTTTGCAGCTCCTTCAGGGTTATCTTTGGTCTCTTTGTTGCCTCTCTGATTAATGCCCTCCTTGCCTGATCCGTGAGTTTTGGTGGGCGGCCTTCTCTTGGCAGATTTGTTGTGGTGCCATATTCTTTCCATTTTTTAATAATGGATTTAATGGTGCTCCGTGGGATGTTCAAAGTTTCCTATATTTTTTTATAACCCAACCCTGATCTGTACTTCTCCACAACTTTGTCCCTGACCTGTTTGGAGAGCTCCTTGGTCTTCATGGTGCCGCTTGCTTGGTGGTGCCCCTTGCTTAGTGGTGTTGCAGACTCTGTGGCCTTTCAGAGCAGGTGTATATACAGTGGGGAGAAGAAGTATTTGATACACTGCCGATTTTGCAGGTTTTCCTACTTACAAAGCATGTAGAGGTCTGTAATTTTTATCATAGGTACACTTCAACTGTGAGAGAAGGAATCTAAAACAAAAATCCATAAAATCACATTGTATGATTTTTAAGTAATTAATTAGCATTTTATTGCACGACATAAGTATTTGATACATCAGAAAAGCAGAACTTAATATTTAGTACAGAAACCTTTGTTTGCAATTACAGAGATCATACGTTTCCTGTAGGTCTTGACCAGGTTTGCACACACTGCAGCAGGGATTTTGGCCCACTCCTCCATACAGACCTTCTCCAGATCCTTCAGGTTTCGGGGCTGTCGCTGGGCAATACGGACTTTCAGCTCCCTCCAAAGATTTTCTATTGGGTTCAGGTCTGGAGACTGGCTAGGCCACTCCAGGACCTTAAGATGCTTCTTATGGAGCCACTCCTTAGTGGCCCTGGCTGTGTGTTTCGGGTCGTTGTCATGCTGGAAGACCCAGCCACAACCCATCTTCAATGCTCTTACTGAGGGAAGGAGGTTGTTGGCCAAGATCTCGCGATACATGGCCCCATCCATCCTCCCCTCAATACGGGGCAGTCGTCCTGTCCCCTTTGCAGAAAAGCATCCCCAAAGAATGATGTTTCCACCTCCATGCTTCACGGTTGGGATGGTGTTCTTGGGGTTGTACTCATCCTTCTTCTTCCTCCAAACACGGCGAGTGGAGTTTAGACCAAAAAGCTCTATTTTTGTCTCATCAGACCACATGACCTTCTCCCATTCCTCCTCTGGATCATCCAGATGGTCATTGGCAAACTTCAGACGGGCCTGGACATGCACTGGCTTGAGCAGGGGGACCTTGCGTGCGCTGCAGGATTTTAATCCATGACGGTGTAGTGTGTTACTAATGGTTTTCTTTGAGACTGTGGTCCCAGCTCTCTTCAGGTCATTGACCAGGTCCTGCCGTGTAGTTCTGGGCTGATCCCTCACCTTCCTCATGATCATTGATGCCCCACGAGGTGAGATCTTGCATGGAGCCCCAGACTGAGTCATCTTGAACTTCTTCCATTTTCTAATAATTGTGCCAACAGTTGTTGCCTTCTCACCAAGCTACTTGCCTATTGTCCTGTAGCCCATCCCAGCCTTGTGCAGGTCTACAATTTTATCCCTGCTGTCCTTACACAGCTCTCTGGTCTTGGCCATTGTGGAGAGGTTGGAGTCTGTTTGATTGAGTGTGTGGACAGGTGTCTTTTATACAGGTAACGAGTTCAAACAGGTGCAGTTAATACAGGTAATGAGTGGAGAACAGGAGGGCTTCTTAAAGAAAAACTAACAGGCCTGTGAGAGCCGGAATTCTTACTGGTTGGTAGGTGATCAAATACTTATGTCATGCAATAAAATGCAAATTAATTACTTAAAAATCATACAATGTGATTTTTGTTTTAGATTCCGTCTCTCACAGTTGAAGTGTACCTATGTTACAAATTACAGACCTCTACATGCTTTGTAAGTAGGAAAACCTGCAAAATCGGCAGTGTATCAAATAGTTGTTCTCCCCACTGTATACTGAGATCATGTGGCACTTACATTGCACACAGGTGGACTTTATTTACTAATTATGTGACTTCTGAAGGTAATTGGTTGCACCAGATGTTATTTAGGGGCTTCATAGCAAAGGGGGTGAATACATATGCACACACCACTTTTCCGTTATTTATTTTTTATAATTTTTTGAAAAGTAATTTTTTTTCATTTCACTTCACCAATTTGGACTATTTTGTGTATGTCCATTACATGAAATCCAAATAAAAATCCATTTAAATTACAGGTTGTAATGCAACAAAATAGGAAAAACGCCAAGGGGGATGAATACTTTTGCAAGGCTCTGTATTGGGGCCAAATTGCAGTTTTTGTGACACTCCCTTCTAACGCGGCCTGTGATCATCATAGAGGGAAACAGAAGGCAGGTCCATGTTCCAGAGAGTCTTAGCTTTCGGGAATGGGGTCATAATAGCTTATAGCCAAAACGGTTCAAATGCTAGAGCCAAAGTCTAAGGAAGAAAATAAATCCAACATGCCACATTGGCTTCAGAAACCGCCAGAAGCTTCTGTTTATCACAGTGAGCGTTTCATTCTATCTGTTCTCCTCTACTTTTCCTTGCTGGCAAAGTACCAGGATGTTGTCTCTGGTTTTGAATCTGAATTTAGAGAACTCAATTTGAAAACTTCTGAATGCATCTGAGAAGTTGAATATATACAACTTTTATATACTTGAAATGATAGTTTGTAAACTTGATACACAGACAATGAATGCAATATCTACCATATTGAAACTGAATATATAAATATATAATTTTTATATTTAATTACGTGTAAATTGAATTTTAAAACTGAATGCAATATTCACTCAATTCAGTTTCAAATCATGAAATACAAGTTCAATTTATGAATTCAATTATTCAATTTGTGCATTACAAATTCAAAAATATTACATTACAAATTCAATATCCTAATACAAATTCAAAATTATGGAATTAAAATACAATTTCTGTTGGCATTGAAATCACTCCATAGTAATCATGTAATTTTAGGATTAGTGCAGCAGCTTGTTTGACACTAATTTCCATGTCTTGCTATCAGTGAGGAAAAGAGAGGAGAAATCAATGCACGTTACGTTACACATGGCAGGCAGTAAAACAACCATGAGAGGAGAGGTGCTTGGCAGAGTTCAGACCAGACAGACAGGCACTCACTAAATGCAGGATACAGTTTAGATATATCTAAAATAACGCACAGGCCCACCAGAAATACTGTCACTGTATTAACTGTCAGGGGCTGGGTGGGGAAAGTGGGCCAGTGTTAGAATGGGCTCAGGTATTAAATATGAACAAATGTCAGTTGAAGTAAGAGGATGCGTTGTTAGCAGATTTCTGTATCACGGTCACCTGACTGAAGGTTACCTCATATTAAATACGACCCTCTCTTAACGAGATTAGAAAGTACACAGTTCTACATTTATGTAGTATTTACATGATTCACTACAATACAGTATCAAATGCACAGAAGGGATGCCCAGACCACACTATCACTTGAGGCTCACTGGTTCTTCTGTACTGTAAAAGTGAAAGCCAAAGAGAGGAGACTCACGTAAGAAGTACTCAGAGGGGTCCGCTTCGTAGTCCGTGTCCTCAGGAAAGTGATCTATCTGTTTACACATCCCTTTAAAGTTCCCTGGAGGAGAAACAAGAGAGAAAACACACGGGGTCAGAAAAGCTCACAGAGGAAAAATAATAATAGAATCAGGTGAAATGCCATAGTAACACACAGTGTGACATGAGTTAGTTCAAACCCATGTAGTTATGAGTGTAGAGGTAACTGCCAAAATAAAGGAAACACCAACATAACATAACAACATAAAGAAAGATGGCGCCGTTCTGGATAGTGAGCTCGTGAGATCCACAGGAAGAGTTGAATAGAACAGAGGAATTATTTTGGATACGACACAGCACTTGAGTGAAGGTATTGTATGCCTGCAGGAAGGAAGGGATGGTGAGATGCAGGAGGAGGTCAAGTGATGGAGGGAGGGAGGGATGGATGGATGTGTATTTTGGGGATACCTGAAGCACGGCTGGCGGAATGGAGGAGGATGTGGATCCTGTTCCGGTGTGTGAAACATATGGGCCAGTGATTTGTTTGTGTGGGCAGCAGAGAGATTAATATATAATGAGTGATAGGCTCCTGGACATTTACAGTGAGGGAAAAAGTATTTGATCCCCTGCTGATTTTGTACGTTTGCCCACTGACAAAGAAATTATCAGTCTATCATTTTAATGGTAGGTTTATTTGAACAGTGAGAGACAGAATAACAACAAAAAAATCCAGAAAAACGCATGTCAAAAATGTTATAAATTGATTTGCATTTTAATGAGGGAAATAAGTATTTGACCCCCTCTCAATCAGAACGATTTCTGGCTCCCAGGTGTCTTTAATACAGGTAACGAGCTGAGATTAGGAGCACACTCTTAAAGGGAGTGCTCCTAATCTCAGCTTGTTACCTGTATAAAAGACACCTGTCCACAGAAGCAATCAATCAATCAGATTGGCTGGAGGCTGGAATGGGCTACAAGACCATCGCCAAGCAGCTTGGTGAGAAGGTGACAACAGTTGGTGCGATTATTCGCAAATGGAAGAAACACAAAAGAACTGTCAATCTCCCTCGGCCTGCAGCTCCGTGCAAGAGCTCACCTCGTGGAGTTGCAATGATCATGAGAATGGTGAGGAATCAGCCCAGAACTACACGGAGGATCTTGTCAATGATCTCAAGGCAGCTGGGACCATAGTCACCAAGAAAACAATTAGTAACACACTACGCCGTGAAGGACTGAAATCCTGCAGCGCCCGCAAGGTCCCTCTGCTCAAGAAAGAACATATACATGCCCGTCTGAAGTTTGCCAATGAACATCTGAATGATTCAGAGTAGAACTGGGTGAAAGTGTTGTGGTCAGATGAGACCAAAATGGAGCTCTTTGGCATCAACTCAACTCGCCGTGTTTGGAGGAGGAGGAATGCTGCCTATGACCCCAAGAACACCATCCCCACCGTCAAACATGGAGGTGGAAACATTATGCTTTGGGGGTGTTTTTCTGCTAAGGGGACAGGACAACTTCACCGCATCAAAGGGACGATGGACGGGGACATGTATCGTCAAATCTTGGGTGAGAACCTCCTTCCCTTAGATAAGAACTGTACACATGTCTTTCATACCTATACACCATTCTTGTGTGTGTTCAATAAAAAATATTTGAACAAGAACCTCCTTCCCTCAGCCAGGGCATTGAAAATGGGTTGTGGATGGGTATTCCAGCATGACAATGACCCAAAATACACGGCCAAGGCAACAAAGGAGTGGCTCAAGAAGAAGCACATTAAGGTCCTGGAGTGGCCTAGCCAGTCTCCAGACCTTAATCCCATAGAAAATCTGTGGAGGGAGCTGAAGGTTCGAGTTGCCAAACGTCAGCCTCGAAACCTTAATGACAAAATCCCTCCTGAGATGTGTGCAAACCTGGTGGCCAACTACAAGAAACGTCTGACCTCTGTGATTGCCAAGAAGGGTTTTGCCGCCAAGTACTAAGTAATGTTTTGCAGAGGGGTCAAATACTTATTTCCCTCATTAAAATGCAAATCAATTTATAACATTTTTGACATGCGTTTTTCTGGATTTTTGTTGTTGTTATTCTGTCTCTCACTGTTCAAATAAACCTACCATTAACATTATAGACTGATCATGTCTTTGTCAGTGGGCAAACGTACAAAATCAGCAGGGGATCAAATACTTAATTCCCTCACTGTACCTCTATCAGTCCAGTATCCCTGCACATTGTAAATATGGTACTGGAACTGTATATACATTTTTTACATTTTAGTCATTTAGCAGACGCTCTTATCCAGAGCATCTTACAGTTAGTGAGTGCATACATTTTTTTTTCTTTCATACTGGTCCCCTCGTGGGAATCGAACCCACAACCCTGGCGTTGCAAGTGCCATGCTCTGCCAACTGAGCTACACGGGACTAGTATATAGTATGCTTACTTACTTTATGGTGTTCTTCTTATTTCTTATTTTTATATCTTGTGTGTTTTTGTTCCACTTGGTTATTTTTTAGTATTACATTGTTATTGATTACTGCATTGTTGGGGTTAGAGCTTGCAAGAAAGACATTTCTCTGTACTTGTGCACGTGACATTAAAACTTGAAATTTAATAGGGCGTTGGGCCATCATTAGCCAGAACAGCTTCAATACACCTGGGCATAGATTCTACAAGTGTCTGGAACTCTATTTGAGGGATGCGACACCATTCTTCCACAAGAAATTCCATAATTTGGTGTTTTGTTGATTGGTGGTGGAAAACACTGTCTCAGGCACCGCTCCAGAATCTCCCATAAGTGTTCAATTGGGTTGAGATCTGGTGACTGAGACAGCCATGGTATAATTAAGCAATAAGGCCCGAAGGGGTGTGGTATATGGCCAATATCCCATGGCTAAGGGCTGTTCTTAAGCACGACACAACGCGGAGTGTCTGGACACACCCCTTAGCCATGGTATATTGGCCATATATCACAAACCCCAGAAGTGCCTTATTGCTATTATAAACTGGTTATCAACGTAATTAGAGCAGTAAAAATCACTGTTTTGTCATACCCGAGGAATACGGTCTGACAGACCACGGCTGTCATTAATCAGCATTCAGGGATCGAACCACCCAGTTTATAATATGGTTTACATCATTTTAATTTTCATGCTCATCAAACCATTCAGTGACCGCTCTTGCCCTGTGGAGTTGGGCATTGTCATCCTATTGGGGGTATAGCCATGGTAGCCAAAATAATGGCCTGCCCAGCATTTTTATACATGACCCTAAGCATGATGGGATGTTAATTGCTTAATTAACTCTGGAACTACACCTATGTGGAAGCACCTGCTTTCAATATACTTTGTATCCATCATTTACTCAAGTGTTTCCATTATTTTGGCAGTTACCTGTATGCAGGGGCGCAACTTTCACTGGGGATGGGGGACATGTCCCCCCCACATTCTGAAATTGCATTTTTGTCCCCCCCCCAGTTTTATCATTGGAATGTGATACAAAACGTGGCAACGGTGTGCTTTAGGACCATGCGGACACCTCCGAGCGGTCGGGTAGGCTGTTTGGAGTGTTTATCGGACTGGATAATAATATGTCCCACCTACTTCTAAAACCAAAGTTGCGCCCCTGCCTGTATGTATGTATGTAAATGTAACACAGCGATGTTAGGAAACATGATGATGAAACTCCACAGAGGAGTGGGCGCTCTGCCCTTCTCATAAGCACCAGGGACTCTAATGGATCTCCCTAGCCCAGGCAGCACATGCCCTGGTCTTGGCGGTCATGCGAGTCTGAGGTTGCTAGTCAGAATGGAGGCCTCTCCGGCAGCAGGTGGCGGCTTGTAAACAAGAGTGGCACAGCTGGTGAGACCTGGAGCGGCTCCAACTGCTGTGCAATGGGAACATCATATCCTAATGCTCATTCATTTGGCTGACGCCTCAGTGCCCAGGCAGCCAAGCCACTCGCTCTGCCCTTCCAGGAAGCAGCCTGCCTGGCCTGTCCTTCTTCCCACTTCCTCCCTCTTTTCTCTCTACCTCCATCCCTCCATTCCTCCATGCTGTGGTACCACAGAAGGTCCATCCGTGATGGGGTCACTCAAGATCACACGGCGAAGGAATCACCCCATAAAGCGGTCATTAATGCGCCCCTGCTGCCGAGGAGGAAGCAGACGAGGAGGAAGCAGACGCCGGGGCATGTGATTGTGCCAGATTACCGTCTCATTACTTCTTCATCTCCTTCTCCCTCCAGTGTCCGTCTAATTAGGTGAACAGGTGTTTGTTAGCTGGGCGCCAGGTGTTGCCGAGGAGAAGTTGGTGGGAAGGCAGGATGGGCGCCGCGGGTGGGGCTGGGTCGGGTGCTGGTTTTGTGAATGGACCCCATGTACGGAGGACGGACCCCCGGTGAGAACCGCTCGGATATGAGAGAGACTGGTGTCTGAGGGGAGAGCTATCAAACAGACCTACCACTGCTCTTCCTCCTGTGCACAGTGTGTGTGGTAGGTCTCACAGAAGGCTGAGGGGAGACAGTGTCTGATACACAGAGGTAACTGCCTGTTAACTGTCTGAGGGTAGTTAAGGTTTCATCAGAGGAGAGTTTGTTGTGATTGTTCCAATGTCATTGAGTTTTGACCGAGCGGTTGGCAGAGGCCATGCTAGGCTGGAGTTGGGCTGCAGCAGAGGAGTGTGGGAACCTCGGTGTGAAACACACACTAATCCTTCCTCGGTGGACAGAGTCCAGTGCTGACGGTGTGTGTCCACTCCTCTCTCTCACCTTCCCCAGCTCTGGCCCATAATCAAAAAGCACTCATTGATTTCCATCAACAAGCTCTGTGGCAATTAACAAGAGACAGGGAGGAATATATGGGAAAGAGGGAGAGGAAGGGCAATGAACAGAGAGAAGGTTGAAGTCCAGAAGAGAGCGGGATAGATCTGTTTCGATTGTCACACTTTCATCATTGTTGGATCGAGAGTTGCACCTTGCAAAAAAACTCATAGGCCTACAAAGCACACCAAATTTAGTGTGCGACTCTTAACACCACTGACACCACAGTACAGCCACTGAGCCTCCACAATAAATAACATCTATCAAGAAGTGGGTGAAATGCAATGAAGGAGAAAAAGAAGGAGTATCTATTTCAATAAGAATACGACTGTTTATGTGTAGTTCCACAGCACACTCCCAATGGAGTTGTTGGAACAAAACTTGTAACATTGAGAACACAGCATCCACCCACAGTGCACCACTGTCTTTGTCTTATCAACAGCTAAGATCACAGAGTGGGAGTATGGTATAGTTTGCAGCTGGCTGTCCCGTCCACAGTTGTGTCATTTGTTCAAGCAGCTGCGGAAAGTAGCCTATTGGGGGAACCACTTCAATTAGTGCGCTGAAAGATTTATGTGACACTTAACCACTCCAAACGGTTCTTTTCTTGTAAGACATGTAAACTCAGCACGCTGGTAAATATTTTATACTGGCATTTTCATTTTTTGGAAACCTCCCTTACAAAAGTGTGTGACCGGGGGAAGGGTGGAGGTAAGGGAGAGGGGGAGAGAAGGGAGGAGGAGGGCGGGGGGGAGAGGGGGAGGCCCATCTGGCAGGGGACCCACAAATGGATGTCAGGGTGTTAACGGAGACTCAGGTGTCTGGTGGGTCACGACATCTTCATTCAGCGTTTACAGACAGGCCATAGTATCCACTATGTTACCTCTATCTGAGGGTTGCTCACTATAGCAAGCTGTAGTACTACGATCACGTCAGGTCATACCCAGCCCCCTTGAAGGTGCATGGTGTTAAAAAGCAATCGAGGCAGTGTAAGTATAGCAAGGCTTCTAGCTGGGCGTATAAGTCTTGTGTTAATCATTTCTAAAGCACTTACCATTAAGAACAGAGCCAGGCCATGGGGCTCTCCTGCAGTGACCGACCCATTGGGTCCCATCATCTGGCTCCATACTAGGGGTCAGCGCTGGACTTCCTCAATCACCCTAACGACCACTGGCCACCATGCCCCCTACTGTGGGGATGAGCTATGGCCTAACCCCTAGGTCCTCTCCCTCCTGTCCCACACTGTCATAAAGCGCTTCATTACTAGAGCAGACCAGGGTGAGACAGATCCATTCAGGAGAGGAGAGGAGGAAGAAGGGAGGTGGACAAGGTCAAGTGAGTGGCTGGTGGGTGGGTGTAGATTTACAATCGCCCATCCCACAGAGGCTCCCAGTCTGCTCAGCCCCTGGATTTTCCGGTCGATGTTCCCACATTTTCTGTTCCCTAGAGACGGCTGTATGTCTCCAAGGTTGTGTCGTCATGGGGAGATTCCAGTGATGAGGCTCTGATTTGTAAATTGGCCTCTGCTCTGGTAAGTTCTACTCTATTGACATGACCTTCATGTTGGGATCAACATTCTGGATAGAATTCCTCACATTGAAATCAATAGTATTTAATTTGAAACATTCTAAGGTCGGTGTTAACTGTTTAAGAATCACTCAGAGGTACTTTTTCCAACGCTATTGAAGCCACAAACACAACCCCTGCTGGCCCGCCTTCTGGTTATCTCCTCAAGCTAGGGTGAGAAAAGTTACTTTTTTCTTTCTGCTTTTCTCACTATGGAGATAGAGGATTCTTGGCCCTGGTGCTTGGGATTTTTTGACTGTTTAAATCGGCTGTGGCTTTCCCCACTTGGATGGAAACCATCCTCTCTCTCTCTCTCTCTCTCTCTCTCTCTCTCTCTCTCTCTCTCTCTCTCTCTCTCTCTCTCTCTCTCTCTCTCTCTCTCTCTCTCTCTCTCTCTCTCTCTCTCTCTCTCTCTCTCTCTCTCTCTCTCTCTCTCTCTCTCTCTCTCTCTCTCTCTTCTCTCTCTCTCTCTCTCTCTTCTCTCTCTCTCTCTCTCTCTCTCTCTCTCTCTCTCTCTCTCTCTCTCTCTCTCTCTCTCTCTCTCTCTCTCTCTCTCTCTCTCTCTCTCTCTCTCTCTCTCTCTCTCTCTCTCTCTCTCTCTCTCTCTCTCCCAACGTCCGGCTGATAGAAATAAGCACTGGCCCATAAAACCCAGCGAGCCGCCAGATACAATGGGCCAGACTATGGCTGAAGAAATGGTTATTTTAATTTGAATTGTAATCTTTGACTCCCAACACATTTTCTTTCCACACAATTTCCATTCACAGGAAGAGATTACTGAGGGATTATTCACGATAATTGGGAGTGTTGAATTACCAACTAACCCACCTCCCCCCTCAACTTCTCCAACTAATATGAAATCTGCAGATACTCTCCCTATTACAGCACCACTGACGCCAAGATGTGACACTTGTGCCCATACAAAAAACACAATGTATAGAAATGATCGAGACACTGTTAGCTCAGTCCTGGTAAAGAAAGACAAAAACACTGAATGTCTGTGTGTGTGTATGGATGCAGGTGAGAGAGCTAAGCATTCCTCCTCTTCCTTAACCACCCCCTCCACTGCTGCTGCTACTGATGTCCTCCATCAGTGGTGTCTAAGACTCCAGAGAGTCCCTTAGAACACAACAGAACAGAACATAGAGAACCGGCCAATCCCCAGACCCCTAGCCACAGACCGACACACAGGAGGGCCCGCCCACACACCCTGACCTCCTAACAGTAGTGTCCCCAGACCCCTAGCCACAGACAGACACAGAGGAGGGCCCGCCCACACACACTGACCTCCTAACAGTAGTGTCACCACCACAGCTCCCGAAACACAGGCAGTAGTTTGTTGTTCTGGGACATAAACATGGAGGAGGGGGTGATAGGATGTTCTGTGGATGGATGAAGAAGGGAGGGTCAACAGGCCTGGTTCAAGTAGGAGGCATCGTTGTTCGAGGTTGAGAGACAGACAGAGAGAAAAATAGAGAGGAAACGCGGCTTTGGTGCACCGGATTCCAGCTGAGTGCTTACTTCTGTGCCGGTGTTCGGAATTCTCGAAAAGTTTGCAGGCAGCCACCTAGTGCGTCAGCAGAAGCCACCCCCCACACAACCCCCTCCCCTCCATCCCCACACCGTCCCTTCTATCCCCCATCCCCCCTCCCTGCACTGTCCCCACGGCAGCCGTTGCCATGTGGACATCAGAACCAGTCGCTGTGAAAGAAAATAAGAGATTCCTGGTGTGGGGGTTGCCATGGAGACAGTTATCTGGGGCCTACTTGAAGATGATCACATGGGTGGAGCTGATGTTTGGGCCAATCTAGTGATGTGTTTAACCCCTGGACTGACTCACTACTCACTGGGCTTTCTGCAGTGTTCCTATTCACTAAGCTGCCCTACACCTGTATGTTGCTTACCAAGATTAGTCTAACATAGCATTCGGCTACCCCTGCACATCCACCTCTACATGCTAGCAACATTCTATATATTTGATTGTTTACAGTTTACAATAACATATACAGTGAGCTCTAAAAATATTGGGATAGCGACTCATTTTTGGTGGTTTTGTCTTTGTACTCCAGCACTTTGGACTACATCACGCTTGTGACTCTACACATTTGTTGGATGCACTTCTACATTCATGTGGATTCTACCATGATTAAGGATAATCCTGAATGAATCGTGAATAATGATGAGTGAGAAAGTTACAGACACACAAATATCATCATGGTGAGAGGTTAGTATGTCTTTGGGTTATGATATTTGTGCGTCTGTAACTTTCTCACTCATCATTATTTACGATTCATTCAGGATTATCCGTAATCATGGTAGCATCCACATTAATGTAGAAGTGTTCAGAAACATATTCTACTCTTATTTACAATAAAAGTGACTCCAAAATGACACAATACAATATTTACCATTCATTTCTATTGGGCACAAAATAATCTGAACACAACCAAAACAAACAGCAAATGCATCCAACATATTTATAGAGTAAAAGCTTGATGTAGTCATTGCGTGCTATGAATATTGGACCAAATACTAAACTTTTGACTACTTTAATACACATATAAGTGAAATTGTCCTTTTGGTCCCTTAAAATGGGGGGTCTATGTACAAAAAGTGCTGTAATTTCTAAACGGTTCACCCAATATGGATGAAAATACCCTGGAGCTCACTGTAGTATTATTTAGTAGCAGACATACAAAACAGCTACTAAGGACATGACTAGACTCACCACAATGAATCTCCCTGGTCCTGGTATCACACTTACAGAGGCATCCCCAAACCATAGTTTGATTTTATTAGGATCTCCTTTAGCCCAAGGGCTAGTCTTTCAAGAGTACCCTATGGATGTGTACCCTATGGATGTGGCTGGGTAAGGTGTGCGTGACGTGGTAGGTCACTCTTACATCCCCTCCTTAATTTTTAAATTTTAGTCATTTAGCAGACGCTCTTTTCCAGAGAAACTTACAGTTAGTGAGTGCATACATAATTTTTTTATTTTTCATACTGGCCCCCCATGGGAATCGAACCCACAACCCTGGCGTTGCAAACACCATGCTCTACCAACTGAGCTACATCCCTGCTGGCCATTCCCTCCCCTACCCTGGACGACGCTGGGCCAATTGTGCGCCGCCCCATGGGTCTCCCGGTCGCGTCCGGCTACGACAGAGCCTGGATTCGAACCAGGATGAGGGGTAGGCAGCCCCAGCGCCCAGCAGCAGGGACAATCACCTTATTTATCTTCATAATCGCACCTTATTCATCCTTATAATCACACTATTCATCTTAATAATGACCATGCTAAGGTGGGAGCCCCCTAGTGCAGCATCACACAGACACACATACAGTGGGGAAAAAAAGTATTTAGTCAGCCACCAATTGTGCAAGTTCTCCCACTTAAAAAGATGAGAGAGGCCTGTAATTTTCATCATAGGTACACGTCAACTATGACAGACAAATTGAGAAAACAAATTCCAGAAAATCACATTGTAGGATTTTTTATGAATTTATTTGCAAATTATGGTGGAAAATAAGTATTTGGTCACCTACAAACAAGCAAGATTTCTGGCTCTCACAGACCTGTAACTTCTTCTTTACGAGGCTCTTCTGTCCTCCACTCGTTACCTGTATTAATGGCACCTGTTTGAACTTGTTATCAGTATAAAAGACACCTGTCCACAACCTCAAACAGTCACACTCCAAACTCCACTATGGCCAAGACCAAAGAGCTGTCAAAGGACACCAGAAACAAAATTGTAGACCTGCACCAGGCTGGGAAGACTGAATCTGCAATAGGTAAGCAGCTTGGTTTGAAGAAATCAACTGTGGGAGCAAATATTAGGAAATGGAAGACATACAAGACCACTGATAATCTCCCTCGATCTGGGGCTCCACGCAAGATCTCACCCCGTGGGGTCAAAATGATCACAAGAACGGTGAGCAAAAATCCCAGAACCACACGGGGGGACCTAGTGAATGACCTGCAGAGAGCTGGGACCAAAGTAACAATGCCTACCATCAGTAACACACTACGCCGCCAGGGACTCAAATCATGCAGTGCCAGACGTGTCCCCCTGCTTAAGCCAGTACATGTCCAGGCCCGTCTGAAGTTTGCTAGAGTGCATTTGGATGATCCAGAAGAGGATTGGGAGAATGTCATGAAACCAAAATAGAACTTTTGGTAAAACTCAACTCGTCGTGGTTTGGAGGACAAAGAATGCTGAGTTGCATCCAAAGAACACCATACCTACTGTGAAGCATGGGGGTGGAAACATCATGCTTTGGGGCTGTTTTCTGCAAAGGACCAGGACGACTGATTCGTGTAAAGGAAAGAATGAATGGGGCCATGTATCGTGAGATTTTGAGTGAAAACCTCCCTTCCATCAGCAAGGGCATTGAAGATGAAACGTGGCTGGGTCTTTCAGCATGACAATGATCCCAAACACACCGCCCGGGCAACGAAGGAGTGGCTTCGTAAGAAGCATTTCAAGGTCCTGGAGTGGCCTAGCCAGTCTCCAGATCTCAACCCCATAGAAAATCTTTTGGAGGGGAGTTGAAAGTCCGTGTTGCCCAGCGACAGCCCCAAAACATCACTGCTCTAGAGGAGATCTGCATGGAGGAATGGGCCAAAATACCAGCAACAGTGTATGAAAACCTTGTGAAGACATACAGAAAACATTTTACCTGTGTCATTGCCAACAAAGGGTATATAACAAAGTATTGAGAAACTTTTGTTATTGACCAAATACTTATTTTCCACCATAATTTGCAAATAAATTCATAAAAATCCTACAATGTGATTTTCTGGATTTTTTTCTCATTTTGTCTGTCATAGTTGACGTGTACCTATGATGAAATTTACAGGCCTCTCCATCTTTTTTAAGTGGGAGAACTTGCACAATTGGTGGCTGACTAAATACTTTTTTGCCCCACTGTATATGTGCACAATGCACATACAAATACTTGCACACACACACACGCTCCCACACACACACACACACACACACACACACACACACACACACACACACACACACACACACACACACACACACACACACACACACACACACACACACACACACACACACACACACACACACACACACACACACACACACACACACAGCCTGGCTTGTAGTGAGGAGAGGATCTCAGACTTCTGTGCTGAGCTGAATGGACAACACAGGTGTGTGAAGTGGATCTGTGTGTGTGTCAGGCATGGCTGAGGAAAGGGAGAGACATGGGGATGATAATGATTGTGTCAGATAAGGCATACTGTAAATACATATTTGACTATATTGTAGCTGCTAATCTGCAATGGAATAAAATACTGCTTGATGTTTGATGGACTGATCAGACTGATTTGATAATCCTGACAGACTTCTCTTTGCAAAACACCTACATATCATCCTCTTTGAAGAACGCTGACTATACATTTAGGCAGATCCTTTCCTTCAGACTCTCTTTCAGAATCTGTGATTCCTGCCCTTAGCTGTGGGATGGGAAGTGTTTCTGATGTACAGACACACTAGTTATGCACTATCTGTTTTATTCCGGCGCAGTACAGTAGAAGATGGAGGAACGCTGTAGGGACTTGAGGAGGGGTTGTGTCTCAGTGTTTACTTGTGTGATGATGTGTTGGTGGAGGTAGTGTAGGGGGGATATAGGGGGGATATAGGGGGTACAGGGGGATATAGAGATGATACAGGGATATATAGGGGGGATACATGGGGGATACAGGGGGCATACAGGTGGGATAAGGGGGATATGGGGGGATACAGGGGGATACAGGGGGGATACAGGGGGATAAGGGGGATATAGTGGGGATACAGGGGGATACAGGGGGATAAGGGGGATATAGTGGGGATACAGGGGAATACAGGGGGATAGCAGAGCTCTCCTGTGATCCACTGCCAAGCCAGATCCTGCAGGGAGTCTAGACCCTCTCCATCACTCTCGCTCTCTCTTCTCTCTATCTTCCTCTCTCTCTCTCTCTCTCTCTCTCTCTCCCTCTCTCTCTCTCTCTCTCTCTCAGCCTTTCCACTGTTTTCATTTCTCCTACACACAATCCTCACTTTATTTATAGTCTCCTCAACCTCTCCAGTTTTTCTTGTTCTTGTTCTTTCTCTCTCTTCCCTCTTTCTCCCCTCTTTTGTCTCTGCCCCTATTTTCTACAGGTCATTTCCACATACTGTATAACCAAACACAAGAACCCTAAACCAGGTTTTAGAGGCACTCTGTAACTTCAGACACAAAGTCATGAGAGATGGAATAGATGGAGATAAAGACGGGAGAGAGGGGAGAGAGAGGGGAGAGAGGGAGAGAGGGAGAGAGAGGGGAGAGAGGGAGAGAGGGAGAGAGAGGGGAGAGAGGGGAGAGAGGGGAGAGAGGGAGAGAGAGGGAGAGAGGGGAGAGGGGGAGAGAGAGGGGAGAGAGGGAGAGAGAGGGGAGAGAGGGGAGAGAGAGGGGAGAGAGAGGGGAGAGAGAGGGAGAGAGAGGGGAGAGAGAGGGAGAGAGGGGGGAGAGAGAGGGAGAGAGGGAGAGAGAGGGGAGAGAGGGGGGAGAGAGGGAGAGAGAGGGGGGAGAGAGGGAGAGAGAGGGGATAGAGAGGGGAGAGAGGGAGAGAGAGGGGAGAGAGAGAGGAGAGAGGGAGAGAGAGAGAGGGGAGAGAGGGGAGAGAGGGGAGAGAGGGGAGAGAAGGGAGAGAGGGATTCCTCCTGACTGCCCACAGGACTCCATGATGACTGAGCCCAGCTGAGAATCTGGACACTTTTGGGGGAAGTGAGGTCATGATGGGAGCTGAGAGAGAGAGTGAGGGATGAGATTTCACAGATCCAGGAACAGTGAGTCAGTGAGTCACATGTGTCTAAGTGGGGTGCGTCACTGCCTTCTGGTCAGACAAAGTCAGAGCCAGAGACATCCCATTCTCAGAAGAAGAGTCCCTCAGCGCTGGCTAGCACACAGAGAGAGACAAGGACATTGTCAGAACAAAGATCAGACTAAACAATAACAACAATTAGTTAAATAAAGTCCACCTGTGTGCAATCTAAGTGCCACATGATCTCAGTATATATACACCTGTTGTGAAAGGCCCCAGAGTCTGCAACACCACTAAGCAAGGGGCACCACCAAGCAAGCGGCACCATGAAGACCAATGAGCTCTCCAAACAGGTCAGGGACAAAGTTGTGGAGAAGTACAGATCAGGGTTGGGTTATAAAAAAATATCTGAAACTTTGAACATCCCACGGAGCACCATTAAATCCATTATTAAAAAATTTAAAGAATATGGCACCACAACAAACCTGCCAAGAGAGGGCCGCCCACCAAAACTCACAGACTAGGCAAGGAGGGAATTAATCAGAGAGGCAACAAAGAGACCAAAGATAACCCTGAAGGAGCTGCAAAGCTCCACAGCGGAGATTGGAGTACCTGTCCATAGGACCACTTTAAGCCGTACACTCCACAGAGCTGGGCTTTACGGAAGAGTGGCCAGAAAAAAGCCATTGCTTAAAGAAGAAAATAAGCAAACACGTTTGGTGTTCGCCAAAAGGCATGTGGGAGACTCCCCAAACATATGGAAGAAGGTACTCTGGTCAGATGAGACAAAAATTGAGCTTTTTGGCCATCAAGGAAAACGCTATGTCTGGTGCAAACCCAACACCTCTCATCACCCCGATGATGGGTGGTGGGTGGTGGCAGCATCATGCTGTGGGGATGTTTTTCATCGGCAGGGACTGAGAAACTGGTCAGAATTGAAGGAATGATGGATGGCGCTAAATACTGGGAAATTCTTGAGGGAAACCTGTTTCAGTCTTCCAGAGATTTGAGACTGGGACGGAGGTTCACCTTCCAGCAGGACAATGACCCTAAGCATACTGCTAAAGCAACACTCGAGTGGTTTAAGGGGAAACATTGAAATGTCTTGGAATGGCCTAATCAAAGCCCAGACCTCAATCCAATTGAGAATCTGTGGTATGACTTAAAGATTGCTGTACACCAGCGGAACCCATCCAATTTGAAGGAGCTGGAGCAGTTTTGCCTTGAAGAATGGGCAAAAAGCCCAGTGGCTAGATGTGCCACGCTTATAGAGACATACACCAAGAGACTTGCAGCTATAATTGCTGCAAAAGGTGGCTCTACAAAGTATTGACTTTGGGAGGGTGAATAGTTATGCATGCTCAAGTTTTCTGTTTATTTGTCTTATTTCTTGTTTGTTTCACAAGAACAAATATTTTTGCATCTTCAAAGTGGTAGGCATGTTGTGTAAATCAAATGATACAAACCCCCCAAAAATCAATTTTAATTCCAGGATGTAAGGCAACAAAATAGGAAAAATGCCAAGGGGGGTGAATACTTTCACAAGATTACCAAAAGTATGTGGAACATCTCATTCAAAAATCATGGGCAATAATATGGAGTTGGTCCCCCCTTTGCTGCGATAACAGCCTCCACTATTCTGGGAAGGCTTTCCACAAGATGTTGGAACGTTGCTGCGGGGACTTGCTTCCATTCAGCCACAAGAGCATTAGTGAGGTTGTGCACTGATGTTGGCCGATTAGGCCTGGCTCGCAGTCTGCGTTCCAATTCATCCCAAAGGTGATCGATGAGGTTGAGGTCAGGGCTCTGCGCAGGCCAGTCACGTTCTTCCACACTGTTCTCGACAAACCATTACTGTATGGATCTCGCTTTGTGCATGGGGGCATTGTCATGCTGAAACAGGAAAGGGTCTTCCCCAAACTGTTGCCACAAAGTTGGAAGCACAGAATCGTCTAGAATGTAATTGTGTGCTGCTGCGTTAAGATTTCCCTTCACTGGAACTAAGGGGCCTAGCCCAAACCATGAAAAACAGCCCCAGACCATTTTTCCTCCACCAAACTTTAAAGTTGGCACTATGCATTGGGGCAGGTAGCAGTCTCCTGGCATCCGCCAAACCCAGATTCGTCCGTCGGACTGCCAGATGGTGAAGCGTGATTCATCACTCCAGAGAACGCGTTTCCACTGCTCCAGAGTCCAATGGCGGCAAGCTTAACACTACTCCAGCCGACGCTTGGCATTGCGCATGGTGATATTAGGCTTGTGTGCGGCTGCTCGGCCATGGAAACCCAATTCATGAAGCTCCTGACAAACAGTTATTGTGCTGACGTTGCTTCCAGAGGCATTTTGGAAGTCGGTAGTGGGTGCTGCAACCGAGGACAGACGATATTTACGTGTTACGCGCTTCAGCACTCGGCGGTCCCATTCTGTGAGCTTGTGTGGCATACCACTTCGTGGCTGAGCCGTTGTTGCTCCTAGACGTTTCCACTTCAAAATAACAGCACTTACAATTGACCGATTTTATACACCTGTCAGGAACGGGTGTGGCTGAAATAGCCGAATCCACTAATTTTGTATATATAGTGTACGATCTGAGCCAGCATGCTATTAGACTAAATAGGATGGAGCTCTGCTGTTCTATTAGCCTCTGAGTCAAATGTGCAGACAAAATAGGGCAAGTCATATCAACCCGGTTTTTATATGTAGTTTTAACTAGCTTGTTTTAAAGCAGACTCCTCGTTCACAGTCTTCTGTAGACAGACACATTCTAAATCCAACAACTACTTGTATCCCAGTTAGGATGGAAACTTTTTTGGGTCGCCCCCGATTCATTTCTCACCTTCAACACAAGAGTACAGAGTTGGGAGGGAACTAGAGAGAGAGGGAAAGAGAGGGAGGAAGAGAGAGAGAGAAAGAGAGGGAGGAAGAGCGAGAGAGAAAGAAAGGGGACTCCAGGACTGGGAGGAGAGGAAGAGGAGCACACAGTCAACAGGGACAGTAGGGCGTTCTAAAAACAGCTGGTGAGAGAGAGGAGCGAGGGGTCTCTGTCTCTCTGTCCCTGTCCCTGTCCCATTTATCTGTCTCTGTCTCTGTCTCTGTCTCTGTCTCTGTCTCTGTCTCTGTCCCTGTCCCTGTCCCTGTCCCTGTCCCTGTCTCTGTCACTGTCTCTGTCCCTGTCTGTCCCTGTCTCTGTCCCTGTCCCTGTATCTGTTCCTGTATCTGTCCCTGTCTCTGTCCCTGTCTGTCCCTGTCCCATTTATCTGTCCCTGTCTCTGTTTCTGTCTCTGTCCCTGTCCCTGTCCCTGTCCCTGTCTCTGTCTCTGTCTGTCCCTGTCCCTGTCTCTGTCTCTGTCTCTGTCTCTGTCTCTGTCTGTCCCTGTCTCTGTCTCTGTCCCTGTACATGTATCTGTCTCTGTCTCTGTCTCTGTCCCTGTCCATGTCCATGTCCCTGTCCCTGTCCCTGTATCTGTCTCTGTCTCTGTCTCTGTCTGTCTCTGTCTCTGTCTCTGTCCCTGTCTCTGTCTCTGTCTCTGTCTCTGTCTCTGTCTCTGTCCCTGTCCCTGTCCCTGTCTCTGTCCCTGTCCCTGTCTCTGTCTCTGTCTCTGTCTCTGTCCCTGTCCCTGTACCTGTACCCGTCTCCATCTCCATCTCCGTCTCTGTCTCAGTCCTTGTCCCTGTCCCTGTACCTGTATCTGTCCCTGTATCTGTCTCTGTCTCTGTTCCTGATGTATCTGTGTCAACAGGTAGGAGATGGAACTCTGAGTCTGGGCTGGGCTCTGCCGTGAGGCCCTCTCCCTGCTCCGCCACAGGATCCAAACACTCCCCTCTGCATGAGTAGGCTGAAACCTGGAGCATGGAGCCAAGCTCAACCATACCCACACAGACTAATCCCTGAGTTAATGGTCCGGAAGTGACTTGGGCACCAGTGATACATTCAGCTCCCTCATCTGATACACAGAATGCAAATTAGAACACCTACATGCACACAGGGCCTACATCAGGGATGTGTAACTTTGATGGAGGTGTGGGCCACAAAAAATCTGAACTCATCATGAGGGGCCGCAGTGGCTCCCGTACCCATATCCATACCCACACATGCAGTCAGAGCCTTTTGGGGGCCCTGAGCGAAAATGTGTTGCATAAGACCAAGTAATGTGTTTGCATCAAAGTTTAAATTTGGCCCATATTGAGCATAGTCTGTGAACTCAGATACACACAGCATTATGGTCAGAGCACACACACACACACACAAACACACACACACACACACCCACACACCCACAGCGACACACACAGACACGCATGCACACACACACTCACACAGACACACACACACATCCTATGCAATTACACAGGAGAACACAGAGAAAAAAAAAAAAAAACATTCACATAGCCCATGTCCACATTGAGGACCACTTAGTTGGCAAACCACACTCTGACATCAATCTGTATTTGTCCTACTCACATAGTGGTGGCAGGCAGTGTGATCGTAGTGATGTAATTATCGTGGTCCGAGCACACACTCACAAAAACACACACACATACCCACACACACACACACACACACAGAGGGCACCTCTGGGGCTGTGATGTCATCTGGCTATAGTCAGTCATTTGTTAAGCCAACAGGTGAGTGGCTGTGCTGCTCTCATTAGCAGGCTAAGGCCTGGCCAAGTCCCTAGCAGCACTAGGGCTAATTTGATTAGCATTATACAGTAGCAGTGCTGCCTTCCCCATTGGACAACCGCTTATTCCCGTATGATGCCTCTATCCAGCATGGATGTCATATTGTTTAAACACACAATTAAGTTTACACACATATTAAAGTAACATGCGCGTGTACACACGGACACACACACAACACACACACGCCTACACACGCACAACACACACACGCCTACACACACATTTACTCACAACACTGTTCGTTTTTTTCAATCAGTTTGGCACATTTTTCAGATGTAAGTGGTATATTTTCAAAACTTGTAATTCCCCCTATCTTATGTTCAGAACCTTTGATTGTTCATTCATTGGGGTTTCACACATCTTTCACCCCTGAGTCATCCATGCAAAATCAAAGTTTTCTGTGAAATACTAATCATTTAGATTAGTCAACAATACATAAGATAATGATAGGCTCACCATTTAGTCATTTTAACTACCATTTAATCCAGTGGTTCCCAACCTTTTTTGGTTACTGTTCCCCCAACTGAGTTTTGCTCTGCCCGGAGTATCCCTGAAGTACCCCCCTAGTAGGTCTATGGTCTCATGAGTCTTCTCAAGTAGCCCCTGTGGATAGCCCAAGTACCCCCAGGGGACCTAATACCCCTGGATGGGAACCACTGATTTAATACAATAGCAAAAAAAAATATTTTTACTTTTCTTTTTGAAGTGCTGAATATAAAGAATAGTAGATGGTAAATATCATTTTCCATTCAGTATTTGACTATAACTTGACATGCAATTTAATGTTGTTTTATTTGTATCCAATGGCAGGTTGTGAGCATGTTGAGAAATATGTCAGTCTTACAGTTTCATTATCCTTATACAGTACATACGTAGAACAAATCATCAGAAATAGGGGTATTGTAAAGCAGTTGGCTACTGTCAAAACAAAGCACGATGTTGTATGCCATTTCTTCCCCATGCAACATTGTACAAGATCAACTTTTTTTTCGTCAACTGATACAGTATCGCCTGTCTCTCTGCTTACAGTGTATCAGTGAAATTCTGACAATGAGTGGAATATATTGTTATATACAACCCAGGTATTTCAGCAATGCATTCTAGACTACACTATAATTCCAAATAGTAGCACATAGAGTGACTCTTTCCACTTTGTCCTATTAAAGCACACTGGCTATTCAAGCACACTTGCTGATGGAGAAGGATGATTTAGTATCTACAGCCACATCCATATATGATTTGGTTTCACCTTCCAACATAAATTGATTTCAAATTGATACATTTATAAGGTAAAAATATAGAAATGTACTGTGTTCAGCAGTTATCAAACTATATACACAATATATACTTAAGTATGTGGACACACCTTCAAATTAGTGGATTTGGCTATTTCAACCACACCCATTGCTGAAAGGTATATAAAATCGAGCACACAACTATGCAATCTCCATAGATAAACATTGGCAGTAGAATTGCCTTACTGAAGAGCTCAGTGACGTTCAACGTAGTGCCGACATAGGATGCCACCTATCCAACAAGTCAGTTCGTCAAATTCCTGCCCTGCTAGAGCTGCCCCGGTCAACTGTAAGTGCTGTTATTGTGAAGTGGAAACATCTAGGAGCAACAATGGCTCAGCCGCGAAGTGGTAGGCCACACAAGCTCACAGAACGGGACCACAGAGTGCTGAAGCGCGTAGCATGTAAAAATCATCTGTCCTTGGTTGCAGCACTCACTACCGAATTCCAAACTGCCTCTGGAAGCAATGTCAGCACAATAACTCACGGCAGACTCACGGCGCCGGAGAAGATGGCTGCCGTTTTACAGCCCTCTAACCAATTGTACTATTATGTGTGTTTTTCCGCGTTATTTGTAATTTATTTTGTACATAATGTTTATGCCATCGTCTCTTATAACCAAAAAGAGCTTCTGGATATCAGGACAGCGATTACTCACCTCGCATTGGACGAAGACTTTTTCTTCAACGAGTCGGACGCGAAGGATATTCTACAGACACCCGGCAAGGCCCAGATCCCCGTCATTCGCCTGAGGAAGAGACGGAGATATCGTGGACGTAGGTCGGGGTGCCTTGTAAGGATCCGACGGCGAGCGAGTAAACTGCCTCTCCCATCAATACTATTAGCCAACGTTCAATCTTTTGAGAATAAAATTGACGATTTAAGATTACGGTTATCCTACCAACGGGACATTAAAAACTGTAATATCTTATGTTTCACGGAGTCGTGGCTGAACGACAACAATGATACCATTCAGCTAGCAGGCTACACGCTACATCGGCAGGACAGAACGGCTGGCTCCGGTAAGACAAAGGGTGGCGGTCTCTGTATATTTGTAAACAACAGCTGGTGTACAAAATCAAATACTAAGGAAGTCTCGAGGTTTTGCTCGCCTGAGGTAGAGTATCTTATGATAAGCTGTAGACCACACTATTTACCAAGAGAGTTTTCAGCTATATTTTTCATAGCTGTCTATTTACCACCACAAACCAATGCTGGCATTAAGATTGCACTGAATGAGTTGTACAAGGCCATTAATCAACAGGAAAACGCTCATCCAGATGCAGCGCTCCTAGTGGCCGGGGACTTTAATGCAGGGAAACTTAAATCCGTTCTACCTAATTTCTACCAGCATGTCAAATGTGCAACCAGAGGGAAAAAAACTCTAGACCACCTTTACTCCACACACAGAGACGCATACAAAGCTCTCCCTCGCCCTCCATTTGGCAAATCTGACCATAACTCTATCCTCCTGATTCCTGCTTATAAGCAAAAACTGAAGCAGGAAGCACCAGTGATTCGGTTAATAAAAAAGTGGTCAGATGACGCAGATGCCAAGCTACAGGACTGTTTTGCTAGCACAGACTGGAACATGTTCCGGGATTCTTCAGACAGCATTGAGGAGTACACCACATCAGTCACTGGCTTCATCAATAAGTGCATCGATGATGTCGTCCCCACAGTGACCGTACGTACATACCCCAACCAGAAGCCATGGATTACAGGCAACATCCGCACTGAGCTAAAGGGTAGAGCTGCCGCTTTCAAGGAACGGGACTCTAACCCGGAAGCTTATAAGAAATCCCGCTATGACCTCCGAACGAACCATCAAACAGGCAAAGAGTCAATACAGGTCTAAGATTGAATCATACTACACTGGCTCTGACGCTCGTCGGATGTGGCAGGGCTTGAAAACTATTACAGACTACAAAGGGAAGCACAGCCGCGAGCTGCCCAGTGACACAAGCCTACCAGACGAGCTAAACCACTTCTATGCTCGCTCGAGGCAAGCAACACTGAAGCATGCATGAGAGCACCAGCTGTTCCGGACGACTATGTGATCACGCTCTCCGTAGCCGATGTGAGTAAGACTTTTAAGCAAGTCAACATTCACAAGGCCGCTGGGCCAGACGGATTACCAGGGCGTGTACTCCGAGCATGTGCTGACCAACTGGCAAGTGTCTTCACTGACATTTTCAACATGTCCCTGACCGAGTCTGTAATACCAACATGTTTCAAGCAGACCACCATAGTCCCCGTGCCCAAGAACTCTAAGATAACCTGCCTAAATGACTACCGACCCGTGGCACTGACGTCTGTAGCCATGAAGTGCTTTGAAAGACTGGTCATGGCTCACATCAACAGTATAATCCCAGAAACCCTAGACCCACTCCAATTTGCATACCGCCCCAACAGATCCACAGATGATGCAATCTCTATCGCACTCCACACTGCCCTTTCCCACCTGGACAAGAGGAACACCTACGTGAGAATGCTATTCATTGACTACAGCTCAGCATTCAACACCATAGTGCCCTCTAAGCTCATCACTAAGCTAAGGATCCTGGGACTAAACACCTCCCTCTGCAACTGGATCCTGGACTTCCTGACGGGCCGCCCCCAGGTGGTAAGGGTAGGTAACAACACATCTGCCACACTGATCCTCAACACGGGGGCCCCTCAGGGGTGCGTGCTCAGTCCCCCTCCTGTACTCTCTGTTCACCCATGACTGCATGGCCAGGCACGACTCCAACACCATCATTAAGTTTGCCGACGACACAACAGTGGTAGGCCTGATCACCGACAACGATGAGACAGCCTATAGGGAGGAGGTCAGAGATCTGGCCGTGTGGTGCCAGGACAACAACCTCTCCCTCAACGTGACCAAGACAAAGGAGATGATTGTGGACTACAGGAAAAAAAGAGGACTGAGCACGCCCCCATTCTCATCGACGGGGCTGTAGTGGAACAGGTTGAGAGCTTCAAGTTCCTTGGTGTCCACATCACCAACGAACTATCATGGTCCAAGCACACCAAGACAGTCGTGAAGAGGGCACGACAAAGCCTATTCCCCCTCAGGAGACTAAAAAGATTTGGCATGGGTCCTCAGATCCTCAAAAAATTCTACAGCTGCACCATCGAGAGCATCCTGACTGGTTGCATCACCGCCTGGTATGGCAACTGCTTGGCCTCTGACCGCAAGGCACTACAGAGGGTAGTGCGTACGGCCCAGTACATCACTGGGGCAAAGCTCCCTGCCATCCAAGACCTCTATACCAGGCGGTGTCAGAGGAAGGCCCTCAAAATTGTCAAAGACTCCAGCCACCCTAGTCATAGACTGTTCTCTCTGCTACCGCACGGCAAGCGGTACCGGAGTGCCAAGTCTAGGTCCAAAAGACTTCTCAACAGCTTCTACCCACAAGCCATAAGACTCCTGAACAGCTAATCATGGCTACCCGGACTATTTGCACTGCCCCCCCACCCCATCCTTTTTACGCTGCTGCTACTCTGTTAAGTATTTATGCATAGTCACTTTAACTCTACCCACATGTACATATTACCTCAACTACCTCAACTAGCCGGTGCCCCCCGCACATTGACTCTGCACCGTTACCCCCTGTATATATAGCCTCCCTACTGTCACTTTATTTTACTTCTGCTCTTTGTTTTTCTCAACACTTTTTTTTGTTGTTGTTTTATTCTTACTTTTTTTGTTTAAAATAAACGCACTGTTGGTTAAGGGCTGTAAGTAAGCATTTCACTGTAATGTCTGCACTTGTTGTATTCGGCACATGTGACCAATAAAATTTGATTTGATTTGATTTGAACTATTTGTCGGGAGCTTCATAAAATGGGTTTCCATGGCCGAGCAGCCGGACACAAGCCTAAGATCACCATGCGCAATGCCAAGCGTCGGCTGGAGTGGAGTAAAGCTCGCCGCCATTGGACTCTGGAGCGGTGGAAACGCATTCTCTGGAGTGATGAATCACGCTTCACCATCTGGCAGTCCGACGGACGAATCTGGGTTTGGCGCATGCCAGGAAAACACTACCTGCCCCAATGCTACCTGCCCCTTGGTTCTGGCTAGGCCCCTTAGTTTCAGTGAAGGAAAATCTTAACGCAGCAGCAAACAATGACATTCTAGACGATTCTGTGCTTCCAACTTTGTGGCAACAGTTTGGGGAAGACCCTTTCCTGTTTCAGCATGACAATTCCCCCGTGCACAAAGCGAGGTCCATACATAAATGGTTTGTCGAGATCGGTGTGGAAGAACTTGACTGGCCTGCACAGAGCCCTGACCTCAACCCCATCGAACACCTTTGGGATGAATTGGAACGCAGACTGCGAGCCAGGCCTAATCGCCCAACATCACTGCTAGACCTCACTAATGCTCTTGTGGCTGAATGGAAGCAAGTCCCCCGCAGCAATGTTCCAACATCTAGTGGAAAGCCTTCCCAGAAGAGTGGAGGCTGTTATAGAAGCAAAAGGAGGGACCAACTCCATATTAATGCCCATGATTTTTGAATGAGATGTTCGACGAGCAGGTGTCCATATACTTTTGGTCATGTAGAGTATATACAGTTGAAGTCGGAAGTTTACATATGCTTAGGTTGGAGTCATTAAAACTCGTTTTTCAACCACGCCACACATTTCTTGTTAACAAACTACAGTTTTAGCAAGTCGGTTAGGACATCTACTTTGTGCATGACACAAGTAATTTTTCCAACAATTGTTTACAGACAGATTATTTCACTTATAATTCACTGTATCACAATTCCAGTGGGTCAGAAGTTTACATACACTAAGTTGACTGTGCCTTTAAACAGTGGAAAATTCCAGAAAATGATGTCATGGCTTTAGAAGCTTCTGATAGGGTAATTGACATCATTTGAGTCAATTGGAGGTGTACCTGTGGATGTATTTCAAGGCCTACCTTCAAAGTCAGTGCCTCTTTGCTTGACATCATGGGAAAATCAAAAGAAATCAGCCAAGACCTCAGAAAATAAATTGTAGACATCCACAAGTCTGATTCATCCTTGGGAGCAATTTCCAAATGCCTGAAGGTACCACGTTCGTCTGTACAAACAATAGTACGCAAGTATAAACACCATGGGACCACGCAACCGTCATACCACTCAGGAAGGAGACGCGTTCTGTCTCCTAGAGATGAACGTACTTTGGTGCGAAAAGTAAAAATCAATCCCAGAACAACAGCAAAGGACCTTGTGAAGATGCTGGAGGAAACAGGTACAAAAGTATCTATATCCACAGTAAAACGAGTCCTATATCGACATAACCTGAAAGGCCACTCACAGCAAGGAAGAAGCCACTGCTCCAAAACCGCCATAAAAAAGCCAGACTACGGTTTGCAACTGCACATGGGGACAAAGATCGTACTTTTTGGAGAAATGTCCTCTGGTCTGATGAAACAAAAATAGAACTGTTTGGCCATAATGACCATCGTTATGTTTGGAGGAAAAGGGGGGACGCTTGCAAGCCGAAGAACACCATCCCAACCATGAAGCACGGGGGTGGCAGCATCATGCTGTGGGGGTGCTTTGCTGCAGAAGGGACTGGTGCAGTTCACAAAATACAGTGGGGAAAAAAAGTATTTAGTCAGCCACCAATTGTGCAAGTTCTCCCACTTAAAAAGATGAGAGAGGCCTGTAATTTTCATCATAGGTAAACGTCAACTATGACAGACAAAATGAGAGAAAAAAAATCCAGAAAATCACATTGTAGGATTTTTTATGAATTAATTTGCAAATTATGGTGGAAAATAAGTATTTGGTCAATAACAAAAGTTTCTCAATACTTTTATATACCCTTTGTTGGCAATGACACAGGTCAAACGTTTTCTGTAAGTCTTCACAAGGTTTTCACACACTGTTGCTGGTATTTTGGCCCATTCCTCCATGCAGATCTCCTCTAGAGCAGTGATGTTTTGGGGCTGTCGCTGGGCAACACGGACTTTCAACTCCCTCCAAAGATTTTCTATGGGGTTGAGATCTGGAGACTGGCTAGGCCACCTTGAAATGCTTCTTACGAAGCCACTCCTTCGTTGCCAGGGCGGTGTGTTTGGGATCATTGTCATGCTGAAAGACCCAGCCACGTTTCATCTTCAATGCCCTTGCTGATGGAAGGAGGTTTTCACTCAAAATCTCACGATACATGGCCCCATTCATTCTTTCCTTTACATGGATCAGTCGTCCTGGTCCCTTTGCAGAAAAACAGCCCCAAAGCATGATGTTTCCACCCCCATGCTTCACAGTAGGTATGGTGTTCTTTGGATGCAACTCAGCATTCTTTGTCCTCCAAACACGACCAGTTGAGTTTTTACCAAAAAGTTATATTTTGGTTTCATCTGACCATATGACATTCTCCAAATCCTCTTCTGGATCATCCAAATGCACTCTAGCAAACTTCAGACGGGCCTGGACATGTACTGGCTTAAGCAGGGGGACACGTCTGGCACTGCAGGATTTGAGTCCCTGGCGGCGTAGTGTGTTACTGATGGTAGGCTTTGTTACTTTGGTCCCAGCTCTCTGCAGGTCATTCACTAGGTCGCCCCATGTGGTTCTGGGATTTTTGCTCACCGTTCTTGTGATCATTTTGACCCCACGGGGTGAGATCTTGCGTGGAGCCCCAGATCGAGGGAGATTATCAGTGGTCTTGTATGTCTTCCATTTCCTAATAATTGCTCCCACAGTTGATTTCTTCAAACCAGGCTGCTTACCTATTGCAGATTCAGTCTTCCCAGCCTGGTGCAGGTGTACAATTTTGTTTCTGGTGTCCTTTGACAGCTCTTTGGTCTTGGCCATAGTGGAGTTTGGAGTGTGACTGTTTGAGGTTGTGGACAGGTGTCTTTTATACTGATAACAAGTTCAAACAGGTGCCATTAATACAGGTAACGAGTGGAGGACAGAGGAGCCTCTTAAAGAAGAAGTTACAGGTCTGTGAGAGCCAGAAATCTTGCTTGCTTGTAGGTGACCAAATACTTATTTTCCACCATAATTTGCAAATAAATTCATTAAAAATCCTACAATGTGATTTTCTGGATTTTTTTTTCTTAATTTGTCTGTCATAGTTGACGTGTACCTATGATGAAAATTACAGGCCTCTCTCATCTTTTTAAGTGGGAGAACTTGCACAATTGGTGGCTGACTAAATACTTTTTTTCCCCACTGTAGATGGCATCATGAGGAAGGAAAATTATGTGGATATATTGACGCAACATCTGAAGACATCAGTCAGGAAGTTAAAGCTTGGTCGCAAATGGGTCTTCCAAATGGACGATGACCCCAAGCATACTTCCAAAGTTGTGGCAAAATGGCTTAAGGACAACAAAGTCAAGGTATTGGAATGGCCATCACAAAGCCCTGACCTCAATCCTATAAAAAATGTGTGGGCAGAACTGAAAAAGCGTGTGCGAGCAAGGAGGCCTACAAACCTGACTCAGTTACACCAGCTCTGTCAGGAGGAATGGGCCAAAATTCACCCAATTTGGCTAAGGTGGACGTAAATTCCGACTTCTACTGTACGTTAATTTATTTATTTATTTTATTTATTTTTAGTAATTTAGCAGACGCTCTTATCCAGAGCAGTGCATACATTATTTTATTTTTTAAAATGTCATACCCCCTGTGGGAATCGAACCCACAACCCTGGCGTTGCAAACGCCATGCTCTATCAACTGAGCTACATCCCTGCCGGCCATTCCCTCCCCTACCCTGGACGACGCTGGGCCAATTGCACGCCGCCCCATGGGTCTCCCGGTCGCGGCCGGCTACGACAGAGCCTGGATAACTAGGTTAACTAGGAAGTATATCATTTTGGTTCAGTAGTTATCCTTTTTGAGCAGTTTGATGTGATAGTTAATTGTATTGTTAAGAAATGACAAGAAAATCATATCAAAAGTAAAGTGAAAAGCAGATACTTAGATTGAATATGTATTCAAATTGTTAGAGTGATTTGTGAGTTTGTTTGTTCTACTCAGTCAACTGAAAATGTGCTTAGAGTTTTGAAACATGAGCCATTTTGATGATCTGTTTAGAGTTGTGTGCTTAGAGTTGTGAAAATGTAGCACATACAAAGTGATAGAAATGTAAAAGACGCACATTAACCACAGCTCAGTCATGTTACCAAACAAAGGCAATTTCATTTAAAAAACATCCAGTAACAGAACCCAATCTATAAGGCACATTGTTCGCTGCGCTACAGCGGTGACAAAGCTGTGGCCGGGGCTCATATACTCTCATGAAAACCTAAGCGATTTGACCCCTCTGCCACCCTTTGCTATGATTTACATTATCGCTGTGGAAGTGAGATCATGCTATCAGTGCAAAATCTGCACAGTGAGCACAGTGAGGCAGTGGCTGAGCATAATAAATTCACCCTTAAAACAGCTGGCCATTGATCTTAGGATGTGCCGTACTCTTATCTAAATCAATTGTATCCAACCAACATTAATATGAGTGTGAACACTTCACGATAGATCTGGGGGGGGGGGTTACTTTTACTAGAGACTATAAAAGATCACAAATCAAAGGCGGTCGATGCAGCTGTTTCACTAGATTATAAGGATTACTGGAGAGAAAAAAAAAAAAAAAAAAAAAAAAGAGGGGGAAAGAGAGAGAGAGAGAGAGAGAGAGAGAGAGAGAGAGAGAGAGAGAGAGAGAGAGAGAGAGAGAGAGAGAGAGAGAGAGAGAGAGAGAGAGAGAGAGAGAGAGAGAGAGAGAGAGAGAGCTGGGGACATGTGAAGATGGGAGAAGCAGGGAAGGGACGGGTTAAAGAAAGAGAGGGAGGATTAAAGAGAGAGAGAAAGAGGGAGAGAAACAAGGGAGAGGGAAACGCAGAAATAGAGTGAGAGGGGGGTGAAAGAGAGAGAAAGGAGGGGAGAATAGAAAGAGAATGAGAGTGAAAAAGAGTGAGACAGCCAGAGGGAAGCAGAGTGACACAGAAGCAGGAAGTCAAGCAGGCAGGAAGTGTGGGTTCAGTGTGTTGGAGTCAACGGAATGGTATAGACCACATGGAAACCACATGGAAACCACGTTTGATGTGTTTGATACCATTCCATTGACTCCATTCCAGCCATTATTATAAGCCGTCCTCCCCTCAGCAGCGTCCACTGGTGTGTTGTCATGGGAGATAGAACAGTATGTTCTTCGCTGTCCTCTAAAAACTTCCTGCCCCCTGAATCCCCCTGATTACTGCACTGACGATGACATCACTACGATCACACTGCCTGCCACCACTATGTGAGTAGGACAAATACAGATTGATGTCAGAGTGTGGTTTGCCAACTAAGTGGTCCTCAATGTGGACATGGGCTATGTGAATGTTTTATTTCTCTGTGTTCTCCTGTGTAATTGCATAGGATGTGTGTGTGTGAGCGTGTGTGTGCATGCGTGTCTGTGTGTCCCTGTGTGTGTGTGTGTGTGTGTGTGTGTGTGTGTTTGTATGTGTGCACTGTGCTCACGGCAATGTGTGTGTGATGTTTGTGTCTGTGTCCATTTGTGTGTGTGTGTGTGTGTGGTTGTGTGTGTCCATGATCGTCTCCATTGATTGAGTGCAGGAGAGGAACACAGCAGTAGAGTGAGTCACTGCACTGCTAAGGACTTCTGGGTTCAGGACGCTCTCCGCGCCTGTTTCACACACTTCAGCACTGCTGTCAGGGATGGATGCTACCCAAATACACCCATACACACATCATCAACACACACACACACAGTCCCTGACTCAACATATACACCTACACAATGATAAAATAACACAAACTATTTCCACCATTCACACAAAAATACTCTACCATCCAACTGCAAGGCCATGTGCTGCTAGACTGGGTTGAGATCTGAGATCTTGCTCCAGACTCAACTCTCAAGAGCCTACTTGTCTTGTCTGCCAGTATACTCCAGGAAGCCTCCATTCTCACACTTGTCTCTCCTCCTCAGTCAGGCTTCTGCCAGCAACAGCACCAGTGACATATCCGGTTATCCCCACACCACTCAGAGCCAAGCGCAGCCAAGTCAAGCTAAGCCACGCCATTCAGCTGACGGAGCTATTGGTGCTGAACACAATGTTGATTAGTTGTAGCTGTTGATGTTGTTACTGTAGACCTCTTTAGGTTGGGTGCCAGAAAGATCATTGGGTTACACTGGGATACCCACACGGCTGGGAGAGCACTTCACTTCATGTGCTGATTCATAGGGGTTGGATTAAATGCAGAAGACACATTTCGGTTGAATGCATTCAGTTGGGCAACTGACTAGATATCCCCTTTCCCTTCACTATGTAGGCCAATATACTGTATTGTAAAACAGGGCTGAGCTCACATTTAGAGCGACGTGCTTTAGAAAGGATAGCGTATGCCATGTTATTTTGCTGGGAGTGATGACAACAGTGATACAGAGTAATACAGTACATTTGTAATACGGTGCATTTTGCAGGAATCTCCATCTATTCCTTAAACACATCATTTCTGTATAGCAGAACCATCTGCCAATATGGGCTACAGCACGTTTTATATGAAATTAGAAAATGTATCATCAATGTAATATTCTAGACCTACTAGGCAGTGAATCCATGTATGTGAGGGGTGGTGTTTGGTATTCAGTCCTTCACTAATAACGAATGCAAAAATAAGTCATCATCAATTACATCGTATAAAATAAATCCCCTTCCCCCTCTCTCACACTGCCTCTCTACCTCCCCGTTCCCCTCCCCTTCCCCCTCTCTCACACTGCCTCTCTACCTCCCCATTCCCCCCCCTTCCCCTCTCTCACACTGCCTCTCTACCTCCCCATTCCCCTCCCCTTCCCCCTCTCTCACACTGCCTCTCTACCTCCCCATTCCCTTCCCTTCCCCCTCTCTTACACTGCCTCTCTACCTCCCCATTCCCCTCCCCTTCCCCCTCTCTCACACTGCCTCTCTACCTCCCCATTCCCCTCCCCTTCCCCCTCTCTCACACTGCCTCTCTACCTCCCCATTCCCCTCCCCTTCCCCCTCTCTTACACTGCCTCTCTACCTCCCCATTCCCCTCCCCTTCCCCCTCTCTCACACTGCCTCTCTACCTCCCCATTCCCCTCCCCTTACCCCTCTCTCACACTGCCTCTCTACCTCCCATTCCCCTCTTTCTCCCCCTCTCAGAAGTGTCTGGTAAAGGATCACTCCCACCAACACAGTGAGAGAGAGAAGAGAAGTGAAGCGTTTCCCCAGGCGAAATAAGTACTTGTCGTTTTGAGTGGAGTGAGAACTGGCAGATGGGGAACACGCTCCCGTTTTGAACGCAGGCTTAAGGTCTAGCTGGGGAAATTTGGTGCAGATTTCTCAAGGCTGAAGTCTTGAGAGGCGTTCTCTGTACGTGAGACCCCCTGTCACATCTACACACTGTAGTGGTGGAGACAGTACCACCGCTTCAAGCACCAACCCCCAGTCACTAGGCTATGTGCAGGGTAAATGTTATGAAAATAATATTACTTTGGAACACAATCCTGTCAGAAAAGCCTGGATTTGGAAGTAGCTGAGGGAGATATCCAAATGGTTCTAGGTTACTCCCCTGTCACCCAAGCACTAAATGTTGTATATAAATTATGTTTAAATTTTTATTGTATATAAATTATATGTTTTTTTAAGCATTAAAGGGGCAATCTGCAGTTGTTACATCCAGTTTTGGACTGTTAAATTATAGTTATTCTCAATCACATACAAGCATTCTTTGGAACTATGTTGTCGGTTTTCAAAACACACTCTGTACCCTTTTGCAAAACAGTAAATGTGTTTTCAGAATGTAGTTGCCTTCCCATTAGATCAAAACATTTTCTTTGCAGTCACGAAATCATGATGATCAAAATTGGAAATACAACTATCAAAAGGTTCAGAATTATGAGTAATTACTCTCCTCTCATATACAGTCCCACTCAAAAGTTTGGACACACCTACTCATTCAAGGGTTTTTCTTTATTTTTACTATTTTCTACATTGTATAATAGTAGTGAAGACATCAAAACTATGAAATAACACATATGGAATCATGTAGTAACCAAAAAAGTGTTAATCAATATATTTTATATTTGAGATTCTTCAAAGTAGCCACCCTTTGCCTTGATGACAACTTTGCACACTCTTGGCATTCTCTCAACCAGCTTCATGAGGTAGTCACCTGGAACATTTCAATTAACAGGTGTGCCTTGTTAAAAGTTAATTTATGGAATTTCTGTCACGCCCTGGCTCTGGGGACACTGTTATGTTGAGCCAGGGTGTGTAGATTATGTGTTTTGTTTCTATGGGTGCTATTTCTATGTTGGCCAGAGTGGCTCCCAATCAGAGGCAACGAGTGTCAGGTGTTGCTGGCTGTCTCTGATTGGGAGCCATATTTATACAGTCTGTTTTTCATTCGTGTTTGTGGGATTTTGTTTCTAGTCTGTTTATGTTAGACCGTGAACTGTCACGTATCGTTTGTTGTTTTTTGATCGTGTCTCTAAATAAAGAGTATGTTTGCCTGCAACGCTGCGCCTTGGTCCTCATCTCTGTTCGACGATCGTGACAATTTCTTTCCTTCCTAATGCATTTGTGCCAAATAGTTGTGTTGTGACAAGGTAGGGGTGGTATACAGAAGATAGCCCTATTTGGTAAAAGAACAAGTCCATATAATGGCAAGAACAGCTCAAATAAGCAAAGAGAAACGACAGTCCATCATTATTTTAAGACATGAAGGTCAGTCATTCCGGAAAATGTCAAGAACTTTGAAAGTTTCTTCAAATGCAGTCGCAAAAAACATCAAGTGCTCTGATGAAACTGGCTCTCATGAGGACCGCCACAGTAAAGGAAGACCCAGAGTTATTAGAGTTCATTAGAGTTAACTGCACCTCAGATTGCAGCCCAAATAAATGCTTCAAGTAACAGACACATCTCAACATCAACTGTTCAGAGGAGACTGCGTGAATCAGGCCTTCATGGTCGAATAGCTGCAAAGAAACCACTACTAAAGGACACCAATAAGAAGAAGAGACTTGCTTGGGCCAAGAAACACGAGCAATAGACATTAGACCGGTGGAAATCTGTCCTTTGGTCTGATGAGTCCAAATTTGAGATTTTTGGTTCCAACCACCGTGTCTTTGTGAGACGCAGAGTAGGTGAACGGATGATCGCCGCATGTGTGGTTCCCACTGTGAAGCATGAAGGAGGAGGTGTGATGGTGTGGGGGTGCTTTGCTGGTGACACTGTCTGTGATTTATTTAGAATTCAAGGCACACTTAACCAGCATGGCTACCACAGCATTCTGCAGCGATATGCCATCCCATCTGGTTTGCGCTTGGTGGGACTATTATTTGTTTTTCAACAGGACAATGACCCAACACACCTCCAGGCTGTGTAAGGGCTATTTGACCAAGAAGGAGAGTGATGGAGTGCTGCATCAGATGACCTGGCCTCAACAATCACCCGACCTCAACTCAATTGAGATGGTTTGGGATGAGTTGGACCGCAGAGTGAAGGAAAAGCAGCCAACAAGTGCTCAGCATATGTGGAAACTCCTTCAAGACTGTTGGAAAAGCATTCCTCACGAAGGAATGCCAAGAGGGTGCAAAGCTGTCATCAAGGCAAATGGGTGGCTACTTTGAAGAATCTCAAATCTAAAATATATTTTGATTTGTTTAACACTTTTTTAGTTACTACATGATTCCATATGTGTTATTTCATAGTTTTGATGTCTTCACTATTATTCTACAATGTAGAAAATAGTAAAAATAAAGAAAAACCCTTGAATGAGTAGGTGTGTCCAAACTTTTGACTGGTACTGTATATTACACCAAACAGTTTCATACACATCAAATCAAATATGATTCCTGATCAAGAAGAAAATGGAAACTAAGCACATTGTGTGCAGGATTTATTCACCACTGGTATCATCACAATCCAATTACATGTATTCAATACATAGGATTGTCTGCTCATAGGTTTGTAGACTTTCCATCAGCACGCAGAAACACAATCCCCATTAGAAATAAGGACAAGTGAACACAGTGGAGGAACACAACTGATATGAATGTATAGGCCTCAATCCACACCAAAGCAAAGCTCTGTAATGGAAGGTCACAATGTTGGAGAGAGATGATTTAGGAGGAACCGAAAGTTACTTAGAAGTAACTCAACTTCATTCTCTGCATCTCTGCATGCCTGCAATGTTGTAAAATATCATATAAATTAGGCAGTCCCCGTTGCCTAGATCTTTCCCTATAGTGGACCTGTTTTAGGCATACTACTGATAAAGACATTTAGAATTTCGTATTTACTGATTGCCGGAAACAGTGAACACATTTGCAACATGTTTTCTGATGAAAACAACGTGTTGATATTTTGTGATCAAAACACTTTATAGTGAATTTCATATTCATTGATGAATTCATTGATGACTGTATAGCTTCAGAACATGGTTAAAACTATAATTATGGATGGATGGTCCTTGCATCCATAGCTCTGTCTATCAGTTTGAGAGTGGTTATATTTCTCAAGCCCCATTCCTCAGGTGTTTACCAAAACAAGTGGCGGGGTTTCACTTCGTTATTGTTTGAACTTTGGAAAAAGACCAAGTACAGTATTGCACCAGCAGCTGTTTAGATCGGGGGGGGGGAAGGCCAAAAATGTCAAATGATCATGTGTGTGTGTGTGTGGTTGCATGCACACTCGGTGAGATATGCTTACCTGTATGCAGGCAAGTGTATCTGTATATATATGCACAGTACATTCAAGTGTATCTAAGTATTTAATACCCTTCCGTCCAAAAAAAAAGATTTAAATCGAAGTCATTGAATTTAAATAATTCCATCAAAATTCCCTTGTTCCTTAAAACTGCATTCCTCAGCAACACTTGTGCAGTTTGGAAGATAAGGTTATTCAGCGTAGATAACAAAGTCTTTGCAGGAGGAAAAATTTAGCACTATGGAGTCATGCTAAAATGAAAAATAGCTATCCTTTTAGGTGAATTCAGGTAAGTCTCTACATATTTAACTAATGGTGAGTCTTGGTAAAGACGTGCTTTCGGGCAACTACATTGACATTGTTGAATTGTTAACCAGTTTTCAGCAATGAGCAAGATTATATTCAATACAATAGCTAATTCAAATTCACAAAGCAAAAATGTGTGCTACCTCTGTTTCATTGAAATACCTTGTTGTACCTTGTTGTAAACTGAGCCTTGACAAGTCTGGACCCTGATGGTCAAATTCACTGACAGAAGGGTGTGTGTGTTTGCGCACGTGTGTATGTCTGGTCCAAAAACCCCTCAATTCAAAATGACTAAAGATGTAGCTCCTTATGCCTGTCTCGATCTCTCTAAACGACACACACTCTCTCTCCCTGGCTCATCCCCTCCCCCTCGCTCACGGACTGCCTAAGGCAGAATGATTCATTTGTGGCTATTGATTTCTCTTCCTGAGCTGAAAGTATGTGAGAGAGAGAGAGAGAGAGAGAGAGTGAGAGTGTGAGAGAGAGTGAGAGAGAGTGAGAGAGAGTGAGTGAGATAGGGAGAGTGAGAGCACGTGTGAGAGAGACTGAGAGAGAATGAGAGAAAAGTGTGTGTGAGTGTGTGTAAGACAGAGAAAGAGAGTGTGTGTTTGTGTGTGAGAGAGAGAGTGATGGACAGAGAGAGTGTGAGAGAGAGAGAATCGGTGTGTCTATATGTGAGAGAGAGAGAGAGAGAGAGAGAGAGAGAGAGAGAGAGAGAGAGAGAGAGAGAGAGAGAGAGAGAGAGAGAATAATACATCCAGTATTCAGTGTAGTGCTTCTCTGCAGTTCTTTTTTTCTGATCTTTAATGTAGGAAAAAAAGCCAATGGTTGCAGTCTGGATGCGTCAAACCACCTCCCCTCTGCCTCTCTCTCTCTCTCGCTCTCTCTCTCTCTCGCTCTCTCTCTCTCTCGCACTCTCTCTCCTTTCCCCTCTCTCTGGCAATTGGCAATTCACTGAGTGTCCACATGTCATCTTCTGCCCTGCTGCAGCGGAAGGGAGAGCGAATGATGAGGAGTAGGGGAGGGAGGGTTAGGGCGGGCAAAATGGCTGGGTGGGTGGAGGAGGGTATTCATCTATTTCCCTGTTTTATTACATTTATGTAAATGTCGCTGGATTTGTGTTTGCTTTCTCCCTCCTTGAGTCCCCAAACACATACAAGACAAGCAGCTTCTCAGACATATCAGTGCTCTCTGATATATCACTCCCTGTTACTCTCTCTGTCTTTCTTGCTCTTGTTCTTTCTCTCCCCTATCTCTTTTCTTCTGCCTTCTTTTCTTTTGCCGCTCTGCCTTCAACTGAATCCCCCAACAGTCAGTATGAATCTTTTACAGGGGAATATAATATCGTAATTGGCTGCAATACAGTTTCATTCCTCCTATCGGTGTCTCTGTTCCTCTTTCTGCCCTGACAGTGTTGCTATGAACCCATGACACTGTCTTCTCATCAAAATGTAGCTTGTCAGAGGGAAGCAGGAGCCTTATGACCTGTTCTCTTGTTGTATTCTCCCCTATGGCAAATTTCCCCTGTTTTGGTGTTTGGCAGTTGTTTACGCACACACATTTTTTTCTTGAGGCAAGTCGAAGTTTGGTAACCGAAGTCTACACTGCTTCGTTGGTGATTGGTCAGCAGTACTACTCATAGGGGATTCTTCAATGAAGTGTTTGTTGTCATTCAACAAGAGATTACTAGTTTTCATGCAAATGTTTTCATTTGAGAAATACTGCACCAAACATCTTAGTTAGATGTAACATTGCACAACTAAAGCCTTGTTCACACTGCAGGCCTTAATGCTCAAATCATTTTTGTTTTTTAAATCCATTTTGGAATACTGACTGTCCAAACAGCAAGTTATAAGTGACCAAATTGGATTTGTGTGTGTTCAGAGAGCAGTCATTTGCTGACATGGCTACGCTCATTGTCATAGTAACGATGGGTGTGTACACAGTGGTGTAGGCTGATTGGTGGTGGTGCTCGTGCTTCCTATCATTCCGAAGTTATGTAGCAAGCTAAGGTGACAACAATGCCTGCCATGGATGTTTCCCAGTTACTTTGAATGTTCAAAATCATAGTGTAAGAACACTTTTAAAGCCTCAAAGGATAGGATTATCCAACTTTCAAAATGAGTCATTTTTGGCTAGCCACAGCAGCCAACTAGCTAGATAGGTAGCTGGTGAGCTTTCTAGCACATTGACTAATTTGTTTGTAAACAATTAACAAGCTATTTAGCTACCACATGTTCTTGTCAAACTGTCAACAGAGTTGCTAGCAAGCAACAAGATATGCCAAATAACAGTCAAAAAACCACTTGAGGGCAAATAAATCAGATTTGACCGTTCAGACACAAGTCGCATCACCAGGAATCAGATTTGTATCTGACTTCAAACCACCAATGAAGGTGGTTTGAAATGTGGCTTGAAATATTTGATTCCATTAGCTTTTTGGCTGTTCAGACTGCAGGAAAAAGAAGGCTTTAGACCTCCTCAGCAAAAACGTCAAAATTAATTACAGATTTCTTGATTTATCTTAGATTCATTCTGACTATTTTGAGGAAGTGTATACTGGCTATGTTGATGCTACGGCATCTCAAGAGGGACAAACATTGCCATTATTTTCTTGTTTTTCAAGCAAAGGTCTTTAAGGGAGTATGCGAGACACAGACGTTCACTTCGCCTAGCCGAATTCTGCTAGGAGCAAACCGAATCTAGTATGCGGGAGCCTTTAGCCTCTAGCTATCCAGATAGCATAGCACTGCAGCATTGCGATTCAATGTAATTATCTCTGTACTGTGGACAAAGATGGGCGCCCTGCAGCAGGTCACACACCACGATGGGCTAAGCTTCTGACTCCAGCTCTAGAGTCTCTGTTTGTTACACACAGCTTATCTTCTAAACACAGAGGGCAAACAGCACTAGCACCAACGTTGACCAAAATCATACAGACATAAGGAAATGAGGCTAGCAAAAGGCTAGCGCTAGCAGTGTCGGGTTAGCATTAGCATTAAAGCAGAAACGTAGTCTAGTGATTGTCAGCCTTTAGCCCGGGGGGCAATGGTAAGGCTGTGTGTGATCTCTACTTAATTTACTTGATTAATCATTTTAATTAGGCCTCTGGGTAACACTTCCTGTGTGTGAAAACCCTCCACATAGTATAAGCACATTTAATCATAATAATAATAATAATACGCTATATGGAATTGTTTTAAGAAGGTCATACCAAGGAACATTTAGCTATTTGATTTTAAGACCCCTTGAAGTATAAACAAATATACAGCTCTGGAAAAAATTAAGAGACCACTGCAAATTTTTCTTAAATCAGCATCTCTACATGTATGACAGCCATTCCATTCCAGTGTCTGTTGAATTCCAACACAGGCACACCTCATTCTACTGAATTAGGTACTGATTAGGTGATCACCTGAACCAAATCTTATTTAACGAGGAAAAGTATAATAACCACTGCTGTGGTCATCACTATCCTCTTGCAATAGGACCAGCTGGATGGCAAAAACAGTGCTAATTTTACCTCAAAAGTAATATTAATCAAAAAATAACTATTGACCATGCCAAAAGAGTTGAAAAAGGAAAGTTTTGTGTGAGGAAAAGAAGGGTTCAATTCTGGCTTTACTGGCAGAGGGATACAGTGAGCGTCAGGTTGCTTCCATCCTTAAAATTTCAAAGACGGCGGTTCATAAGAACAAGGTCAAGCAGCAGACATTGGGGACAACAAAGCTACAGACCGGCAGTGGGCGAAAACGACTCTCTACTGACCGGGATGACCGCCAACTAATTCGAATGTCACTCAACAACCGTAGGATGACATCAAGTGACCTACAAAAATAATGGCAAACGGCAACTGGGGTGAAGTGCACGGTGAGGACGGTTCGAAACAGGCTCCTAGGGGCAGGGCCGAAGTCGTGCAAAGCTAGAAAAAAGCACTTCATCAATAAGAAGCAAAGAAAAGCCAGGCTGAGGTTTGCAGAAGACCACAAGGATTGGACCGTAGAGGACTGGAGTAAAGTCATCTTCTCTGATGAATCCAATTTTCAGCTTTGCCCAACACCTGGTCGTCTAATGGTTAGACGGAGACCTGGAGAGGCCTACAAGCCACAGTGTCTCGCACCCACTGTGAAATTTGGTGGAGGATCGGTGATGATCTGGGGGTGCTTCAGCAAGGCTGGAATCAGGCAGATTTATCTTTGTGAAGGACGCATGAATCAAGCCACGTACAAGGTTGTCCTGGAAGAAAACTTGCTTCCTTTTGCTCTGACATTGTTCCCCAACTCTGAGGATTGGTTTTTCCAGCAGGACAATGTGCCATGCCACACAGCCAGGTCATTCAAGGTGTGGATGGAGGACCACCAGATCAAGACCCTGTCATGGCCAGCCCAATCTCCAGACCTGAACCCCATTGAAAACTTATGGAATGTGATCAAGAGGAAGATGAATGGTCACAAGCCATCAAACAAAGCCGAGCTGCTTGAATTTTTGCGCCAGGAGTGGCATAAAGTCACCCAACATCAATGTGAAAGACTGGTGGAAAGCATGCTAAGACGCATGAAAGCTGTGATTGAAAATCAGGGTTATTCCACCAAATATTGATTTCTGAACTCTTCCTAAGTTAAAACATTACTATTGTGTTGTTTAAAAATGAACATTAACTTATTTTCTTTGCATTATTCGAGGTCTGACAACACTGCATCTTTTTTGTTATTTTGACCAGTTGTCATTTTATGCAAATAAATGCTCTAAATGACAATATCTTTATTTGGAATTTGGGAGAAATGTTGTCAGTGGTTTATAGAATAAAACAAAAATGTTAATTTCACACAAACATGGTCTGATGGTGATGTGGATATACTCTGAATCAATTCAATCAATTATAATAGAAAGTTAGCAAAAATAGATAAGATCTTGCTACAATGGAAAGGTGGGTGCCTGTCAATTTGTGGAAAAATCACCCTGATTAACTCTTTAGTATTATCCCAGTTTACCTATTTGCTTATGGTCTTGCCTATGCCTAGCAAACAGTTTTTTAAATTATATTCTCAGGATGTCAGTGTGATGCGGTAGGACGAAGTCAGGCGCAGGACACAGAGCTAATCGAAAACGTACTTTACTCGTAGGTAACGTAAATAACATAACCTCCACGCAGGGAGGAAACCAACCCGCTCACCAGACGGGAACCAAAACATGAACAAACACGCACAACAAACAGTGGGAGCCAGAGGGTTAAATAGGGAAGTGATCAATACTAATGGGTACCAGGTGTGAACAATCAAGACAAGACAAGTAGAACACAGAAACATAGATCGGTAGCAGCTAGTACTCCGGTGACGACGAACGCTGAAGCCTGCCCGAACAAGGAGGAGGAGCAGCCTCGGCTGAATCCATGACATATATGAGAAAAAAATATTCCATTTTATTTGGAACGGCAAGCCAGACAAAATTAAACGGCCCTATTTATATAATAAATATGAATTCGGAGGACAGAAATTATTAAATATTAAAGCATTAGACCTATCACTAAAAGCTTCAGGCATACAAAAGTTATACTTAAATCCGAACTGGTTCTCTAGCAAATTAGTAAGATTGTCTCACCCAATGTTCAAGAATGGCCTTTTTCCCTTTATTCAGATTACAACCACTCACTTTCAGTTATTTGAAAAGGAAATCATCTCCCAGATATCACTATTTCTAAAACAAGCCATAGAAAGTTGGTTGCAATTTCAATGTAATCCTCCAGAAACGACAGAACAAATAATGCAACAAATATTGTGGTTAAACTCAAATATACTAATTGACAAAAAAACTATTTTCTTTGACAAAATGTTTAAAAAAGGTATAATCTTTGTAAATGATATCATCGGTAGGACTGGTGGAGTTATGTCGCACATGCAGCTAACAAAAAGATATGGAAATGTCTGCTCTACCCAAAATTACAACCAAATAATTGCAGCCTTACCGCAAAAATGGAAGAGGAAAGTGGAAGGAGGAGAAAGTAAGGAAGTTGTCTGTCGGCAGACAAGTTCCTTACTTTCTTACTTCCTTACTTTCTCCTCCTTCCACTTTCCTCTTCCATTTTTGCGGTAAGGCTGCAATTATTTGGTTGTCATTTTGGGTAGAGCAGACATTTCCATATGTTTTGGTTTTGGTTTTGGTTAAGGAAAACTGTGATAAATAAAAAAGTATATCAGTTTCATTTAAGGACCAAAGGATTGACAGCCGTCCCATATAGATTGCAAAATAGTTGGGAAGAGATTTTTGACGTACCGATCCCATGGCATAGTGTTTATGAACTGATACGCAAAACGACACCGGATTCAAAACTTAGAATCTTTCAATTTAAATTATTATATAAAATTCTTGCTACCAATAGAATGTTATTTATATGGGGGATACAATCTTCCCAGCTCTGCAGATTTTGCTGCGAAGAGACAGAATCATTAGATCATTTGTTTTGGTACTGTCCATTTGTAGCTTGTTTTTGGACACAGGTCCAGGAATGGCTAAAGGATTGCAATATTTACCTGGAGCTAACCCTGCAGATAGCACTACTGGGTGATCTGAAAAGTCATAGTCAATCGATCAATAACATAATAATACTATTAGCAAAAATGTTTATTTTCAATTCACAATCTGTAGAAACAATGAGAATAGAAAGGTTCAGAACTTTTGTAAGACATCACAGTACAGTTGAAATATATGGATGGATGATGTTAAAAGATAGATGGGAGGTGTTGAATGGAATTGAAGGATGGGACTAATAACAACTAACAGTCAAAGCTATTTGCTGCTCTGGCACCTCAATGGTGGAACAAGCTCCCCCATGACGCCAGGACAGCGGAGTCACTGACCACCTTCCGGAGACACTCTTTAAGGAATACATGGAATAGTATAAAGTAGTCCTTCTGCACACATGACTCTAAGTCGCTTTGGATAAAAGCGTCTGCTAAATGGCATATTATTATTATTATAATGTAGCCACGCTGTGTCCATAATAAGTGTATGGGTTGTAGGTTGGGAGCTTTTGTGAAGGAGCACAGTTAGAAAGATATGGCAAACCGGATGGACATCATGAAAATGATCGGAGAGGTTGAGAGTAGAAGAAGTTCAGGAGAAAGAACAAACTAAATGTAATTATTGTAAAATTGACTGTGTCCATAAAATGTAGATAGTGGGTATGGGCTGGAAGTAGAGGCCTAGGCGTTGTTGTTCACTAGTTTACTCCAAGTGGGGAAAGGGTGGCGGGGTTGGAAAGTAATAAAGGGGAATATATATATATATATTTTTTAAGGATATGTATGTGTATGTATGTATGTATGTATGTATGTATGTATGTATGTATGTATGTATGTATGTATGTATGTATGTGGGTGTGTATGTGTGTGTATGTGTGTATATGTATATGTATATGTGTATGTATGTGTGTATATGTATGTGTATATATATATATGTATATGTATGTATGTGTGTATATATGTATATATATATATATATATATATATATATATACACTGCTCAAAAAAATTAAGGGAACACTAACATAACACATCCTAGATCTGAATGAATGAAATAATCTTATTAAATACTTTTTTTCTTTACATAGTTGAATGTGCTGACAACAAAATCACACAAAAATTATCAATGGAAATCAAATGTATCAACCCATGGAGGTCTGGATTTGGAGTCACACTCAAAATTAAAGTGGAAAACCACACCACAGGCTGATCCAACTTTGATGTAATGTCCTTAAAACAAGTCAAAATGAGGCTCAGTAGTGTGTGTGGCCTCCACGTGCCTGTATGACCTCCCCTACAACGCTTGGGCATGCTCCTGATGAGGTGGCGGATGGTCTCCTGAGGGATCTCCTCCCAGACCTGGACTAAAGCATCCGCCAACTCCTGGACAGTCTCTGCTGCAACGTGGCATTGGTGGCTGGAGCGAGACATGATGTCCCAGATGTGCTCAATTGGATTCAGGTCTGGGGAACGGGCGGGCCAGTCCATAGCATCAATGCCTTCCTCTTGCAGGAACTGCTGACACACTCCAGCCACATGAGGTCTAGCATTGTCTTGCATTAGGAGGAACCCAGGGCCAACCGCATCAGCATATGGTCTCGCAAGGGGTCTGAGGATCTCATCTCGGTACCTAATGGCAGTCAGGCTACCTCTGGCGAGCACATGGAGGGCTGTGCGGCCCCCCAAAGAAATGCCACCCCACACCATGACTGACCCACCGCCAAACCGGTCATGCTGGAGGATGTTGCAGGCAGCAGAACGTTCTCCACGGCGGCTCCATACTCTGTCACGTCTGTCACATGTGCTCAGTGTGAACCTGCTTTCATCTGTGAAGAGCACAGGGCGCCAGTGGCGAATTTGCCAATCTTGGTGTTCTCTGGCAAATGCCAAACGTCCTGCACGGTGTTGGGCTGTAAGCATAACCCCCACCTGTGGACGTCGGGCCCTCATACCACCCTCATGGAGTCTGTTTCTGACCGTTTGAGCAGACACATGCACATTTGTGGCCTGCTGGAGGTCATTTTGCAGGGCTCTGGCAGGGCTCCTCCTGCTCCTCCTTGTACAAAGGCGGAGGTAGCGGTCCTGCTGCTGGGTTGTTGCCCTCCTACAGCCTCCTCCACGTCTCCTGATGTACTGGCCTGTCTCCTGGTAGCGCCTCCATGCTCTGGACACTACGCTGACAGACACAGCAAACCTTCTTGCCACAGCTCACATTGATGTGCCATCCTGGATGAGCTGCACTACCTGATCCACTTGTGTGGGTTGTAGACTCCGTCTCATGCTACCACTAGTGAAAGCACCGCCAGCATTCAAAAGTGACCAAAACATCAGCCAGGAAGCATAGGAACTGAGAAGTAGTCTGTGGTCACCACCTGCAGAACCACTCCTTTATTGGGGGTGTCTTGCTAATTGCCTATAATGTCCACCTGTTGTCTATTCATTTGCACAACAGCATGTGAAATGTATTGTCAATCAGTGTTGCTTCCTAAGTGGACAGTTTGATTTCGCAGAAGTGTGATTGACTTGGAGTTACATTGTGTTGTTTAAGTGTTCCCTTTATTCTTTTGAGCAGTGTATATATATATATATATATAAACATGGGGGATTGGAAGTGATGCAGACAATTACATTGATGGAAGTTACAATCTATCTGCAATATTAAGCTGATCTACCCCCCAAAAAATTTTTAAATAATAATAATAATGTAAAAAAACCAAACACATACCTATAAATAGTAAAACCAGAGAAACTTATATTTTTGCAGTGGTCTCTTAATTTTTTCCAGAGCTGTATATATGAAAGATTATTTGATGAAAATGTTACTTACTGCTATTATCCCATACAAACGCATTGAATAACAGATTCACTACATGGAACAAATGATAGTCCCCCCAAAAAAATCTAAAGGAAGTTTGTTCTGAAGTGTCTGTCCTATATCTGAGAGATATAAGGAAGATCATGAAAATTTACATTTTTTATTTTAAACAGTCTCTATATACAGTATACTGTTCTTCCATTACTTTTTCAACTGATACCGGGTGACCTTCAGATGAGTCTTGTGAGGCCTGTGGGCGTCCTAGATGAAAACAACCAACATGTACGTGTTCGTGAGAGTCTCACCTTTCTACTGTAGATACACATGACAATGGCTAACTTGGTTACAGGGTTGCCATAGGATGTCACTCCTACACAGATACAGTGAGATACACACAGTAGACATTGTCAGTAGCAGACACAGAGGCCGCCAGTAATACAGTGTTGTGTTCTGACCCTTTGTCTGCCAGCTGCCGCGGAGCTCTCCAGCAAGTTTTGCTGCTGTCTTCACAAAGCCAGGCCCCTTACAGCCCATCATCGCAACTTACCTTCATTTTGATACAATATGTTCCTTTTTGACTTGTGCAACCCCATGTGACAAGCAGGTCTGGGGTATGGTGGTTACAGCACCATTAGGCTGGTTCAAGTACAAACTTCTGTATTTCTCCCTCTTTGTATGCATGTGTGTTTCAGGTATGTGTGTCAGTAAGAGTGTGGTGCACACTTGCTGTGATAGTGAGGAATCCTTCTTACCCTGGTTGTGAATATGTGTGTGTATGTGTGTTATGGCACAGGAGCAGTCCATGTGCATGCTGTTGTGATCATGAGAGACTCCCTGTCCTGGAAAGCGATCTGAGAGAGCAAAGCAAAGCCACGCTGCTCCCCATAAAAAATCTATACTGTTCCTTACTGCACTCAGAGACACACAGACAATGAGCAAACACACACACACACACAAACACAAACACACAAAGGAGTGGGTCAGAAGGGGTCAAACGTGATGGGCTGGACAGGAAGTGTTGCATCATCTTCCTCTGTGACTTAGCAGGGTCTTATCCCCAGCTACATCAATATGTAGCAATGATAACAGTAGCACCTTCATTTTGACAAACTCCCTGAATCGACCTGATCTGGAGATTACTGTAGCATTGTCTTTTTATCTTCAGGAAAATCAGATGCGTCGTCAGCATTTTGGCAAAGGCTGTGGCTAAGCTTCAGAGTCAGAGCACATACATTATCCCTCCATAGACATGAATAATCGAGTGTCAGCCATACCTGGACACCAGATTTACATCATTTCCTGTAGAGAACATATTACATCATCAGCCTTCAGATTAACCGCCCGACTCACTCCATCACTGCTAAAGCTACAATTCACAGGTAAGATAAAAGGTGTGACAGATTCATTCTGAAATAACATTGAGTGTAACTTACACAAGGTTTGTGTAGGTTAAAATGGGATGGCTTTAATCATGTTTTTCTGTTTAAAAATAAATACATATTTGCATTGCATAATTATAAATAGGCTTTTTTTTTAACCAATAATCAAATGTTCAGCAATCTCCCTTTGACCTTGTCAACATCATTACTCCCATTCAAGTCAGCCCGGTGACATCAGCACCTTCCATTTTTTTTCTTAGCTTGGAGCAGTTTCTGATGCTCTCATTTGATAGATAGAGTCTCATTACAAGTGTTTGTTTTCCCAACAGCACCATTTGCTGTGACAGTGGGGTCTGCCAGCTCTGTCGGCTGCAGTAAAAACTCACTCTGGAGTGCAGTAAACAGGACCATCTGAGCAGCCCCACACGCACGCGCTCGAGTACACACACACACACACACACACACACACACACACACACACACACACAGTGGGCAGTCCCGTCTTTAGAGACTGACACACAGTCAGAGCACAGTTTGGCCTCTGCAGTCCCCCATACAAACATGGCCACCGACATCCCTAAAAGGAGGTAAGGCACAGAAGACCTTCAGTCAGTGTGCTGTGAGAAAGATTTCCATTTGCCTTTGCAACCTCAAATTGTACTTGTCAATAACGTTGTAAAAATTTGACATTACTCTCTCTGACCCAGGTCGATTGACAATGGTAAAAGAAACGAGGGGCACAGGTGAGTACAACAAAATCATTACTCTGTCTGCCCTGCAGTCAGGACTCAACTCTTTATGACTGTAAGTCCAGCGCTCTAAATGGCATATTAGCTGTGCAGAAATCCAATTCCCTCAAAACTCTGCACATCTCATATTACAACTCTGTCTAACTCCATTGTATTGTTATACGTAAAACACATTGATTGCAGAGTATATGAAACTGGAGTTACACTATCTACAGTAGATATACCTAAATATCCTGAAAGTGCACTTCACACACATTGCCCACTTATCCCCTTTGCCATCTAACAGTATATCATCACTACATCCTCCCTTGATGTGCCCGTTTATATTGCATGTCTCTAACGTCTCCGCTGCCCTCTGCCCTATATCTCATCCTGGTCCATCTGCCACAGTTCCCTCTGGAGCTGCTGTCAGCCCCCTTCTCTGTCCTCCACCATGCCCTGGTCTATGCCTGCATGGCCACCCCTGTCCCTGCCACTCTCCTCCCTGCCCAGCTCAGAGTAGCTCTGGCTCTGCTTTGGCCTGGGCTCACTCCCTCAGACTCCTGGACCAGGCAGGGAGTGGAGCTGTCAGCACCTTTCCCACTAGGTGCTAAGAGGGCTCTACAGAGGTGGGAACATCTCAGTCCCCTCTCCCCAGCAACACTGAGAGCCTGCTGGGCTAGGGCTGGGGTCGTAACCCTGTGAAGGACCGGGGCCTTGGTCCTACTGGATCCAGGTGCAGGTGCAGGCTCACCTCACACCCCATGCAGTATGGCAGGGTGTTGGGGAGCAGACAGACTCTACCCACTCCCCACCCCCACTCTCCGGGATGATGCAGTGTGTTTGGGCTCCGCGCTGACACGAAGCAAATACGGTGTAATAGATGGCAAATGAACTGCGCTGTGGACACAACCAATTAATCAAAAGGCAGATTGCTGTAGTTTCTCCTCACTATCACAGGAAAAAGGAGTGGATCTCACCTCCTTAAAATGAATGGATTGTATCTGAGGTTAATTATTATTTACTATGGGGTCTCTTTGGGAGATTTCCACTGCTTAAGAAAATGGCCGCCGATGTGGAACCAAGGTAAGAGACTACTGTGTTGTTAGGACCAGTGAACAGCCTAATGTTTACACTTCCATTGAAATGACACTTTATTTGTGCCTGTGACCATACAATATCCTGCCAGGATACATTCATTTATTTCAGTCTCATCTCACTGTCTCTGGTGTCAGTGCATCACATGTATTTTCATCCAGTTTGTGTACTGTAACAGTCAGCTGTAATCGGTACAATAACTTCTGTTGGCAGCCAGTGTCCAGTGACCCCTGTCCATTCAGTAGTGTTACAGAAACTAGCCCAGGGTATGACTGGCCCAGGGTATGACTGGCCGAGGGTATGACTAGCCCAGGGTATGATGACTGGCCCAGGGTATGATGACTGGCCCAGGGTATGATGACTGGCCCAGGGTATGACTGGCCCAGAGTATGACTGGCCCAGACGGTATGACTGGCCCAGAGTATGACTGGCCCAGGGTATGACTGGCCCAGGGTATGACTGTCAAAGAGTATGACTGGCCCAGGGTATGACTGGCCCAGGGTATGATGACTGGCCCAGGGTATGACTGTCAAAGCGTATGACTGGCCCAGGGTATGACTGGCCCAGGGTATGATGACTAGCCCAGGGTATGACTGGCCCAGGGTATGACTGGCCCAGGGTATGACTGGCCCAGGGTATGACTGGCCCAGAGTATGACTGGCCCAGGGTATGACTGGCCCAGGGTATGACTGTCAAAGAGTATGACTGGCCCAGGGTATGACTGGCCCAGGGTATGACTGGCCCAGGGTATGACTGGCCCAGGGTATGATGACTGGCCCAGGGTATGACTGGCCCAGAGTATGACTGGCCCAGGGTATGACTGGCCCAGGGTATGATGACTGGCCCAGGGTATGACTGGCCCAGAGTATGACTGGCCCAGAGTATGACTGGCCCAGAGTATGACTGGCCCAGGGTATGACTGTCAAAGAGTATGACTGGCCCAGGGTATGACTGGCCCAGGGTATGACTGTCAAAGCGTATGACTGGCCCAGAGTATGACTGGCCCAGGGTATGATGACTGACCCAGGGTATGACTGGCCCAGAGTATGACTGGCCCAGGGTATGATGACTGGCCCAGGGTATGACTGGCCCAGGGTATGATGACTGGCCCAGGGTATGACTGGCCCAGAGTATGACTGGCCCAGGGTATGACTGGCCCAGGGTATGACTGGCCCAGAGTATGACTGGCCCAGGGTATGACTGGCCCAGGGTATGACTGGCCCAGGGTATGACTGTCAAAGAGTATGACTGGCCCAGGGTATGACTGGCCCAGGGTATGATGACTGTCAAAGCGTATGACTAGCCCAGGGTATGACTGGCCCAGGGTATGACTGGCCCAGAGTTTGACTGGCCCAGGGTATGACTGGCCCAGGGTATGACTGTCAAAGAGTATGACTGGCCCAGGGTATGACTGGCCCAGAGTATGACAGGCCCAGGGTATGACTGGCACAGGGTATGATGACTGGACCAGGGTATGACTGGCCCAGAGTATGACTGGCCCAGGGTATGAGTGGCCCAGGGTATGATGACTGGCCCAGGGTATGATGACTGGCCCAGGGTATGACTAGCCCAGGGTATGACTAGCCCAGGGTATGATGACTGGCCCAGGGTATGATGACTAGCCCAGGGTATGACTGGCCCAGGGTATGACTGGCCCAGAGTATGACTGGCCCAGGGTATGACTGGCCCAGGGTATGACTGTCAAAGAGTATGACTGGCCCAGGGTATGACTGGCCCAGGGTATGACTGTCAAAGCGTATGACTGGCCCAGGGTATGACTGGCCCAGGGTATGATGACTGGCTCAGGGTATGATGACTGGCCCAGGGTATGACTGGCCTAGGGTATGACTGGCCCAGGGTATGATGACTGGCCCAGGGTATGATGACTGGCCCAGGGTATGACTGCCCGAGGGTATGACTAGCCCAGGGTATGACTAGCCCAGGGTATGATGACTTCCCAGGGTATGATGACTAGCCCAGGGTATGACTGGCCCAGGGTATGACTGGCCCTGGGTATGACTGGCCCAGGGTATGGCTGTCAAAGAGTATGACTGGCCCAGGGTATGACTGGCCCAGGGTATGACTGTCAAAGCATATGACTGGCCCAGGGTATGACTGGCCCAGGGTATGATGACTGGCCCAGGGTATGATGACTGGCCCAGGGTATGACTGGCCTAGGGTATGACTGGCCCAGGGTATGATGACTGGCCCAGGGTATGACTGGCCCAGCTGCCCAGCCCATGTGCACTATTGATTTGTTCCCTGGCCATGTAGGATAAAGATAGACTCCCCCTCAACACAACTGACTGCAGCTAAAAATAACATGTGTAAATCAAGGCTAGAGCCACACACACACACACACACAAACACACACACGAGTTTCAGGGACTGGAGGGGACTGGTGTAATTATCATGTGGTGACCCGGACGCCGTCCCCTCTTTGACACGTGTCCTTTTTTCTAATTTACGACCGGCCCTCTCATTCAGTGGAGCAGGGGACTCTTACACGCTGAGCGGGCAGGCGGGCGTGCAGGTGGGCGGCTTTTATGGGACAGGGCCACCAAAGTTTACAGCATGTCTCCCATCGATCAAAGCCATCAGTGCCATTAATCTTACCCTAAACCAATTACTATGGCATCTCCCCCTCCATAGTCCATCACACAACATGGGCACATGGAGGAGATGGAGATGAGGAATATGCTGCTTCACATCGCTGCCAAGCCAGGAGAGGCCTTCTCTGGCAGGTACAGTAAGCTAAGTGTGGGGAGGGGAGATTCAGAATAGCACAGAGACTCCTACATACTACACACCTCCACTATACTGGAGCATAGAATGAGAATGAGAAAACCAGATAGTAAACTGATATAACCTTCGCTGTACTAAAGCATGTTATAACGCCAGAAAGGATGGGCTTAGTGATTGACCTCCAGATGACCAGAACACTGCAACAGCATATCAGACTGTACTGAACCATAATCACTCCCACTATTCACTCTCTCTCCAATAAGAGGAAAGCCCCAAGGCAATGGACAGTACATTTGGATGAGTAGAATTACTGTACATGGCCATCTCCACAGTGGGACAATGACAGACAGACTGACAACACAGACACTGTACTTCTGTAATGAAGGTGATTGAGTCTCACACAGCCCCATCCAGTAATGACTGTACTGTAATAATCAGGCCTTAGTGGGCAATAGAGTGGGCCAGCGTACAGACCAATAAAACAGTCCAGACCAGTAGTGTCTGTCTGCAGTCCCAGCAGAGCAGAGCAGAGCTACTGTAGCCACAGTGGCAGACAGGTCAGAGCTAAATGAATCCCATCTATCTCTGGACTCTGGGAGAGGTGACAGTGCAATAGAGCCCAGTCACTTTACCCAGCTGAGATAGCAGCTGAGTGGAGGGATGTGACTGGGGCAGATGTCATTCCACAACCCTCCGAGTGTGGATAGCCAGTCCACTGAAACACTAAGGGAGGGATTGTCCATGAACCACTATTGCCCCTACCTCAACAAGTGGTTGAAGACCAGACCACTCTGAATTGCCACGGATGTAGTACTCTGTATTAAACTTGATACGGCCATCCAGTACTCCGGTGTGTGTGGCTGCGCTTGGATTCCTTGATGGAGATCATGCGGGCATGTAATCCTGCCCATGCAGCTGGGTGTACAGTGGAGCTGTGTCATAATACAGCCTAATGCCACTTTAGGGTCAGGTCATTAGCCTGGGTGGGCATGTGCCAGCCAGGAGTAATCCTTATCTGATTGGACTATGAGACTAATCCTGCTCTGGAGCACTGGCACTGCCCAGCCCAACGATCTCTGCACTATCTCTCATTCTCTGTCTCTCTCACACACACACATACCGAATATATACACACTCATGTACGCACACACGCGTGTAAACATTCACACGCACACCCACACACCCACACACACACACACACAGACACACACACAGACACACACACACAAACGTGTGTACACACACACACACACACAACAAGTGCTCAGGCTCAAACACACATACACCAACAAAAACATACGCATGGAGAAAACACTAGTAGATTACTCCCACATCTGTGTTAAAAAATGCATGAATGTCAATGCCACACCCACAAACTCATAAGATACAGTGCATGTACCATAAGATACAGTGCATGTACACACACACTGGTATATTCTCAAGATGATTGACAGGAAGGAACCGAGGGAGGCCACACGAACAAGTCCTGGAGTTTGGTCATGTCACACCCTGACGTATGGGACTCTAGTATGTGAGTCAGGGTGTGGAGTTCTACGTTGTATTTTCTATGTTCTCTTTCTAGGTTGTGTATTTCTATGTGTGGCCGGGTGTGATTCCCAATCAGAGGCAGCTGTCGCTCGTTGTCTCTGATTGGGGATCATACTTAGGCAGCCTATTGGCAATCATTAGTTGTGGGATCTTGTTCCGTGTAGAGGCTTGTTTTGTGTTTAGCCTGAGGACTTCACGTTACGTTGTTTTGTTGTTTTGTTCGTGTGTTTATCGTTGAAATAAACATGTATGCATTTCACGCTGCGCCTTGGTCTGACCCGTCCTTCAATGTACGTGACAGATCATTCATTTCCCCAACCATCCTACATATATTATCTTCAGCACCAGTCCATTTCCAGAACTGAGAAACCAGGAAAGGATACCAAGTGGGTGAATTTCACGTTTTTTTTTTCATGCAGAGTAAAGCTGGCCCCTATATATTCTCATTCATATGGCATCACAAAGCATTGGACTACTCTTACAAACTATTGTTGATAGTCCTTCATGGAAAACGGCTCTGCCAGTGAACCCAGAGGCAGGGGTGTGAATTATTGGTCTTGCTGAAGAACACAACTCATACAACAGGTGATAGGAAAAAAGGGGGGAACACTGCCACCAAAGTGGCCCTCTTTTGTCAAAGCATTTTCCCATCCTCTTTTGCACCTCCTGCCCGCCCCCCCTCCTTCTCCCTTCCTCCATTTCTCCTCCTATAGCCGAGGCAGAGGGGGGCGCTGTAATGAAGATGAATGGGGCAGATTAGCGTGGAGCGAGGCGTGGCGGTGTGCTATACCTGGCTGTGAGGAGAGGAGGCCGTGCCGACCAACGCGGATGCTCCGGTAGGCAGTCGCCCAGCCCAGACAGGATGGAGCAGTGTCCCCCCTTCCTCTGGAGCCCAATCCATCAGCACCACGCATGTTTACCGTATGCTTAACACACACACACACACACACACAGAACATAGCCCCAGACGAATCCCCCCACCTCTTCCCCTTTGTATGGCTCTGCCTCAGTATGGCAATAATACACAGACTAGTTTGCCCAGTCTTCAAAGCATAGGCCAGTCTTTCTGCCAGTATAACTGCTAGTATAACTGGGTGCTAGTGTATTGGGTGACTATGACAATAGAGGCTCCAAAGGATTTAATTCTGTGTTTAAAATGTAGTCTTGGATATTTATTTCTCACTATAGAAGAGGCATTTTGTATCTTATTGGGGTCCCCAATTACTCTTCCTGGGTTTCCAAACAGGAAACAAAACAACAAATAAAATACCTAAAATACATAATTCAATATACATAATCCTCCTGTTGGTAGAGCATGGGTTGTGGGTCCGATTCCCTTGGGGACCAGTATGAAAAAGTATGAAAATGTATATATACTACTGTAAGTCACTCTGGATAAGAGCGTCTGCTAAATGACTAACATGTAAATGTGAATAATATACATAATATACATAATATACATAACACTACATAATATTACATAACCTCCTGCCTCTAACTCACGCTTCAGAAACAGGAGATGACTCCTGCCCTATAAGCCATTCCGGCTCGCACAAGGCCACCCACCTACATAATACAATATACTGTATAATACAGCGCAAATTACAATACAAAATATATAAACATGGCTGCGTCTCATTTGATGTGAATGAGTGAAGCAAGCATAGAAATGTGGTGATGCTGAACTCTAATCTTTGACCTTCTTCGTGATAGACTGTGTTACTCCTGTTAGAGGTTGTTTGCCCAAATAGTAGGCCAGGGGCACATTGTTGCCAAATCTTGTGGAGGGCTCTTTGCTGATAGCACACATCTTTTGGTTTCTCTGATATCAGGAAAATTGAATCAAACACTGTAACAGATCAAGGGACTCAGCATTCATATGAACCAGCTCCAAGGGCAACTGTGAGATTTCACAAATGAATCCCATGCTTTGGCAATGGCATATGCTATTGCATTTTCAGTATGACTGATAGTACAGGCGACTAGTGAAAACAAGTGTAAATCTACTAAATCTATATGAGACATATTTTACCGAACCATCGAAGAGCTCCACTCTCATTCCAGTGCTGGAGAGGGAAAAGGACCTGAATGTTCACAGGAGAGAGAAATCAGTGAGAAGTGCATCTACCTTCACACAAACACGCACACATGCATAAACACCCCCACACACGTACGTACATGCACACACACACACACACACACACACACACACACACACCACACACACACACACACACACACACACACAGCCGTGAGGCTACTTTATACAGTGAGTATTACAGTGACTGGAGTGAGCAGTAGAGTGGTAGATGGGTGTGTGGGATATTCCCCTCTGTGATCAGGGGCTCTCCTCTCCAGGAGCTGATTAAACAAACACAACCCCTCGCCCACCTGGGCCCACATCATGAGCTATATGAGTGGGCCAGAGCTGGGCTACAGCAAATCACTGTCTGCATTGTCAGTTGTGATACAGACAGGATGCATCCTCATCCATCGCAACAAGGTAGCTACCAATATATGAGACATAAGGTGTGGGATGATGATGTTCCACTTGATTTCAGCATTGGCATGAACCTCTACATGCTGTAGTTACAGTATCCACCTGAGATGGCAGACAGAGCAGCACCACACCTGGTCTGCAGCAGGAGCTTCTTGTGGCTGAGCTGCTGCTTATACTCCACTGCAGCTGCACCCGGCTCTGTAGTTTACTTCCTATTTTTCAATATCCCAGATTTCGGAATAAATTGTGCTAATTACCCATGAATAAATTTACCCGATTGCGTTTTTTTAAAGCCCAATTTCCACAGCAGGAAGTCGTTTGAATTGGTATTCAAATGAATCTGACCTCGATGTGCAAATGCGATGGTGCCGTTCTCCGCTTCCTCCCCTCATCAAGGCCTGAGACCATTCATGAATCGCAAATGACAAATCAGTGTTTATTTCCTGCCATTTTGATCACCGATTCAAGGGAGGGCGGCTGTTATCTTGCCACAAAAGAGAAGCTGCGGCATATGGGCTTTGTAATTGTAATTCACCTTGTGCCAAGGATAGGAGATTTTGGTCAGGTCTGGACTATGAACAATTGTCTGTTAATTAGATAACGGCCTGACTAAGGCAAAGGCCAGTCACATCACACCACTGATTTTCTCCACCTTCACAGAAAAGTGTGAATTTTCAACAGAGGTTAAAAATCGAAGACTTTGAAAACCTCTCCACATCTGTAGTTAACCTGTGATGGGTCACCTTGAGACCTAAAATGGCCCTCCCACTGTATATCCTGGCTAGCACAGGAGAACAGATGCAGAGAGCTCCTGGAAGGGGTAGCTGCAGGGTATCAGACAGACCTTGCTAAAGCCGCCCTGACAGATGTGGCCAACGTCAGCCATCCAACCTTGGTCAAAATCACCCAGTGATGTCGATTAAGAAATTAACATACAACAGTACTTTCATTGTCCAGGAAACTCTCAAAATAAAAATGCATCCTTGTAATTTCCAATGTTGTAATACATTTTTGCCATTGTGAATTTAACATGCCAAAAAACACATAACTTTATTCTGTGCAAACATTCACATTTTTAAGAGTTCAAATCATCAGATCTTTACAGTTGAGTGGCACTGACATTATTTTCATAAACCACTTCCTGGGGCTGACTTCACCTCAGGCTGTTAGAGCAGAGATCTGACCTGAGACTGACTGCTTACTGCTTATCACATGACAGAGGAGTGTGCAGAGAGACAGGAGGCCTGTGAGAATCTCTCTGCTAAGAAGATGAGCAGATGTGTAACGCTGCGTGACCTCACAAGGTTACACTGCCACGCTCAAAGTCAGCATCGGACGCCTCCGCCGGAGCATGACAGGAAACAAGACGCCGCTGTGTGTCAAGTCAAGACGTAGGAGGTGGTCTTGAACCTGCGCTTGAGGTGACTGCGTTTGACACCTCGTAAAATACTAAGCACAGCCAGTTCAAAGTGTAATGACAAGCACTGTTAAGGCACCCCATCATCCCGGGGTCAAAGGTGGGGTCAGGATGGAAATAGACCTTTGACAGGAATGGCTGACTCTCTGTTGCTGTTGTGCATTGGTCATTTTCATATGTTATCACAATTAGAAATGTTTGAAAAATTGTGCTGTTTTGAACAATACAATCGACTGGTGGCAAAGAACATAGAAAGTCATGTTTTGAAGGTGTCACTTGGGGATTGTGTATAGGCCTAAGAGGTGTGAAATGGAGGGTTCTTACAGTAGTTTATTGGCCCAATTCTGTCTGATACACTGTATGGGGCTTCAGCTAAACCTGATCCACATGGCATATGTCAGTAGAAAAGTAAAGGAAGGGATAAAAGTTATAACGTCAACGAGTGGGATAGGTCTTGCTACATGTAGCTACAGGTTAAAATGTAATCACTATGGTATACTGACATGAAGGAAATAAAGTGACTGCAAAACGCATGTGGCTCACTTACCTTCTAAGCAACACGTCCTCCACAATCCCGAATGGGTCATCACCTCTTCGTTCTTCTTGCTGGTCTCGTTATCGCTGACCGACTTTGACTTGCACGTGCCGCGCGAGTACAGCCAGTAGTCCGTGCCAACCGCGATGGTCATGAGACTGAAGGCGGCAAATGCGCCCACAGTGGTCAATAGCATCTGAACTCCGCGGTCAAACAGACCCATATTTCCGCATTCCATGAAAGGGGGACCCCCTTTCCTCTTTATATATAGGAAATAAATATTTGAAAATTTACGGGACCAAACCAAACTAAAAAAATGGGATATATTTGAGCGAAAGGAGGGGGAAGGAGGTGGATGCGGTAGGAACTTTATGGTTGCGTTTGGGTGAGAACTGACTAAGAGAAATTGGGTTTCCTTTTAGGGTAGTTTGGGGAGGAGGACGCAGTGTCTCTCTCCCCAGATGGGTTCTTACTAAATGTTACCCCAAAATATAAGAATTATGGACAAGGTAATGGCCTCTAAAATTGACTATACCGTCAACTGTTATCCCTATAACTACAACTAGCCTACACTTGCAGTTGTAGCATAAACCTACTAATGTAAAGATAATATTATGTATAATATACAATCACAGTAAGTGATAAGTAGAGAGAGACGTTAATATAAATGGAAAAGGGGATAGTCTCAATCAAAATTCAGTAGGCTATTACGCTTTGAGACTAGCTTTTGTCTCGTGCTTTACAGTGTAGCACTTAACACATGTAGATCGCTGGCAATCTGTTTCTTGATGTGCAAGGTTTGCAGATAAGTACTGTTCTATGGATAGCACTGAATTAATATGAGCTCAAATGGATGAAGAGAAGAGGGTGGGGGGTGGTGTTAGAGTAATGGTAGGTTTACAACAATTCTGCCTGGCAAGTCAATATGTCTCTTAGATGCGAAATTAATTACAATTATTGTTGTCATATAATCCTGAATTTCTATATATTTTATGTTTAATTATGTTTGAATAACCCTACGTTAGGGCTATTCTAGTCAAGAGGGAAAAGCAAGGAGAGAAACAGGGACGGGAAATGAAGGACAGGGAAAAAATATCATAATAAGAAGAACATATTTAAATAAATGGACAATTCAAGTCCAGTAGAAACAAACGAAAATAATCCTGGGGTCTATATTATATAAGAAAGTAAAATACTAAAGGGCTTGCATCAATTTGATAAATCAACCAACAATGGAATGAAGAAATCAAGCCCAATTAATTAATGAATTAATTAGTAAAGAAACAGATAAATCAGGTCGAAAACAAATTAAACAAGCGCTAGATTTCCTTTTTCCAAAAATTCTGATCCCCAGTTTCCATATGTAGCCTTTAGCTCTTTGAAGGTTTCCGCCGAAAATGGGGATCTGCGGTTGGAAGGGGTGCCGTCGACGATCCGGAGAGAGCGGGGTGCATCCAGAAAGGCAAGCCGACCATTACTCGACATAGAGCCGGGAAGAGGAGAAAGAGGAGGTGGGGATGGCGCCGGAACTGATCCCTTTTAGTACCACTGTTAATGCTGTTTTTACTTGGGTATCCAAATTCACGGTTGTATCACACCCAGAACCGGAACCAGAACCTTCCCACTTGCATAGCCCTTGCACAATGTAAATCGAAAATAATCTGATAGAAAACTCAGTTGCAAATCAAAGCAAAAAACGACAGTAAATGTTCCAATCCTTGTTCCTTCCCTTGTTCGTTTAGATGATAGCGGAGGTTTTTTTCTGAGGGTGTAGGGGTGTGAAGCTGGGCTAGAAAAATATATTACACAACCGGAGGAAGAGACCGACTGCACGCCACGCCGAACCAACAGTACAGATCCACAGAGGGGTTGAGAGGGGCGCAGATTGGAATCCGTATATTCTGGATGTCAATGTCAGCGCTATGCATTTAATTGAGGTTTTCTCCTCTAGGGCGATGGTTTATGTCAGTGTTTGAATGCTGATTGTAATGCTGTAGATTATGAGTATATTTTCTTCCCACACTGACAGATGCTGTGCTCTGGTTTTAGTAGGTTACAGTGCTCGTCCACCGATGCTGGAAAGATAGCCTATTAAAGATTTTAATTCCATTTCTGGAGTGGAGGGAGGGGTGAGTAGGGGGTGCGGGGGTGGAGGGCTGGTTTTCTGTGTGTGTGTGTGTGTGTGTGTGTGTGTGTGTGTGTGTGTGAATAGAGGGGGGTGGGGTTAGTTAGAACTGGCTGAAGGATTACAGAGAAATGTATTTTATATTTATGCTTTAGCATTATAAGCACTGACGTGTTTTGGGTTATTGCCATCTCAGGTTTTTATGGTAGCCTATTCATGGTGCTCCTAATGCTCCTAAAATAACCCCCAAAAATGATTTATTGTATTGAGTCTGAATTGCGTGACTCCACTCTTTTTCGTGCTCACTTGGTTTTGACTTTGGGTGCCAATTTTTCTCATTTTACATCCCACACTTTTAGTGCAGCTGTGGTTTCTCTCCCTCTATAATAATTTGTTTAATGACCAAATAACATGTCCATATTTTGACGCAGGGCAGCCTTATGAGATGCAATCAATCGCTTTTGGGCTGTTTTCAGACTTGGCCATTTGGTTCCAAACAATCAAGGTGTCGCTTATAATTGCAAATAAATCAGATTTATTAGCACCTGCCACAGCCAGCAAAATATTTTCTCGGTCCTATACATGTAATTACTCCATGCACCTTCAATGCAATAACTCTGAATAGGGAAATAAGCAGTAGGAAGCCATAGAAACGCGCGGGGGTTGTCCGCCGCTGCTCCCGAACTTGTGGTCCACTCTCATGGTGCTGAAAGGACAGCTCCCTCCGCGCGCTGTAAACGTCGTTCAGTGTTCAGTAGCTTGTCTCCCCCTATCTTTCATGCGCCGCACCTGCAATTGAGCGTTTAATCCAAACAGCTATAGCGAGAACTACGGAAGTCCAGAGAGAACATATGAATAAAACAATAATTCCCTCCTTTTGTGGAGATCACGAAATAATTGTATTGTGATCATGACATAACAAAAGTTGTTTTGTCGAGATCACAAGGTCATTTTCTAGTGATCACTACATAACAACAGTTGTTTTGTCGAGATCACGAGATAAACTATTAATAGGAGTGGATGTGTTGATGATAGATTGACAATATGGCTGAGGCAGAGCCCAGGTTGGATCAGTGCATCCGTTTTTATTTTGATTAGGGATTAACCCAGGCAGAAATTGCATTTTGTCTGTCAGTTATATATTGCTTCCAGTTTTGGCTCCAATCCAATCCAATTTTAAAGACATGTAATAGTTTTAACAGGGAGGTTGGCCTGTCAATAGCAGCAAAAACACAGTCACAAACAACAATTAACAAGTAGTACAGAAAAATAAAAGGAGTAAAACAGGTGAAGTGAATCACATGTTGAGGTTTCTAAATACTCCAACATTTCATGAAGGCTACAGTCTTATTGTCATTTCAGCCACAAATGGTGGGCAAAATGTTGTGGTGCTGAAGGACAGCTCCGCCATCCATCTAGTTATAAAAATAATCTCACTGGCACATTTCGGCAGCAGGTAGTTTACCGGTTAAGAGTGTTGGGCCAGTAACTAAAAGGTCGCAGGTTTGAATCCCCGAGCTGGCAAGGTGGAAAAATCTGCCTTTCTGCCTTTGAGCAAGACAGTTAACCTCCACCAATAACTGTGCTGAGGACATCGATCAAGGCAGCACCTCACTCTGATTCAGAGTGGTTGGGTTAAATGTGGAAGACACATTTCGGTTGAATGCATTCAGTTGTCCAACTGACTAAGTATCAGTCCCTACACCCAAACGAGGGCACTGCGTTCATCCACCTCTGGCCTGCTGGCTCCCCTACCTCTGCGGAAGCATAGTTCCCGCTCAGCCCAGTCAAAACTGTTTGCTGCTCTGGCACCCCAATGGTGGAACAAGCTCCCTCACGACGCCAGGACAGCGGAGTCACTCACCACCTTCCGGAGACATTTGAAACCCCACCTCTTTAAGGAATACCTGGGATAGGATAAAGTAATCCTTCTACCCCCCCAAAATTGTAAAGTGGTTATCCCACTGGCTATAGGGTGAATGCACCAATTTATTTTCTGCCATTCCATTTGTCCTGTCAACTCTTCCTCCTCGCAATAAGGCCCATTAATTTGATCTTCCTGATGATTCTTCAGTCCAACTCTTCAACTATGGCAGGCTTCTCCCTCCATCACTCATCTCTAATGTTTACCCAACCCAGCCATGTACACAGATTTGGGGGCCCATTAGCCCATGTCGCAGTGGCTTTACTGAGCAATTAGCAAACAAATAGCACTGCTAGTTTTGGCCAAGGACTCTGTGATCTCAACAAACCGATGGAGCAAATAAACTGATGCATGAACAATGTATTGGGACTGGGAGTTGGGTGTTGGATCCACAGTGACTGTTGCAGAGGGTTGGAATGAGATATCATCACAAGATCGACATGATCTGGAAAAACTCTAGGCCTAGTTTTAGGTACAACCTAGCTGGGCCAGTAGATTTTCCTGGGCAGGTCACATGATCAGGAAAACCTCCTGGCCATAGTAATCCGTCCTAATTTGAGTGTTTTTATAATGCAGGCCATTTTGAACCTGGTTACTAACTGTAGTGGCAGTCCCTAGCGCCCCACTCATTAATAAGCCTGATGTATTAGACCCATGGGACTAACCTCTGATCTACACAGCCCTTCCATTGGAAATAAAATAAACACTTGAGCCTATAAGGTGAGCAGAAACCTGGCCCTGGCACACACAAATTACTGGCTCTGTCATCTGGTCTGTGCAGGTTGAATGGCTGTGAGCTTCATCATAAAAGAAAAGTCATCATCATTTTCTTCTCAAGCCTCAGGTTATGAATTGTGGCCAATGTCTCTGTGACACGTTTGGACAAGGTGATGTGTGTTTCTCTTACTTCAGCATTTATCAGTTCTGAACAGAGAAACACTCCCTCACACTGTAGGTCTTTAATGTGCGACTGAGATGAAACATTTTCATCGGTGTCTTGCTCACATACTTTTTTCCTCTCTTCCTCTCATCTGGGTCAAACTGAAAAATTCTTAGTCCCTGTAATTACATTTACATTTACATTTACGTCATTTAGCAGACGCTCTTATCCAGAGCGACTTACAAATAGGTGCATTCACCTTATAGCCAGTGGGATAGCCACTCCATAATGTATTAAATAATATTTATATTTTATTTTTATTTTTAATTAAATTTTTCGTTATTTTTATTTTCTTTCTTTCTTTTTTTATTTTACTTTTTTTTCCCTCTTTTTTTTGGGGGGTGGGGGGGATGTTGGAGTAAGAGGGGGTAGAAGGATTACTTTATCCTATCCCAGGTATTCCTTAAAGAGGTGGGGTTTCAAATGTCTCCGGAAGGTGGTGAGTGACTCACCACCTCCCGGAGACATTTGTCCCGTGGAAAATGCTATTTTTCCTAAATCAATAAACAGCACCTTAATTTCCCCCTCATATGTGTGTGTATTTTTCACCTATATATGTCTCTATATCTGTCTCTATACCTGTCTATATATATGTCTCTATGTCTCTCTCTGTATCTGTCTATATATCTGTCTCTATATATGTCTATACAGTGAGGGAAACAATTATTTGATCCCCTGCTGATTTTGTATGTTTGCCCACTGACAAAGAAATGATCAGTCTATAATTTTAATGGTAGATTTATTTGAACAGTGAGAGACAGAATAACAACAAAAAAATCCAGAAAAACGCATGTCAAAAATGTTATAAATTGATTTGCATTTTAATGAGGGAAATAAGTATTTGACCCCTCTGCAAAACATGACTTAATACTTGGTGGCAAAACCCTTGTTGGCAATCACAGAGGTCAGACGTTTCTTGTAGTTGGCCACCAGGTTTGCACACATCTCAGGAGGGATTTTGTCCCACTCCTCTTTGCAGATCTTCTCCAAGTCATTAAGGTTTCGAGGCTGATGTTTGGCAACTCAAACCTTCAGCTCCCTCCACAGATTTTCTGTGGGATTAAGGTCTGGAGACTGGCTAGGCCACTCCAGGACCTTAATGTGCTTCTTCTTGAGCCACTCCTTTGTTGCCTTGGCCGTGTGTTTTGGGTCATTGTCATGCTGGAATACCCATCCACGACCCATTTTCAATGCCCTGTCTGAGGGAAGGAAGTTTTCACCCAAGATTTGACGGTACATGGCCCCGTCCATCGTCCCTTTGATGCGGTGAAGTTGTCCTGTCCCCTTAGCAGAAAAATACCCCCAAAGCATAATGTTTCAACCTCCATGTTTGACGGTGGGGATGGTATTCTTGGGGTCATAGGCAGCATTCCTCCTCCTCCAAACACGGCGAGTTGAGTTGATGCCAAAGAGCTCGATTTCACCCAGTTCTACTCTGAATCATTCAGATGTTCATTGGCAAACTTCAGACGGGCCTGTATATGTGCTTTCTTGAGCAGGGGGACCTTGCGGGCGCTGCAGGATTTCAGTCCTTCACGGCGTAGTGTGTTACCAATTGTTTTCTTGGTGACTATGGTCCCAGCTGCCTTGAGATCATTGACAAGATCCTCCCGTGTAGTTCTGGGCTGATTCCTCACCGTTCTCATGATCATTGCAACTCCACGAGGTGAGATCTTGCATGGAGCCCCCAGGCCGAGGGAGATTGACAGGTCTTTTGTGTTTCTTCCATTTGCGAATAATCACACCAACTGTTGTCACCTTCTCACCAAGCTGCTTGGCGATGGTCTTGTAGCCCATTCCAGCCTTGTGTAGGTCTACAATCTTGTCCCTGACATCCTTGGAGAGCTCTTTGGTCTTGGCCATGGTGGAGAGTTTGGAATCTGATTGATTGATTGCTTCTGTGGACAGGTGTCTTTTATACAGGTAACAAACTGAGATTAGGAGCACTCCCTTTAAGAGTGTGCTCCTAATCTCAGCTCGTTACCTGTATAAAAGACTTTGATTGAGAGGGGGTCAAATACTTATTTCCCTCATTAAAATGCAAATCAATTTATAACATTTTTGACATGCGTTTTTCTGGATTTTTTTGTTGTTATTCTGTCTCTCACTGTTCAAATAAACCTACCATTAAAATTATAGACTGATCATTTCTTTGTCAGTGGGCAAACGTACAAAATCAGCAGGGGATCAAATATTTTTTTCCCTCACTATATATCTGTCTCTATATATCACGTTTCAGGAGAAGACCCAGATGCAGACATGTGTCGAAGTAACACAAGTTTTTTTACAAAAACAGGTGGCAGGCAAACGACAAGTCAAGGACAGGCAGAGGTCAGTAATCCAGATCAGAGTCCAATAGGGTACAGAATGGCAGGCAGTCTCAGGTTCAGTGCAGGCAGAGGTCAATAATCCAGGGTGGTGTGACAAGGTACAGAACGGCAAGCAGGCTCAGGGTCTAGGCAGGCAGAATGGTCAAAACCGGGAAAAATAGAAAACAGGAACTTGAAAAAGACAGGAGCAAGGGGAAAACCGCTGGTAGGCTTGAGAAACAAAACGAACTGGCAACAGACAAACAGAGAACACAGGTATAAATACACTGGGGATAATGGGGAAGATGGGCGACACCTGGAGGGGGGTGGAGACAATCACAAAGACAGGTGAAACAGATCAGGGTGTGACAATATATCTGTCTATATATCTGTCTACATATCTATATCTATATGTTCAGACCCCTTGACCTCTTCCACATTTTGTTACGTTACAGCCTTATTCTAAAATTAATTACATTGTTTTTTTCCCTCATCAGTCTACACACAATAGCCCATAATGACAAAGTAAAAGCATGTTTTTAGAAATGTTTGCTCATTTATTTAAAATAAAAAAATGAAATTTCACATTTACATAAGTATTCAGACCCTTTACTCAGTACTTTGTTGAAGCACCTTTGGCAGCGATTACAGCATCGAATCTTCTTGGGTATGACACTACAAGCTTGGCACACCTGTATTTGGGGAGTTTCTCCCATTCTTCTCTGCAGATCCTCTCAAGCTCTGTCAGGTTGGATGGGGAGCGTTGCTATTTTCAGGTCTCTCCAGAGATGTTCGATCGGGTTCAAGTCCGGGCTCTGGCTGGGCCACTCAAGGACATTCAGAGACCTATCCCGAAGCCACTCCTGCGTTGTCTTGGCTGTGTGCTTAGGGTCTTTGTCCTGTTGGAAGGTGAACCTTCACCCCAGTCTGAGGTCCTGAGCGCTTTGGAGCAGTTTTTCATCAAGGATCTCTCTGTACTTTGCGCCGTTCATCTTTGCCTTGATCCTGACTAGTCTCCCAGTCCCTGCCGCTGAAAAACATCCCCACAGCATGATGCTGCCACCCCCATGCTTCACCATAGGGATGGTGCCAGGTTTCCTCCAGACGTGACGCTTGAATTCAGGCCAAAGTGTTCAATCTTGGTTTCATCAGACCAGAGAATCTTGTTTCTCATGGTCTGAGAGTCTTTAGGTGCCTTTTGGCAAACTCCAAGTGGGCTGTCATGTGCCGTCTGGCCACTCTACCATAAAGGCCGGAGTGGTGGAGTGCTGCAGAGATGGTTGTCCTTCTGGAAGGTTCCCCCATCTCCACAGAGGAACTCTAGAGCTCTATCAAAGTGACCATTGGGTTCTTGGTCACCTCCCTGACCAAGGCCCTTCTCCCCCGATTGCTCAGTTTGGCCTGGCGGCCAGCTCCAGGAAGAGTCTTGGTGGTTCCAAACTTCTTCCATTTAAGAATGATGGAGGCCACTGTGTTCTTGGGGATCTTCAATGCTGCAGAAATGTTTTGGTACCCTTCCCCAGATCTGTGCATCGACACAATCCTGTCTCGGAGCTCTATGGACAATTCCTTCGACCTCATGGCAGGTGGGTGCCTTTCCAAATCATGTCCAATCAGTTGAATTTACCACAGGTGGACTCCAATCAAGTTGTAGAAACATCTCAAGGATGATCAATGGAAACAGGATGCACCTGAGCTCAATTTCGAGTCTCATAGCAATGGGTCTGAATACTTATGTAAATAAGGTATTTCTGTTTTTTCGCTTTGTCATTATGGGTTATTGTGTGTAGATTGCTGAGGATTTTTATTTATTTAATCCATTTTAGAATAAGGCTGTAACGTAACAAAATGTGGAAAAAGTCAAGGGGTCTGAATACTTTCCGAAGGCGTGGTATCTGTCTTTATATCTGTCTATATATTTCTCTTTCAGACTGTCTTTCTGTGTGTCTTTGTTTGCTTGTCCTTCCCCTCTCTTCATCCAATCAGGATCCCTCATTCACACTACCACTACCCAGCGTCCTCTGGGAGGGGGGCCTTGAGCTCTGACTAAAGACCTCTCTGAATCGCCGTCACGGCCAGTATTTGGGACACCCTCACGTTTATTAAACAATTACTCGACAGGCGAGCCTGCACCAATCAGAGGGAGCCCAGGTCCCCACCCACACGACTCCCAAATGGACTCTTTATGTCAATCTGCAGATCCGGCCTAATCAGGGCCTTGTTAAAGCATCCCTGGAGCATTGGCTTAAGGAATACTTTAAGTAAATTGTGCTCTGGAGTAAAAAAGAGGGGGAGAGGAAGGAGAGGGAGGAGAGGAAGGAGAGGGAGGAGAGGGAGGAGAGGGAGGAGAGGGAGGAGAGGGAGGAGAGGGAAGAGAGGGAAGAGAGGGAGGAGAGGAAGGAGAGGGAGGAGAGGGAGGAGAGGAAGGAGAGGGAGGAGAGGGAAGAAAAGTGTCAGCCCACTTTGAAGGAGGCAGCAGCCCTTTGAATGCTCGTCTCCATCCCCATTAATTAAAGGTAATCCCCATTAAGTGGGAGTCTCTGGGTGAGGTTCTACCCTGGAGCCGTTTGGTCTCTGGGGCCGATCTCTCTAGTCTCTACAGCTCTGCTCTGAGGCAGGGAGGGAGGGATCCCAGAGACAGGGCCTTCACTGGTGCCATAGGGGCTAACAGTACAGTGCATCATGTGCTTCTGTAGTCTATATATTAACAGGGTACACAATGGATATGGTTGTGTTGGACAAACTGCATGAATCCACCAAGCTCATACCATTGCTGACCCCACTCAAATGTCATCCCTTGCTTTCCTTTTCCAGTCTGTTTCCCAGGACAGTGTAAAAATACAACAATTTCTTCCCCTCTAAATGGATAGCATAATGTTTTCATTGTGGCCAATGACAGTTCCTTCAGATAAAGCTGATGAGATTGGCAGCTGGCTGCCAGAATAACTAGACTCCCTCACCAGGGGGCGCTAGTCTTCTCTTCACCAGATGGAGGTGGGGGGCATGGAGCTACTTATCGTCTCTCATCATTACCAACTGATAGACCACAGTCTCCACAGCAGTCCCATTCTCAGACTGAGAATAGCCTATGAACCAGGCTGCCAGTGGAAACTTGTCCCTGTGCCACAAAATTGTTTGCATTCCAGTTCCATCCAACTATATTCAGACAGTCAAAAGACAACGTACCAAACATCTTCCCTGCCACCATCAGCACCTTCCTCCCCTCTCTCCACTAGATTATCTGTGTTATGAATTGAACCACTCTCATGCGAGGTGCAATTCCTCCCTACCCCTATATCTACTCTTCCGTGCCCCTCTGTTCCTCTATTCCTCTGTTCCTCTATTAATCTGTTCCTCTATTCCTCTATTCCTCTGTTCCTCTATTCCTCTGTTCCTATATTCCTCGATTCCTCTATTCCTCTATTCCTCTGTTCCTCTATTCCTCTATTCATCTGTTACTCTATTCCTCTATTCCTCTGTTCCTCTATTCATCTGTTCCTCTATTCCTCTATTCCTCTGTTCCTCTATTCCTCTACTCCTATATTCCTCTGTTCCTCTATTCCTCTATTCATCTGTTACTCTATTCCTCTATTCCTCTGTTCCTCTATTCATCTGTTCCTCTATTCCTCTATTCCTCTGTTCCTCTATTCCTCTACTCCTATATTCCTCTGTTCCTCTATTCCTCTATTCATCTGTTCCTCTATTCCTCTATTCCTCTGTTCCTCTATTCCTCTATTCCTCGGTTCCTCTGTTCCTCTCTGTCCTGTCCCACTGTGTTCTGTGGTGTTGGCCTGTGTTAGCCTGTGTTCTTCTCCACTGTTCTGCTATGTTCTGCAGTCTTCTGTGGCTTTGTTTAGCTGTGTTCTCCAGTGTTCTGCGGCTGTGTTGCATGTTGAGGACACTGCCCCGTCAGCAGCGGTTCCTCTCTGATCCCCGGTTGCCTGCTCTGAGCTGAGCTGAGTGGAGCTGAGTGAGCATTCTGACATGGCTGTCTCTCTCTGCTGCAACGCCCCAGCTCCCTCACCCAGCACCACTGATCAAATGACTGGTGTTCTGTGCCTGTGATCCACACTGGCTACCAGGATGGCATCCAATCAGGGTTCAATACTGGGTCATTGTCTTGGTCACCCAATGTTCCTTAAAAGGTATGGGGATTTTGCCCAAAACTGTGAATGCCCACTGGAGCATTGTATCTTGTGCACATGTTGGTGTATGTATGCGGATGTATAATGCTTGAAATGCTTTTTTCATGGCTCTCTATCTGGCATGATCTTATGTGATCTCCCTATGTAAAATGTCAGTGCTATCAGAAACATAGCCTACATGGTGCATCAATGTCATTGTGCAATTAAAAACACGAGGGCTATGCATGCTTTTTGCAAGGCCCTCTGTCTGGCAGAGTGGCGTGAACAGTCTACATGACACTCAATATTTCAGCATGGGAGAAGTATGTGTTCAGTGCCTGCTGCTGTTGAAGCCTCTTACTGTTACTGCTGTGCTGTGGAGAGACAGTGCTGTACTGAGTGAGGATGCTATTGTAGTGCCCCGGGGCAGACACACAGGTATGTGTGTGACTCAAACTGACAGCTACTCACTTCTAACTTACCATCTGTCTTTTCCCATTTAATTTCTGCTTATGTTCCGCTTCTAACAGACATACAGGCTCAGCAAGGGGCTGATAGTACCCTCAAAACACACACACACACTCTCTCTCTCTCCACTCTTTTCCTCCCTCCAACTCTCACCCTGTTCCCATAATCAATCAGGTGTGCAATATGGGTAAAGGGGAGGGGTTTGTCCATATTTAATGGGGGTGTGGCTGGAGGGAATGAATTACCATTATTTCTCTCTCTCTCTCTGCCCCTGTTTCCTGGTGTGCCACTTCAATGCTTTATCATTCTCTCGCTCCTCCTTTCTTCATTAATCAATATTTTTCTATGGTGTGAATGGGCCTAAAGCAAATATGCTGGAAGACTTATGAGAGCACTATATGCTAATGTCCCCATGTTCATTTCAAGGAAATACTCCATCCCCCTTTTCCCTGTAGTCTCTCTCTCTCTCTCTCTCTCTCTCTCTCTCTCTCTCTCTCTCTCTCTCTCTCTCTCTCTCTCTCTCTCTCTCTCTCTCTCTCTCTCTCTCTCTCTCTCTCTCTCTCTCTCTCTCTCTCTCTCTCTCTCTCTCTCTCTCTCTCTCTCACTATGGAGAACAGACCACAGGGAATCAATATGTTTTCAATTTACAGCAGGGACTCGCTCCCTCACATTCTAATTAGAGCTTCTGGCCTCCCTTACTCCCAGCCACAGAGACACAGAGAGAGAGAGAGAGAGAGAGGACAGACACACAGACACAGAGATGGACAGAAAGACAGATGGACGAGAGTGAGAGTGAGGATTTTAGAGTTTGGTTTTTGTACAAAATGCTGGGTAATGGGGAGATGGATCGGAGTGTAGCTGCTGCAGTCCTCATATTACAACATCACATTCCAACTGCCTCTGCTCATGACATCATTGATGCCATGCAACAGCTGCTTGTGATAGTACTGTAATCTGATCTGAGACCTGTTTCTGCTAGAGAGTGGGCTGTGCGTGCTGTGATGTTGTGTGAGCCGAGAGCGTACTGAGGGCAGTGGTAAGGAAGCAGCAGGGGGAACCCGGCAGACCCAGCTGTGACAGTGGCAGAAATACAGATGTGCTGACTTCTCTGTTTCCATGGAAACAGCACAGAGCCTGCCCCCTACCCCACCCGCATCTTCAGCTTGCACAAGATAGGCTACATACAGCCTGGTTCACACATGCCTATAGATGTGTCAAAAAACATGTCTGTGAATTCCTGGCTCAATGTCCATGTATATTCCATGCTCTTTTATTTGTGTTGATGTATTTTTGAGTTGGTATATGCCTGCGACTATGTAAGCGTGCTTGGGAGATTGAGAGATTGCTTTAGAGAGCAACATAACAGATGAGAGACTTTTCAGGAAAATAAAAACAGGGACACACTGAAGAGATCAAAGAATACATACTGAGCTTATTTAATCCATGAATGGCGATGGCTATAAATAGTGTCCCCGGTTTCAGCACTGGCCCACTGGACATTTCCCGACTGCTGCTGCTTGTGAGCAGAGTATTGTGTGTGAATTTGTGTGTGACGTGTGTGAATTTGTGTGTGCGCTTTAAAGAGCATGCATGCACAATATGTTCAGGGGATAGATGTTGTATAAGTCATGATCATCTGAACGTTGATTTGTGCCCATTGGTGAGGGTGTGTGTACACATGTGTACAGGAATGTATGTGAATGGGCACACACATTCTCTCTCTCTCTCTTTCTAGCTGCAGTATGCTGTGGCTCTGTATGCAGGACCATCTCTGCCTCTCTGTCTCAGGCATTACGTCACAAAGAATGGTGAGACAAGAGGTAAAGCTTTATTTTGATTAAGTCACAGTTAAACGCAGCACAACTATTTCATTCAGTTTTTTCCCTTTTCATTCCTAAGGGTATATCATATATGACCATAATTAGCTTGTTATAACAGACCACAGGTTATGAAACCATTCACTTATAGTATTGTAGTAATTTCATCAAACCGGTTTCACTTTATCTACAGTATATGAGTAAAAGTGACCTGTCTGTTCGGTATGTCTGGGCGTTGGTACACAGGGAACCCAGCTTTAACTATATGTTATTAGTAGGAAGAGAGAAGGGGGGTGGGGAGGGGTCTGCCAGCTCAGCACCAGTTTAAAGCAGGCGAGCTGAATCACATTGTGCTTGCTTCAGTGATATTGGAAGACTTGACCTTCCCAGCCACAGCACTTTTTCAATTCAATCCAATTAGTTTAGCAATGTGTCACCACCAAAGCAGTGTGGTGCGAACATGCTGGGGAATCCCAATGTGAGAGCAGGGCCCATATTTAATCTCCCTGAACCCAGTGCCTTGTGGAGGAAAGATGAAGCACCGAGACACGTGACTTAAAGACACAAGGAAATATGCAGTATTTACAGGGGAATATTGAACCACTCTCTAAGCTTTTCTTTTAGTCCAATGTCTCCACTTCTGTCTCAACCAAATCCTGTCCTCAACATGCTCTTATTCTGTCCTTTATTTCATAGAAAGATGCTATGGTGATATCTTATTCTGTCCTTTATTTCATAGAAAGATGCTATGGTGATATCTTATTCTGTCCTTTATTTCATAGAAAGATGCTATGGTGATATCTTATTCTGTCCTTTATTTAATAGAAAGATGCTATGGTGATATCTTATTCTGTCCTTTATTTCACAGAAAGATGCTATGGTGATATCTTATTCTGTCCTTTATTTCACAGAAAGATGCTATGGTGATATCTTATTCTCTTCCTTCCCTCATCACTCTGTCCTTCACACACCTGAGCTGCATGTGAGCCATGGTGCTAAATCATCTCATCTCTCTCTCTCTGCTCCACTCTGTATGCTAGAAGTGCACTGTCTACCTCCTCACTTTATTGAACTGATTTTAAACCTGCACCATCCCTAACCTTCAATGGCTGAGGGACATAGGCAGTGCCATTAAGATGGAGGTGGGATAAATGCAAATAAACTATAAAATCTATTTGCAGGTTGCAGGTATGATAATAAAAACCTCCAACATGCATACAAATGAATCCATGAGTGAGTTAATGGATGAATGGATAAAACAGTGAACACATTTCGCTTTGATTTACACATAACACAAGAAACACACTGGAACTATCCTTTGATGCTAATCATCAGATTCATCTCATTCTTCCTTGATGATTCTATGCATTTTAATAGTCGGCTATATGTTAATCAGAACCAAGCACAGAGGTACACTACCAGTCAAAAGTTTTAGAACACCTACTCATTCAAGGGTTTTTCTTTATTTTTACTATTTTCTACATTGTAGAATAATAGTGAAGACATCAAAACTATTAAATAACACATATGGAATCATGTAGCAACCAAAAAGGTGTTAAACAACTCAAAATATATTTTATATTTGAGATTCTTCAAATAGCCACCCTTTGCCTTGATGACAGCTTTGCACTCTTGGCATTCTCTCAACCAGCTTCACCTGGAATGCTTTTCCAAAAGTCTTGAAGGAGTTCCAACATATGCTGAGCACTTTTTGGCTGCTTTTTCTTCACTCTGCGCTCCGACTCATCCCAAACCATCTTAATTTGGTTGAGGTTGGGGGATTGTGGAGGACAGGTCATCTGATGCAGCACTCCATCACTCTCCTTCTTGGTAAAATAGTCCTTACACAGCCTGGAGGTTTGTTGGGTCATTGTCCTGTTGAAAAACAAATGATAGTCCCACTAAGCCCAAACCAGATGGGATGGCATATCACTGAAGAATGCTGTGGTAGCCATGCTGGTTAAGTGTGCCTTGAATTCTAAATAAATCACAGACAGTGTCACCAGCAAAGCACCCCCCACACCATAACACCTCCTTCTCCATGCTTTACGGTGGGAAATACACATGCGGAGATCATCCGTTCACCCACACTGCGTCTCACAGACACGGCGGTTGGAACCAAAAATCTCAAATTTGGTCTAATGTCCATTGCTCGTGTTTCTTGGCCCAAGCAAGTCTCTTCTTCTTATTGGTGTCCTTTAGTAGTGGTTTCTTTGCAGCAAATCGACCATGAAGGCCTGATTCACACAGTCTCCTCTGAACAGTGGATGTTGAGATGTGTCTGTTACTTAGTCCAATGTCTCCACTTCTGTCTCAACCAAATCCTGTCCTCAACATGCTCTTATTCTGTCCTTTATTTCATAGAAAGATGCTATGGTGATATCTTATTCTGTCCTTTATTTCATTGAAAGATGCTATGGTGATATCTTATTCTGTCCTTTATTTCACAGAAAGTCCAAATTAGGCCTTTCTAATTGACCTGGCCCGGGTATCCTGGATGGATATTGACCTCATTCCGTCAGTAGAGGATGCCTGGTTGTTCTTTAAAAGTGCTTTCCTCTCAATCTTAAATAAGCATGCCCCATTCAAAAAACTCAGAACTAAGAACAGATATAGCCCCTGGTTCTCCTCAGACTTGACTGCCCTTGACCAGCACAAAAACATCCTGTGACGTACTGCATTAGCATCGAACAGCCCCCGCGATATACAACTTTTTAGGGAAGTCAGGAACCAATATACACAATCAGTTAGGAAAGCAAAGGCTAGCTTTTTCAAACAGAAATTTACATCCTGTAGCACTAACTCCAAAAAGTTTTGGGACACTGTAAAGTCCATGGAAACTAAGAGCACCTCCTCCCAACTGCCCACTGCACTGAGGCTAGGAAACACTGTCACTACCGATAAATCTACAATAATCGAGAATTTCAACAAGCATTTTGCTACGGCTGGCCATGCTTTCCTCCTGGCTACCACTACCCCGGCCACCAGCTCTGCACCCTCCGCTGCAACTTGCCCATGCCCCCCCCCCCGCTTCTCCTTCACACAAATTCAGACAGCTGATGTTCTGAAAGAGCTAAAAAATCCCCTACAAATCAGCTGGGCTAGACAATCTGGACCCTTTCTTTCTAAAATTAGCCGCCGAAATTGTCGCAACCCCTATTACTAGCCTGTTCAACTTCTCTTTCGTAACGTCTGAGATCCCCAGAGATTGGAAAGCTGCCGCGGTCATCCCCCTCTTCAAAGGGGGTGACACTCTAGATCCTAACTGTTATAGACCTATATCCATCCTGCCCTGCCTTTCGAAAGTATTTGAAAGCCAAGTTAATAAACAGATCACCGACCATTTCGAATCCCACCGTACCTTCTCCGCTATGCAATCCGGTTTCCGAGCTGGTCATGGGTGCACCTCAGCCACGCTCAAGGTCCTAAACGATATTATATATGCGATCGATAAAAGACAGTACTGCGCAGCCGTCTTCATCGACCTGGCCAAGGCTTTCGACTCTGTCAACCACCGCATTCTTATTGGTAGACTATATAGCCTTGGTTTCTCTAATGACTGCCTCGCCTGGTTCACCAACTACTTCTCAGATAGAGTTCAATGTGTCAAATCGGAGGGCCTGTTGTCTGGACCTCTGGCCGTCTCTATGGGCATGCCACAGGGTTCAATTCTCGGGCCGACTCTATTCTCTGTGTATATCAATGATGTCGCTCTTGCTGCTGGTGACGCTCGGATCCACCTCTATGCGGACAACACCATTTTGTATACATCTGGCCCTTCATTGGACACTGTGTTAACAAACCTCCAAACGAGCTTCAATGCCATACAACACTCCTTCCGTAGCCTCCAACTGCTCTTAAACACTAGTAAAACTAAATGCATGCTCTTCAACCTAACGCTGCTTGTACCCGCCCACCCGTCTAGAATCACTACTCTCGGCGGGTCTGACCTAGAGTATGTGGACAATTACAAATACCTAGGTGTCTGGTTAGACTGTAAACTCTCCTTCCAGACTCACATTAAGCATCTCCAATCAAATGTTAGATCTAGAATCGGCTTCCCATTTCGCAAACAAAGCCTCCTTCACTCATGCTGCCAAACATGCCCTCGTAAAACTGACTATCCTACCGATCCTTGACTTCGGCGATGTAATTTACAAAATAGCCTCCAACACCCTACTCAGCAAATTGGATGTAGTCTATCACAGTGGCATCCGTTTTGTCACCAAAGCCCCCTATACTACCCACCATTGTGACCTGTACACTCTTGTTGGCTGGCCCTCACTACATATTCGTCGCCAAACCCACTGGCTCCAGGTCATCTATCAATCACTGCTAGGCAAATCCCCGTCTTATCTTAGCTCACTGGTCACCATAGCAACACCCACCCGTAGTCTGCGCTCCAGCAGGTATATCTCACTGGTCATCCCCAAAGCCAACACCTCCTTTGGCTGCCATTCCTTCCAGTTCTCTGCTGCCAATGACTGGAACGAACTGCAAAAATCTCTGAAGCTGGAGACTCTTATCTCCCTCACTAACTTTAAGCGTCAGTTGTCAGAGCAGCTTACCGATCACTGCACCTGTACACAGCCTTTCTGAAATTAGCCCACCCAACTACCTCATCCCCATATTGTTATTTATTTTGCTAATTTGCACCCCAGTATCTCTATTTGCACATCATCTTTTGCACATCTATCATTCCAGTATTATACGAAATTGCAACTATTTTGCACTATGGCCTATTTATTGCCTTACCTCCATAACTTACTACATTCGCACACACTGTATATATATATTTTCTGTTGTATTTTTGACTTTATGTTTTGTTCACCCCATATGTAACTCTGTGTTGTTGTTTTTATCGCACTGCTTTGCTTTATCTTGGCCAGGTCGCAGTTGTAAATGAGAACTTGTTCTCAACTGGCTTACCTGGTTAAATAAAGGTGATATAAAATAGAAATAAAAATAAACTTGAAATCTGTGAAGCATTTATTTGGGCTGCAATTTCTGAGACTGGTAACTCTAATGAATTATCCTCTGCAGCAGAGGTAACTCTGGGTCTTCCATTCCTGTGGCGGTCCTCATGAGAGCCAGTTTCATCATAGCGCTTGATGGTTTTTGCGACTGCACTTGAAGAAACGTTCAAAGTTCTTGAAATGTTCCGCATTGACTGACCTTCATGTCTTAAAGTAATGATGGACTGTCATTTCTCTTTGCTTATTTGAGCTGTTCTTGCCATAATATGGACTTGGTCTTTTACCAAATAGGGCTATCTTCTGTATACCTTGTCACAACACAACTGATTAGTAAAAATAAAGAAAAACCCTTGAATGAGTAGGTGTTCTAAAACTTTTGACCGGTAGTGTATATGATCACAACACTTCAATGCTAGGATCATATGCTTTACTCCAGTCACTCAGGTTGGTGCCATGCCCCCTCATGTGGCAGGGAGAAGATACTGCAGTAACTTATATCATGACAGTCTTACATTTGTCGGCTAGCTACCCTCCGAAGTTACCCTAGTATGTTACAAAACATCTAGTCTCACCATCCTTCCAAATACAACTTTAAAATGAACTTCAAAAATAGGCCGCAATCTTGTTCCCGGCGACAGATTTGTTAACTAAAGGATTCGCTCTGTTTGAGCGTTTCTACTTCTCGCCTCGCAATGTCAATGGCCGTGTTCGAGAGGATCAACACAGCAATGTATCATGGGTAAATTGTGACTGACTGACTGATCTACAAATAATAATTAGTTGTGATTTATGATTTATGATGCAAAGTGATTTGTAGATCACTCGAACATGGCCAATCATTCAAAGGCATGTGACCTGGTCCAAGTTGAGTTTGGTAAAGTAAGGGAAAAGAAACTGAGAATATCACTTTTGTCAAGTCCCCTTCCAAAATGTGTTGTATTATGGGGATAAAAATTGTCCGACTTGCGCCTACATGACGACTGCATGAACTTTACAAAAACCATGTGATCAAAGGTCATGAAGTTTTGACCGCATTCAACTCCAAATTTCTGCAGTTGCTCATCACCAACGTCATCCTGCAGTCATCACACACTTTGTGGGAGGCTCTATTGTCAACCAATCATTAGGGACGATCAATAAGACGTGACTGAAACAGGAATCAACTTTGCCGACCGCAGTGGATATGTACAATTGATTGTGATATTTGAGTCTCTCTCTCACCAATTGACAGTACAATGTACACATATATACAGTATATATACAAAAGTGTGTGGACACCCGTTCAAATTAGTGGATTTGGCTATTTCAGCCCCACCTGTTGCTGACAGGTGTATAAAATCGAGCACACAGCCATGCAATCTCCATGGACAAACATTGGCAGTGGAATGGCCTTGCTGAAGAGCTCATTGACTTTCAACGTGGCACCGTCATAGGATGCAACCTTTCCAACAAGTCAGTTCGTCATATTTCTGCCCTGCTAGAGCTGCCCCGGGCAACTGTAAGTGCTGTTATTGTGAAGTGGAAATGTCTAGGAGCAACAACAGCTCAGCCACGAAGTGGTAGACCACACAAGCTCACAGAACGGGACCGCCGGGTGCTGAAGAGTGTAGCGTGTAAAAATCGTCTTTCCTCGGTTGCAACACTCACTACCGAGTTCCAAACTGCCTCTGGAAGCAATGTCAGCACAGAAACTGTTAGTCGGGAGCTTCATGAAATGGGTTTCCATGGCCGAGCAGCCGCACACAAGCCTAAGATTACCATGTGCAATGCCAATCGTCGGCTGGAGTGGAGCAGTGGAAACGTGCTCTCTGGAGTGATGAATCACGCTTCACCATCTGGCAGTCCGACGGACTAATCTGGGTTTGGCGGATGCCAGGAGACTGCTACCTGCCCCAATGCATAGTGCCAACTGTAAAGTTTGGTGGAGGAGGAATAATGGTCTGGGGCTGTTTTTCATGGTTTGGGCTAGGCCCCTTAGTTCCAGTGAAGGGAAATCTTAACGCTACAGCATACAATGACATTCTAGACGATTCTGTGCTTCCAACTTTGTATCAACAGTTTGGGGAAGGCCCTTTCCTGTTTCAGCATGACAATGGCCCCGTGCACAAAGCGAGGTCCATACAGGAATGGTTTGTCAAGATCAGTATGGAAGAACTTGACTGGCCTGCACAGAGCCCTGACCTCAACCTCATTCGAACACCTTTAGGATGAATTGGATGACTGCGAGCCAGGCCTAATCGCCCAACATCAGTGCCCGACCCTCACTAATGCTCTTGTGGCTGAATGGAAGCAAGTCCCCGCAGCAATGTTCCAACATCTAGAGGAAAGCCTTCCCAGAAGAGTGGAGGCTGTTATAGCAGCAAAGGGGGGACCAACTCCATATTAATGCCCATTATTTTGGAATGAGATGTTCGATGAGCAGGTGTCCACATACTTTTGGTCATGTGTACCTCAAACTTCCTTCATAGTGGACACAGAGACATAAAAATGGTATCAACGACTTCATCTGACTCTAGGGAAGTAACATTGCCAAAATCCCTTTAAGTTTATTTGGCAGTGACAATGTACAACAAAACTTAAGTCTCAGAATATGAGAAGAAGTGATGCATTGCACCAGATTTAGCTGACAGCTAGTAAACATAATATTAGACCTTAATGAAAAAGTACTGTATGTCAACTAGGCAAATGAGAAAGCAAAAACAATGTCTACAAACCAAAATCATACAAAGCAAGACTATACTGTGAGGTCCAAGGGAGTGGAGTAGGCAGTCAGTGTGTTGGTTGGTACATAACATATAAACCTTAAGTACAGACATTTAAAACCATAGATTTGTATTTGGTTTTGTATTTATTATGGATCCCCATTAGCTGCTGTCAAGGCAGCAGCTACTCTTCCTGGGGTCCAGTAAAAGATCAGGACATACAGACACATTTGAACAACATTTCGTCAGGTGTAAAGCTTAATGTTTGCCAATATGAATAGGCTATGTATCAGAATAATATGTAGACCTATCGTTCCCAAGGGGAAACTTGTCTTAGACACACAAATATCATACCCCAAGACATCCTCTCACCATTACAATAACAGGGGAGGTTAGCATTTTTGGGGGGGTTTGATATTTGTGCATCTGTAACTTTCTCACTCATCATTATTCAAGATTCATTCAGGATTATCCATAATCATGGTAGCATCCACAGTGTAGAAGTGTTTAGAAACATATTCTATTCTTATTTACAATAAAAGTGACTCCAAAATGACACAATACATTATTTACCATTAATTTCTATTGGGCACAAAATAATCTCAAAGACAACCAAAACAAACAGTAAATCCATCCAACAAATTTGTAGAGTCACAAGCTTGATGTAGTCATTGTGTGCTATGAATATGGGACCAAATACTTAACTTTTGACTACTTTAATACACATATAAGTATTATTATATTATATTATAGAAGTGAAATTGTCCCAATACTTTTGGTCTATGTACAAAAAGTGCTGTAATTTCTAAACGGTTCACCCGGTATGGATGAAAATACCCTCAAATTAAAGCACTTTACCCTCATAGTCATTGTATCATTTCAAATCCAAAGTGCTGGAGTACAGAGCCAAAACAACAAACAATGTGTTAGTGTCCCAATACTTTTGGAGCTCACTGTACATGTAAATTGCATTGCACATGGTCTCCCCCTACATACTGCTGTTTAGTCGTTTGACAGGGGGATGAAGGGGTGGTATCAAACTGTCTTTTCAAGCTTGGTACTTACTGTAATGTCCAATTTGAAAATAAATTTAAAAATAAATAAGTAGAAATTACACAGATTACACTGAGGAACCCTGTTGTGTCTGCCTGAGTGGAGAAGCTGAAACTCTGGGTGGAGTACATGGACGGGGTCTGACATTATTTTCTTGGCCTGTCTCATGATTGTTTGTTCAAAGACAGTCTGCAGCGATGGGTGCTACCTCACACCCATCACCTTCATGGCTGTCTGGACCAGGCGATTGATTTGTGATTCAAAGGTAACTGACAAGTTGACAAACCAGGCTGAAATGCCATAGAATAGAATGCTCTCTATGACAGACTGGTAGAATAGGAGCATGACCTTCTGTTTGACTCCAAAAACCCTTAACTTACGCAGAAAATAAAGGCGTTGTTGGACCCTAGAGCATTTGTAAGAGTGGACCTGAGTAATGTTCACATTATAGACCAACACAGGTGAGTAGCCACCAACAGATTTGGGGTCAAAAACCATTTCCTCAGTTTGCTTGACATTTAGGACGAGGTGGTGGTCATCACACCACTGCACAAACCTCTGTATCTCTGACCTATACACAGTAGTGTCAGTGTCTATACATTAGACCCAGAATGGCAGTATCATCAGAAAACTGGACAATATAATGAGTTATCAGGGTGTCTACTTGTACATTCATTTGTATACAGTGTGAATAGGATGGGTGAACTCTCAGCCTTGGGACAAGGAAACAGCCTTTGGACCTAGAAAAAGCACAGAGAGAGGAAAACTCACCTTACTTATGATCAACGGAATGATGAAAATATTGGAATAAAGTATTGCCTATAGCCTATTGAAACTCCTAAAGTCATATACAACCTTAATACTAATTTAAAGCAATAGTTGTGTGTGGTGATCTACATTATAATTTCAACAACGTTTTGATTGGGACAGCGTCATCGCGCATCTTTGAGACAAGCGTGCGGACTCGTCTAGATAAATCAATCAATGTCAGATCTTTGTTTTCACTGAATCTCCATTTGGTTATTTGGTAACAATTAGGCTGGCGAAAATGTTAGCGAAGTTGAGGTGAGTGCTAATGATCATCTTTATTCTAGTTTTCTCATATATTAGCTGATCAGAACATTTAGCTAGCATGTTATATGTATGGATTTTGCTCTTCACTCCCGACTAAAATCCTGTGACTTGTCTGACAATCAATCTGATTTTGTTTCACTGAATCTCTGTCTGTATATTTGGTTCATTTATCTCTGGCTGGACAAGTGGAAGTGGTAGCTCATTTATTCATTTGCTCATCTATCACTGATAAGAAACATTTAGCATGCAATAAAGTAGCCTAAATCAAGTGTATTATGCAGTGGCGATTTTGGCATGTCAATCTTGGTGGGGCAAAAAAACAAAAATGTTTTAGATGCATGCCAGCAAACCACTACACAACACAACACTAAACATTACATTAATTGCACTATAACGGTGACAAACGGTGCCCACAAACTGTTAGGGCCTACATAAAGCTGTCCCAACAGCAGAGTCCCAACAGAAGTCCCAAAACCTTACCACTGCTACACCTGGCTGTCAGCGGAGCCTTATCTGGCAGCGAAACAGTTCAATTGCCCCTACTCCGAGCACTTCGTCGGTGGATGCACTGTCCCGTCTCCCTACTAGCTAGTGGAGGTGCCGGTGGTGATGCTGAACTGGCGGGATTAACAGCGCTGCTAGCTAAAGCATCGCCATCAGGAACAGTTTGCCCCTCACTCCTCTCCCCTGGCACTGACAGTTCTCTGGCTCGTTCTGGGTTCGATTCACCAGCTTTCTCTGGATTTTTGTCAACAACATGTCATCAAACTCGATTACCTTTTCTTATCAATTTTTTATTTGGCTTTCCCACGTTTCAAATTCAGTAGGGAGACGACTAGCCTAGGCTACGACATGTGATTACGTAGGGATCTCTTCACTAGTTGACCACCACTACCAAGACATGTGTCAAGATCAGTTACTTACCACACCGGCCCTCCCCATAACCTCTATGTACAAATAAGAGAGCAGGTCTGGAATCAGTGTGGCAGGATAGGCTGATTACACAGAAGGATGACCGCGCTTTTACATGATGGTCTTTTTGGGGGGCGGAAGAAATAACGAGGAAGCAACTTCATTTAACGCTCATCGCTTTTATTAGAATGTTTACAGTGCGAAAAGTCAACAATTAATAAATCATACCGCGAGGGGTACCGGATCCGGGTAAATATGTGCTGGAACGAACAAAGTCAAATTAAGCACTGTGGGCGATACTCTGTTTGGTCTACCAGCATTGCGGCGCTGAGGGTTTGTCTTAGTTGTCTGTGTGACTTGTCTGTCCACCGGAACCCTCCCGGTTATAGCCTTCGGGTTCGGGGACCGCGCCTACCCCGCAAGATCAGGAGACTGTGTATATTTCGCTCCAGTGGGCTTGCAGTTCTCTCCTGAGAGTGAGCTAGGTGTCGCGAGGCACACCACGTTTCATCTCTCACAGGGCGCCGCCATCTTGCCTAGACTCTTGTGTGTGCCATGGTGAACGAACTATGCAAAGTAGCTAGTTTAAGGGAGGTGACCATTGCAGGACTAAGCACGGTTATAAACACACTTTCCCTTAAGGCATGCCAACCAGCACCCGCACGTATATAGCAAGAGATAAGCTATAAACGTGTGAGTGTTATGATTTAACTGGATAAGAACCCAAATGCAGACAAGTACACGAAGCCATAGAAGTTTTAACAGGTTGTGATGTCACGAGAGGCTGTGTCCTGGAGGGACGTTACATCCCCCTGAGGTGGCTGCAAACCCAGACAGCTATGGCTCCATCTGCTGGTATGGTCGGGAACTCCAACCCTCTGTGGCCAATCTTCCCACGCAGCTGAAACCAATCAGGGGCTGATAGGCTGGGGTTGTTTTGGAAGGGAAGAGACACGGTCTGGAGGGTGGGGTCGGGGAAGAAGAGAATTGTGTTATAATTTCGTTAGTTGCCGAAGACCTTTAATAAAAATCCTTGTTTTGGTTGAACCTGGACTCCTTGCACTACTTGGGCAACCCCGCTGGAAGCGGTAGCCTCGTGGCATCACAGATGGTGGAGAATACAGGCACGCTCAAGCGTTAATAGTGCATGTCAGAGGAGGATACCGAAGGTTTGATCACCCAGTTTTCCAAGTTGGCCGTAGGCTCCCCGCCCGACTGAAATGGAGGACATATTGAAAGCCCTTGTTGCTGGCCAGCAAGCCCAGATGCAAGCAAACGTGGCTCTCTTGGAGGAGCAAAAGAAAGCCAACCTTCTGAAGGCAGAGGAATTGCAGTTGCAGAGACAGAGGGTTGTCCAAAATACCCGCCCAATAAGGCAAGTGACTTTATATCTAAGATGGGAGCTACCGATGACATTGAGGCATACCTGCATGCATTTGAGGCCACGGCCACTAGGGAAGCCTGGCCCAAGCAACAGTGGGTTGGTTTGTTAGCCCCCTTTCTAACCGGGGAAGCGCTGAATGCTGTCCGGGACCTGGGCCCTGACCAGGTTACTGACTATGATGCCCTGAAGTCTGAGATCCTCAGCAGATATGGACTCACAAAATTTGGTATGGCCCAGCGCTTTCACAGTTGGACCTTCCAACCAGACCAACCTCCTCGGGCGCAGATGCATGAACTTGTCCGAATCGCAAGGAAATGGCTGGATCCGCAGAGGAATACAGCAGCGAGCGGTGGTGGAGGCCGTTGTGGTGGATCGTTACCTCACGCGCCCTGCCTTATGAGGCAAAACGGTTCATCAGTCAACAGGCCTTGACCACGGCTGATCTGACCGTGGAAGCTGTGGAAAAGTACCAGGCCACAGCGGAGATGCTGAATGCTTCCCGAAAAGACCCCCAGGAGTGCGGCCCCACCACAAATGGGAAGGACCCGTCCAAAGGACCCCCAAGGTCTCGAACCCAGCCACGTCAGGGACTTATCCCGGCTCCAGGGGGAGCCAGAAACCAGGCGGGTCCAAGAAGAGTACACCAGGAGGGGGAAACTCGACAGTGTTACCGGTGTGGGGAGATGGGACATATCTCCTGGCAGTGTGGGAAACCAGCCGATGAACCTATGCCCACTGCGGAGTCCTCCAGCTCAGCACCCACACACCGGGTTGCCTCGCTCTTGGGAGTCGTAGATGGCGGCCCAGATCGACCCCCCACCTGCCCGGTAACTGTGAATCACCATGATGTGGAGGCCTTACTGGATTCTGGTAGCCGGGCCACCCTGGTGCGTAAGGATTTGGTGGGCCCAACGTGTCTGACCCCGGGGAAAGTCCTCCCAGTTTCCTGTGTCCATGGGGACACCAGAGAATACCCCATGTGATGTCACGAGAGGCTACACAGCTTTCAGCGGGATTGCTCAAGTAGTGCAAGGAGACCAGGTTCAACCAAAACAAGGATTTTATTAAAGGTCTTGGGAAACTAACGAAAGTATAACACAATTCTGTTCTCTGGTGGCTCTTTAAGGGTTAACAGTTCAGGGATGTCTCTTCCACATCCAAAATCATAACTCTCCCTCGCTCAAATAACTTTTCCCCAGTCTTACTGTATTCCACGTTGCAGCTAGTGGCCAACCCAGCAAAACGTCCTTCCAAATGTCCCACACGTATTTCCACAGGTGCATATATCCAAAGGTGAGTATTTCCCAAAGGTAAGTATCTCCAAATCCTTATATTCCTCATGGAAGTGGACGTGCAGCACTCTTGTCCTCCAGAGAGCCCAGCTTGGAGACTGTGTTACTTCACAACCCAAACCTTCAGCTCATCAGCTCCTGATTGGTTTCAGCTGCGTGGGAAGATTGGCCATAGAGGGTTGGAGTTCCCGACCATACCAGCAGATGGAGCCATAGCTGTCTGGGTTTGCAGCCACCTCAGGGGGATGTAACATCCCTCCAGGACACAGCCTCTCGTGACATCACACATCCCCCCTCCTCGGGACCGACGTCCTCGTCGGGTAAAGGCAGCGAAGAAGGCATCACGCCGGGAGAGGGCGTCCGCATTGCCGTGGTGCTTGCCAGCCTGCTCTCTCTTCAACTCCTCCACCTCTAGGACCAGGGACTCAGCCTCCTGTTGTCTCTCCTTGAGTTTCTTACTGAACGCATCAGCCTTGTTTTTAGCAGAGTTTAGCTTCTGTTGAGCAGCTTTCAGTTCCTTCTCTCTCTCTGCCTCCGCATTCTTCATCTTGTTCTCCAACACCTTGTACTTCTCCCTCTGCCTTCTTCTGGACCTCCTTACTACTGCGCAGGGTCTCCTCACACTCCTCGATGGTCCTGCGCAGCCTCTCCAGCTCCTCCTGTTGCTTAGGGAAGGAGCTCTGTTGGAGTTTAGCCTGGAGGATATCTAACTCTTCTGTCTTCATGTCTAACTGTTGCTTTAACAAACGATACCTCTCAGCGGTCCCCTTCAGACCAGACAGTTCTTTGTCCAGATTCCTCAGCTCCGTCTCTGTGTCGGTCTGGGCACCTGCCATCCCTATCAGAGCCCGGGCGGGAGTGAGTAACTCGGAGGATTGCACCGGAGCCTTCCCAGGATGAGTCTTGCCTCTCCGTTTCCGAGGTACTCGGGTTATCCTCTCCTGAGACTCTCTCCAGAGTGGGTAAAAGGCTGGGCAGTCTCGTCCAATTAGGGACAGGACGGGGAGGAATCAACCACCCCGCCGTCGTGTGTATGGTTCCCCGTGTGCTGGTCATTGTAAGTTCAGTAATGGGGTATTCTCTGGTGTCCCCATGGACACAGGAAACTGGGAGGACTTTCCCCGGGGTCAGACACGTTGGGCCCACCAAATCCTTACGCACCAGGGTGGCCCGGCTACCAGAATCCAGTAAGGCCTCCACATCATGGTGATTCACAGTTACCGGGCAGGTGGGGGGTCGATCTGGGCGCCATCTACGACTCCCAAGAGCGAGGCAACCCGGTGTGTGGGTGCTGAGCTGGAGGACTCCGCAGTGGGCATAGGTTCATCGGCTGGTTTCCCACACTGCCAGGAGATATGTCCCATCTCCCCACACCGGTAACACTGTCGAGTTTCCCCCTCCTGGTGTACTCTTCTTGGACCCGCCTGGTTTCTGGCTCCCCCCTGGAGCCGGGATAAGTCCTGACGTGGCTGGGTTCGAGACCTTGGGGTCCTTTGGACGGGTTCTTCCCATTTGTGGTGGGGCCGCCCTCCTGGGGTCTTTTCGGGAAGCATTCAGCATCTCCGCTGTGGCCTGGTACTTTTCCACAGCTTCCACGGTCAGATCAGCCGTGGTCAAGGCCTGTTGACTGATGAACCGTTTTGCCTCATAAGGCAGGGCGCGTAAGTAACGATCCACCACAACGGCCTCCACCACCGCCGCTGCTGTATTCCTCTGCGGATCCAGCCATTTCCTTGCGATTCGGACAAGTTCATGCATCTGCGCCCGAGGAGGTTGGTCTGGTTGGAAGGTCCAGCCGTGAAAGCGCTGGGCCATACCAAACTTTGTGAGTCCATATCTGCTGAGGATCTCAGACTTCAGGGCATCATAGTCAGTAACCTGGTCAGGGCCCAGGTCCCGGACAGCATTCAGCGATTCCCCGGTTAGAAAGGGGGCTAACAGCCCAACCCACTGTTGCTTGGGCCAGGTTTCCCTAGTGGCCGTGGCCTCAAATGCATGCAGGTATGCCTCAATGTCATCGGTAGCTCCCATCTTAGATATAAAGTCACTTGCCTTTATTGGGCGGGTATTTTGGACAACCCTCTGTCTCTGCAACTGCAATTCCTCTGCCTTCAGAAGGTTGGCTTTCTTTGCTCCTCCAAGAGAGCCACGTTTGCTTTGCATCTGGGCTTGCTGGCCAGCAACAAGGGCTTTCAATATGTCCTCCATTTCAGTCGGCGGGGAGCCTACGGCCAACTTGGAAAACTGGGTGATCAAACCTTCGGTATCCTCCTCTGACATGCACTATTAACGCTGAGCGTGCCCGTATTCTCCACCATCTGTGATGTCACGAGAGGCTACACAGCTTTCAGCGGGATTGCTCAAGTAGTGCAAGGAGACCAGGTTCAACCAAAACAAGGATTTTATTAAAGGTCTTGGGAAACTAACGAAAGTATAACACAATTCTGTTCTCTGGTGGCTCTTTAAGGGTTAACAGTTCAGGGATGTCTCTTCCACATCCAAAATCATAACTCTCCCTCGCTCAAATAACTTTTCCCCAGTCTTACTGTATTCCACGTTGCAGCTAGTGGCCAACCCAGCAAAACGTCCTTCCAAATGTCCCACACGTATTTCCACAGGTGCATATATCCAAAGGTGAGTATTTCCCAAAGGTAAGTATCTCCAAATCCTTATATTCCCTCATGGAAGTGGACGTGCAGCACTCTTGTCCTCCAGAGAGCCCAGCTTGAGACTGTGTTACTTCACAACCCAAACCTTCAGCTCATCAGCTCCTGATTGGTTTCAGCTGCGTGGGAAGATTGGCCATAGAGGGTTGGAGTTCCCGACCATACCAGCAGATGGAGCCATAGCTGTCTGGGTTTGCAGCCACCTCAGGGGGATGTAACATCCCTCCAGGACACAGCCTCTCGTGACATCACACCCATTACTGAACTTACAATGACCAGCACACGGGGAACCATACACACGACGGCGGGGGTGGTTGATTCCCTCCCCGTCCCTGTCCTAATTGGACGAGACTGCCCAGCCTTTTACCCACTCTGGAGAGAGTCTCAGGAGAGGATAACCCGAGTACCTCGGAAACGGAGAGGCAAGACTCATCCTGGGAAGGCTCCGTGCAATCCCTCCGAGTTACTCACTCCCGCCCGGGCTCTGATAGGGATGGCAGGTGCCCAGACCGACACTCGAGACTGGTCCGGATACGGGAGAAGAGAACGCAGCCCAGGAAAGTGCTCCGTTCTCCAGTGAAGAAGACGTCCCAGGCACCCAAGAGCTTCCCCCTCTCACAGGCCAGTATGAGTACGGCTCAATTACAAGATCCTACTCTTGCAAATGCCTTAAGAAATGTGCAGGTATTAGAAGGTGTAGTGTTAGGTGATAAGACAACCCCTACTTACCCCCATTTCGCAGTAAACCGGGGGTTAGTATATCAGATAGTCAAGAAAAATGAGGAAGTGCATGAACAGCTCCTCGTGCCACAGCCCTATCGGGCCACAGTACTCAACCTAGCCCACACACACCCGCTAGGGGACCCACTTGGGGGTAGAGAAGACTAAGGAAAGAATCATGCAACGTTTCTTTTGGCCAGGAGTACACAAAGAGATAGAGAACTACTGCCGTAGTTGCCCTGAGTGTCAGCAGGTTGCGCCAAAGCCCACATAAGAAACCCGCTCATTCCCTTGCCCATTATCGAAACTCCTTTTGAGAGGATTGGATTAGACATAGTCGGGCCCTTACCGAAAAGTGCCAGGGGACATCAATACATTCTGGTCATTCTGGACTATGCGTCCCGGTACCCGGAGGCCATTCCGCTGAGGAAGGCTACATCCAGACAAATCGCCAAGGAGCTGTTCCGTCTCTCAACTAGTCTGGGAATCCCAAAAGAGATATTGACGGACCAAGGGACTCCGTTCATGTCCAGGGTGATGAAAGAACTCTGTGCTTTACTGAAAATCAAACAGCTGAGAACCTCGGTCTACCACCCCCAGACAGATGGCCTAGTCGAACGTTTTAACAAAACACTAAAATCCATGCTGCGGAAAGCGGTAGGGGAAGATGGGCGCAACTGGGATCAGCTGTTACCCTACATATTGTTTGCGGTGAGAGAGGTACCTCAGTCTTCTACTGGTTTTTCACCCTTTGAGCTCTTGCTTTCCTACAGACCCAGAGGACTGCTCGACATCGCCAAGGAGGCCTGGGAGGAGCAGCCATGCCAACAGCGGACACTGATCGACCATGTAGGGGCTATGAGGGAGAGAATGAAGGCCATCTATCCCATGATGCGGGAACACATGGAGGCCAGTCAGCGGCAACAGCAAGCCTCCTACAACAGATCTGCTCAGCCCAGGGAGTTTAAGCCGGGGGACAGAGTGCTGGTCCTGGTGCCAACCGTTGAGTGCAAATTCCTGGCAACCTGGCAAGGACCATATGAGGTCATTGAACGCATGGGAGAAGTAAACTACAAGGTGAGGCAACCAGATAAGAGGAAAACTGAGCAGATTTATCATGTTAACCTTTTAAAGAAGTGGCACGCCAGAGAGGCGCTGTTTAGCTCTCTACCCCCACAGAGACCCAGGAACCGGCGCGAGAAGAGGTTCAGCTGGGTCCAAATCTGTCCCCACATCAACGACAGATGGCCCTGGAACTCGTGGAGCAGAACCAGGATGTCTTCTCCTCCCTTCCCGGTCACACAGAGGTGGTCCAACATGAGATCCGCACCATGCCTGGCCGAACGGTAAACCAGCGCCCGTACCGCGTGCCAGAGGCTCGTAAAGTGGTTATACAGAAGGAGGTAAGGAAGATGCGGGAGTTGGGAGTAATCGAAGAGTCCCACAGTGCCTGGGCAAGTCTCATAGTACTAGTTCCCAAGCCAGACGGTTCAGTACGATTTTGTAATGACTATCGAAAGTTGAATGAAGTGTCTGAATTTGATGCATACCCAATGCCTCGTGTCGATGATTTAATAGACTCCTTGGGGCATGCTCGTTTCATAACCACTCTTGATCTCACAAAGGCTACTGGCAGGTGCCCCTTGACCCCGGCGTCTAAGGAGAAGACAGCCTTTGCCACCCCGGGAGGGGCTCTACCAGTATACCCGACTTCCGTTTGGTCTCCACGGGGCACCTGCCACGTTCCAACGCCTGATGGATCGAGTCCTTGCGCCCCACAAGAGGTACGCAGCGGCTTATTTGGATGATGTGGTTATACAAAGTCAGGATTGGGCCAGCCACCTACCCCGGGTACAAGCGGTGCTGGATTCGCTCAGGGGAAGCAGGGCTCACGGCAAACCCGAAGAAGTGCAAGGTGGCCTTCAGTGAGACAAACTACCTGGGGTACACCATTGGGCGGGGGTTGGTCAAACCACAGGAAGCCAAACTGCGGGCCATACAGGACTGGCCGCAGCCCATCAACAAGAAGCAAGTAAGGTCATTTTTGGGCCTCGCTGGCTACTATAGACGCTTTATTGCAGATTTTGCTACCATAGCGGCACCATTGACGGAGCTGACGACCAAACGCCACTCACGAATGGTGAAGTGGAACCCTGCGGCGGAGGCGGCTTTCCGCAACCTGAAGCGAGCACTCTGCTCCAGTCCGATCCTGGTGGCACCCAGACTTCAAGAAGGAATTCATGGTCCAAGCGGATGCTTCGGAGGTGGGTCTGGGTGCTGTCCTCACCCAGGCACATGACGGGGAAGAACATCCCATTCTCTACCTAAGCAGGAAGTTACTTCCAAGAGAGAAGAACTATTCAACGGTGGAGAAGGAATGTCTGGCTGTAGTCTGGGCCCTGGAGTCCCTTCGGTTCTATCTCCTGGGCCGACGTTTCATGGTGGTATCTGATCACGCCCCTCTGCAGTGGATGGCCAAGAACAAGGAATCAAACAGTAGAGTAACCAGATGGTTTTTGAGCTTGCAACCGTTTAACTTTTCGGTTGTCCACAGGGCTGGCAAGCACCACGAAATGCGGACGCCCTCTCCCGGCGTGATGCCTTCTTCACTGCCTTTACCCCGACGAGGACGTCGGTCCCGAGGAGGGGGATGTGTGATGTCACGAGAGGCTGTGTCCTGGAGGGACGTTACATCCCCCTGAGGTGGCTGCAAACCCAGACAGCTATGGCTCCATCTGCTGGTATGGTCGGGAACTCCAACCCTCTGTGGCCAATCTTCCCACGCAGCTGAAACCAATCAGGGGCTGATAGGCTGGGGTTGTTTTGGAAGGGAAGAGACACGGTCTGGAGGGTGGGGTCGGGGAAGAAGAGAATTGTGTTATAATTTCGTTAGTTGCCGAAGACCTTTAATAAAAATCCTTGTTTTGGTTGAACCTGGACTCCTTGCACTACTTGGGCAACCCCGCTGGAAGCGGTAGCCTCTCGTGGCATCACAAGGTTTATTTACAATGTTCAAAGTCCAGGTTTCCAAATATATGGGAAGAGCAAGTCCAGGTTACAGGGAGGGTAACAGATCCAGATCAGGGCAGGTGTGGTACCGTAATGTCCTAGTGTCCGTGATGAGTCCAAAAGAGAGGTCCGGTATTGGAGAGCAGGATGGTGGTGGCAGGAGTGAAGCGGAGGCAGGAGTCAGGTTCCAAATATCTGTGGCACAGGAGAAAAAGTAAATAGAACAGACCAAAAACACAAAGAGCAAAAATAACCAGGTTGAGTCGGCAGCGAGACTAACATGGTCGTCTTGACTATGATCTGACGATGAGTGGTAAGTTTGACCGGGTCTTAAAGGCTGAGGTGATTATGGTGAATGAGCTGCAGCTGGAACCCTGACTCCCGCACACCAGACTTCACTCCTGCAATCAAGGACAGACAGAGGGGGAGGGAGAGAGCAGAGAGAGCTACCTAGCAGCAGTAGGCCTAACAGTACCCCCTCTCACGGACGCCACCTGGCGGCCGACGGGGTTTATCGGGGATGTAACCTATGAAACTCTCGGACCAGAGCAGGATCCACAATGAAGCTCCTGGGCACCCAGGAACGTTCCTCGGGACCATAACCCTCCCAATCCACCAGGTACTGGAAACCACGACCTCGGCGGCGAACATCCAGAAGTCGCCGGACAGTGTAGACCGGACCCCCACCCACGATCCTGGGCGGAGGAGGGGGACGAGAGGGCGGGCACAGAGGGCTAACCGACACAGGCTTAATCTGGGAAACATGAAAGGTGGAATGAACCCGTAGGGAGGCAGGAAGCTGTAGCTTAACCGCGCAGGGGTTAACAATAGACAGTATCTTGAACGGTCCTATAAAACGAGGCGCCATCTTCTTAGACTCCACCTTCAATGGAAGGTCCCGTGACTTCAGCCATACCTCTTGACCAGGAGAGTAACCGGGAGCCTGGGACCGGTGACGGTTGGCTTGCCTCTGCATGTACGCCGAAGCTCGGGACAGAGCTACCCTGGCCTTCCTCCAGACCTTGAAGCAGCGGCGCATGTGGGACTGCACCGAGGGTACCGCCAGTTCCCTCTCTTGGGAAGGGAACAGGGGAGGTTGATAACCCAGAGCACACAGAAAAGGAGACAAACCAGAGGAAGCGTTAGTCAAGGTGTTATGAGCATATTCCACCCAGGGGAGCATGGAGCTCCATGACCCAGGGTTAGGACCCAGTGACACAGCGAAGAGCGGTCTCCATCTCCTGGTTCGCTCTCTCGGCTTGCCCGTTGGTCTGGGGGTGATATCCAGAGGACAGGCTGGATGTAATGCCCAAAGCTTTACAGAAAGCTTTCCACACCTGGGAGACAAACTGGGGACCCCTGTCAGAGACAATATCCGTGGGTAGACCATGAGAGCGGAACACATGTTCAACCAAAATATCAGCCGTCTCTCTGGCAGTAGGCAGTTTAGGTAGGGCCAAAAAATGAGCGAACTTAGAAAAACGATCAATCACCGTAAGAATGACAGTCTTACCAGACGAGGGGGAAGTCCAGTGACAAAATCCATAGCGATATGCGACCAGGGCCGGCTGGGTATAGGTAGAGGTCGTAGATGACCAGCGCTGGCCTGGGTGGAGTTCTTACTTCGTGCACATACCGTACAAGCAGCAATGAAGGCTCGAGTGTCCGCCTCCATCGTGGCCCACCAGAACTTACGTCGCACAAAGTCAAGGGTCCGCGAAACTCCAGGGTGACAGGTAAGGGAGACGAGTGAGCCCACTGAAGTACCTGGGAGCGAGCAGACTCAGGGACAAACATCCGGTTAGGAGGACCCCTCCCAGGGTCAGCTTGATGATGTTGAGCCTGTCTAACAATCCCCTCGATGTCACATGTGATGACTGCAATACTGCAGGTAGGAGGCAAAATGGGTTCAGGGTTACTACCAGTATCAACAGCCGAATGAACACGAGACAGGGGGCGTCAGGCTTGACGTTGCGTGACCCAGGACGGTAAGACAGAGAAAAATTGAATCTCCCAAAAATAGTGCCCACCTGGCTTGACGGGGGTTGAGCTGCTTCGCTGACTGGAGGGTAAGCCAGATTCTTATGATCCGTCCAAACGATGAAGGGTTGTTCCGCCCCCCTCCAACCAATGTCGCCACTCCTCGAGAGCCAGCTTAACGGCGAGCAGTTCACGATTGCCAACATCATAATTCCTCTCTGCCTGAGAAAGTTTCCTTGAGAGAAAAGCACAGGGATGCAGTTTGTTATCTTCAGGAGAACGTTGTGACAACACTGCACCTACCCCAGTGTCGGATGCATCCACCTCCACGACAAACTGGCGGTCGGGGTCCGGCTGCATCAGAATGGGAGCCGAGGCGAAGCGATGTTTCAGTTCTTCGAACGCTGATTCGGCCCCTTCATTCCAAGCGAACGGTCGTGAGATGGAGGTGAGAGCGGTGAGTGGCGCCGCAATGCGGCTGTAGTCCTTGATGAACCTCCTATAGAAGTTCGCAAACCCCAGGAATCGTTGAAGTTGTTTTGCGGGTAGAGGGAGCTGGCCAGTCCGTGACAGCAGAGATCTTAGCTGGGTCCATCCGCAACTCCCCCTGAGCTATGATGTAACCCAAAAAGAGGTCTCAGACACATGAAATTCACATTTCTCCATCTTCACAAACAGTTTGTTCTCCAACAACCTTTGCAACACCTGGCGCACATGTAGATCATGTTCCTGGGAGGACTCTGAGAAAATCAAGATATCATCCAGATAGACAAAAACAAACCGATTCAACATGTCCCGAAGGACATCATTGACTAGTGCCTGAAAAACAGCAGGGGCATTGGACAACCCAAAAGGCATAACCAGATACTCAAAATGTCCCAAGGGTGTGTTGAAGGCAGTCTTCCATTCATCACCCTTACGAATGCGCACCAGGTGATACGCATTTCGTAGATCCAGTTTCGTAAAGATGGTAGCACCATGAAGGAGGGGAAAAGCAGAATTAATCAAAGGCAGAGAATACTTGTTCTTAATGGTGATGTTGTTAAGACCACGGTAATCAATACAGGGTCTGAGGGTCTTATCCTTCTTAGCAACAAAAAAGAATCCCGCTCCTACAGGTGACGAGGAAGGACGCATAATACCTGCCGCCAAGGAGTCCCGAATGTAGTTCTCCATAGCCTCCGTCTCCGGCCGGGAGAGATTGTACAGGCGACTGCTGGGGAGCGGGGCTCCTGGCTGGAGGTCAATGGCGCAGTCGTAAGGCCGGTGAGGAGGAAGAGAAGTAGCTCTGTGTTTGCAGAAAACGGATGCCAGGTCATGATACGCGTCAGGGACAGCAGAGAGATCCATGGACTCCAGTGGAGGTTGAGGCACAGTACTGGCAGGAGTCTGAGCAGAACACAAACAATTCACATGACAAAAATGTGCTCCATGAAACAATGTTACCTGTCACCCAATCAATGTGTGGATTGTGTCTTATGAGCCAGGGGATACCAAGGACCAGGGGTGTCTGTGGGCAGTCGATAATATGGAATTGAATGTTCTCCTGATGATTTCCCGACACTCTAAGACAAACAGGAACAGTTTGATGGGATCGGGTCAACAATTGTCCATTTAGACCCTTAGCCTGCAGCGGACAGTCCATAGGAACAGTCTCCAAATCCATTTGTTGAGCCCACTCTCTATCCAAAAAGCTTTCGTCGGCACCAGAGTCAATCAGCGCACTAACAGAGAAATTCTGGGACTGCCACTGGAGGGATGCCTGGAGCAGAATGCGGGGAGAAGAGGAAGAATCCGCTGCTCGGCTCACCAAAAACTTCTCCCATTAATGATGAGCCGGCCCTTTTCCCCGGACGAACTGGGCAGGAAGGAAACGAAATGACCAGCTTCTCCACAATACAGGCAGACCCGAGCCTGAATACGACGCGGCACGCTCCTCTGAGGACAACCGTGCACGACCCACCTCCATGGCTTCGGGTTCAGTGCTCCTCGTATCGACTCGGGAAGACACGGCTTTCTCCGTAGGGAAGATGCAGGGAGGAGTTTGTTGATGACAGACAGGTTGCTTGGAACTAACACTCCTCTCCCGGCGGCGCTCCCGAATCCGATTATCCAACCTGATAGTGAGTGAAATAAGTTTATCCAGCGTAGCCGATTCATCATATGACACCAATTCATCTTTTAAAGTCTCAGACAAAGCATTGATGAACACTCCTTGTAATGCCTCGTCATTCCAACCACTCACTGCTGCTAAAGTCCGAAACTCCACTGCCATCTCCGCCACACTACGAGCCCCCTGTCGAAGAGAGAACAACCGTTTCGCAGCCTCCTTGCCTCGTACGGGGTGGTCAAAAACCTTCCTCATCTCCGTGGTGAAGGCAACGTAAGCGTTGCAAATGTCCGACTGACTCTCCCATACCGCGGATCCCTCAGGCACGAGCGGAACCGCTAGTAGAGTTAATAAGGTAGGCAATACGGGCTCTTTCTGAGGCGTAGGTGAGGGGCTGTTGTTCAAACACTAACGAGCATTGAGTCAAAAAATCGCCACAGGTTCCCATGTTCCCGTCCATAGCGCTCTGGAGCAGGAACAAAAGGCTCTCTGATCTGGGCTGAAGGGGTAGTAAGGGCAGACACTTGATTGGTGAGTAATTGAACCTGATTAAGCAGCACCTGACTGTCCTCAGCAATCGTCTTAAACAGGGTATCATGTTGGCCAAGTAAAATGCCCTGATTGGCTATGGCAGTCCAAATTTCAGTGCACTCTGGGGTGGTATCCGAGCTACTGTCTGCTGGGTTCATGTTGGTCAGATCATACTGTTATGATTTAACTGGATAAGAACCCAAATGCAGACAAGTACACGAAGCCATAGAAGTTTTAACAGGTTTATTTACAATGTTCAAAGTCCAGGTTTCCAAATATATGGGAAGAGCAAGTCCAGGTTACAGGGAGGGTAACAGATCCAGATCAGGGCAGGTGTGGTACCGTAATGTCCTAGTGTCCGTGATGAGTCCAAAAGAGAGGTCCGGTATTGGAGAGCAGGATGGTGGTGGCAGGAGTGAAGCGGAGGCAGGAGTCAGGTTCCAAATATCTGTGGCACAGGAGAAAAAGTAAATAGAACAGACCAAAAACACAAAGAGCAAAAATAACCAGGTTGAGTCGGCAGCGAGACTAACATGGTCGTCTTGACTATGATCTGACGATGAGTGGTAAGTTTGACCGGGTCTTAAAGGCTGAGGTGATTATGGTGAATGAGCTGCAGCTGGAACCCTGACTCCCGCACACCAGACTTCACTCCTGCAATCAAGGACAGACAGAGGGGAGGGAGAGAGCAGAGAGAGCTACCTAGCAGCAGTAGGCCTAACAGTGAGAGGTAGAATGACCGTTCACGGTCAGGCAGTTTACACTGTTGGCTTAATTATTTTTCCACAAGGAAAAGTTACAGCCATTCATGTTTCCTCTTGATAAGTTGCGTCAATTCAAATCTGGTATTGGAACAAAAAGAGGTCAATACACGTCTTCTAAAATAGACTAGTATTTTAATTAATGCAAAACGCTTCAATGGTAAATATGATGTTCGTATATACGGGTCCACTGAAATACCACGCAGGGCAGACAGAGAACTGGTCCATTGTTATAAGTTCTTCTTTAAATACTCTGACAGAGATAGTTCCCGCTCCCTGCTGGCCTATCAGAGTAGAGACTGAGCGTGGTTTAGACTTACTCAGCCTATCGTTGGCGCAGAGGCTGGTCCCAGCCCCTTGGCGCTTCACTGTTGCCATGTGTTTAGTTGTTTTCTCCACAACTTGTCTAGAGAGTCAGCAACCTCAGACATCTTTGTAGCAGAACACATGTCCTTGAGCGTTCTAACAAAGAGGCAGTGTTTGTGTACGTGAGACACAAGCCTTATCTCCCCCTACTCCCTAACAGCTCCTCACATGAATCACAGCTTGTTATGTTAAACAGTCTATATCAGTACAGCACAAACCTATTATGTTTAATCATTAATGTATTATTTCTAAGCTAGGCATCACATCTAGTTATAAGAAAATATATCCCCACAATCCCCCTTTTCACACCCACTGGGTGTGAACCCAAAATAAGAAAACCCAAAATAAGAAATTTCAGGTAAATTTAGGATTCCCCCTTTTGACACAAAAAAATTGATAATAAAATAATCACACTTTTATTAATAGGCAATAATGATAATAAAAAAGGCCTTCAGTCCTTCCATCTACACCCAACTTGTACTAGGTTGGCTACCAGCCATCCAGGAACTTCAAACCTTCACATAAGGAAAGACAAACATTCACAATGGTTAACTTGATTAATAAAGCATAAAACACAGGATTAATAGAACACAAAACACAAGATTAATAAAACATAAAACACAAACAGGGAAGTCAATTTTGGCCCCCTTTAGACACCCACTAGGATGTCACTCCACCACCTCACCAATAGCAAACCAAGGGTCATCCTTTGTCAACCCCATCTCAGTGTCTGCATCCCCTTCTTGAGCCCCTAGGAGGGGCATCATACCAGCCGTATGTACGACATCTGTAACAGACTTTCTCAAACAAGGAATTACACAGGCAGTACAGCACATTAATATTAGAAACACAACTACTAGGGTCAGAAATCCATTAACCACCAATGATGCGAACTTACCAAACCACTCCCCCAACCAGGAGAACAGTCCACCACCTTCCATTCCAGCCATGCTCTTCATTTCAGCTGATAGTTTATCTAAACCAACTAGGGCTTTAGAGATACTCCCGTCAGGACTGGTATTGTTAGGGATAAACGTACAACAATGGCTTACCATTCTATAGACACCACCCCTTTCTGCCTGATCTAGAGCCAACCTCTTTTTACTAAGTCATAAGAGTGAGATGGCGGATAATTGTTCAAAAGATCCCTTCTGTTGCATCCCTAGTCCAGCCAATAAATCGTTGTTGGGCGTAATAGATATGATTAATCCAATTCACAATTTTGTTTATTGTCACCCACCAAAAGAACGTGGTAGTAAACCCTTCCCCTAATTGTTTTATAGCTCGGTATCCATCCGATACCCCCCTTGGTATCCCAATCGCATCCATCTAAATAGGGCTATTCTCCTTCTTGTTAAAACTCCTCCTACATCTGTTTAATCCTTGGTTCCCGGTGACTAATTCTAACTAGTTGAACCAGTATAACCAGGGCGCATGTATCTAGCCACCCCTTTGGAATTCTCTGCCTTACACTGCCCTTACTGGCACACACCCACCACACATCGGTTACAGGGGCTGTAAGGTTCAGAATTCTCTCCTGTGCTTCCGAACTTAAGTCTGTCACATTACTACTATCTCCAATTGATAATTGGTGATGTCTTTATTTCTCTTTACCCCTTCTGGATGTTCAGTCCCCCCCAGTCTCATATCCCCATCCCCAAGTGTGTTTAAACACTTGAGTCTAGGAACAATCCGCCGTGGGGGCCGAACACAAATATAATAGGATTTTATAATCCCAATTTGCTTATTGACATGTACCCCACCCGTTGGCTACGTCCCTAACCCTTATTTTGAATCTGACAGTCTACCCTTCTCTGACTCCCATCCTGCAGGCCACTCGTCCTTGACGGTCAGTATGTCGGGTCGCTTCTCATCTCTTTTACTTCTTAACAATGGTAAGGGCATAGCATAATTGGTGGTGGATCTTGACATATCAAGTCCATTACAGAGACTATGATGCAACCCAAGTTATCCATATTCCCAAAAACCGCCAACCCTCTCCTGTCCTCAGTCTTTCTGCTTGGTACTACCCCATACTCACACCCTGAGAACACACTACAGTGATGATAGGTCGGGGTAGGAGATCTTCGTTAACAGAGGTGATCCCCAGACCCTATTGGTCTAGTTCTTCTCTCTAATTCTGCATGTATTCAATGGTGCTTGTATGTGTTCTTACCTCTTTGCAGTGGGTAACGTGGACCCAGGTTGCTCTTTCTGCTATTCTAATGGCAAAGGCAGTGACCAATATAACCTGATAGGGCCCTTCCCAACAGGCCTGCTTCCAGCTTTTCTTCTTTAGGGACTGGATGCTCACCAGTCACCTGGTTAGATAGAGTGGGTCACCTTCTCCTTTAGTTCACCTGTGGGGCACAAAACCTCTGACATACGTGTGTGGTTAATAAACTATATTCACACATGTTCAGCTCTCAATTTCTATTTCTGACTTTTTTTTTTTTTAAGTATTTTGTCCTCTCCTTCGTATATATTTATTGTTTAATCCTACCATCCCCCTTTTGACACATGTTTTGCCCATGTGTCAATATTACCACCTATCTAAACAATCACTTGGGTAATATTGGTAATTTATCATCCAATTGCCATCCCTTATTTATTTTTGAGACTGTCCCTTGCTTCTTTATTGCTCCTATCTTCCTGATCTCATTACTAAATAAATGATCTAGGTAATAGCTGTTTCGCATTAGATTGTGCCTTCCTCTGATTACTGCAGCTCATTGCATTAATTTAGTTTCAAATACCAACTTGTTGTTTATTAAAGCATACTAAAAATGAAATTTAAATGACAACATTTGATAACACCTCAATTTACTTCTATCCCGTAAAAGTAATACAAGATTAGTACAATTGACTAGCAACAGGTATCCCTCATTCAGGGAAAGCTCTCTCTCTCTTCTGTTATTTTATGGTTCAAATCATATATATTATTACCAAATTATAATCTTCTTCACACTTTTCACAGTATTATAAATTACCCTCAACTTAGTAAAATAAACTATCTTAAAGTCCTCCTCTCATGCCTTTAGAATTTACTAGTGTGGATGATTAATTAACACCAGAAAGTTAAAACAGAGTTCAGAGGCAATTGAAATTATTCAACGAACTGTTCCATCCCATAGTATACCAAACATTACCATTATTCTAAATATTTCATAAATGTTACTTATCCCAAGTGTTCATTAAGTCCTCATGACATTCATTTTCATAAGAAATCATATATACCCCAAACTAAAATTCACTGTGCGTGCTCATCCAAGACCTATCACCCTTGACCTGCTGAAAACCCCCCAAAATTGAAACAACAAGGCTTTATAAACATCATACTAGGTGTGTTTTTTGTTGTTGTTGAAAAACCCAATTTGAAAAACAACAACCACAAATAGCCAGGCCCCACTTAAATACTGCCTAACTTCACTACTGCTCCCCCTAGCCCTGGGCAACATTCCAATGAGATAAGCTAATTCTCTTTCTCCTGGTTATAATTTTTGTTAACCTTCAATTACCATCAGTAATCTAAAGATGGTAGTACACACAAAACATGATACAGATATCCCCAGTCCTAACCCATCAATAATTGTTTGTATCAATCTAATTCCTCATAACTAATCCATAAAAACACTCAAAATTCCTCGAGTATACAATTATTATTTAATTGATTACCCTAAATCTGCTACATGGGATCTCATCTCAAATGATCCATTATCAATTATTTGATCAACCCCCTAGGAAAATCTGTCTCCCCTTCTATTGTTCCTGTTGTCTTTTTCAGCTAAACATTTTATATCCCTCAGTTAATGGTATTTTCTCCCTAATATATCTTCATACTCTTCTTCTTTCCCTAAAGGAGATTTAATCCCTTGCCTTTCCTCTACTATCCTTCTATCATTACTGGATCAATGATAATAACTGTAATAACTATTAATAATAATTGTAATAACTATTTCACATTAAATTGTGCCTTTTTCTGATAATGTTATAATTCTAGCCTATTGCATTACTTTAGTTTAAAATATAAGTTTGTTTATTTAACAAATCTAGAACCCACTATAGGTTGATGCTATTCCCTCAGCATAATAGCTAAAGCTACTTGCATCCCCTGGTCCCTGTAACGAAAAAAAATTATAGTTCTAGAATTCACCAACTATTTGCATACACCACTGGTGTTAAGCAACCTATCGAATAAAGTAATAACCATTAGACTTCGTCAAAGAAATGCTTTTCATTCAACTATTAAAACTTCTGCTCGATCTAGTCAAGCAAGTACAACCCTTTTACCCGGGAACTAGAATCATAAATTATTTTCCTTTGTCCTCAACTTAAATAATTTTCACAGCTCTATCGCCATTTCAGTTCGCTATTCAATTTCTTTAACTGTTCTCTCTGATTAGGCCCTAATTAATAAAACAAATACTTGCTATCGTTGATAAGCATACATTTAATGATATTCCTATCATTTGAACTATCTCTCACCCCTCCCCTTGCTCCTTCCTACACAACGGGGAAGGCGCGGGGACCTTGTAACATATTTTCATAGACCTTTCTAGAATACTTCTACTTAAGCTATCTAATTCAACCTTTCACATTTCTCAATCCACGTAGTAATCTAGGTCTATAGCCCCAATGCGAAAGCTTTACCCACCTTCCCTACCTGTGTTCGAACCAGGGACCCTCTACATACATTGCCAGTCACCCCACACAATCCGCGATCCTTTCAAAGCACGCCAAACAACCACTTCCATGTCGCACAACCAGCCACGTCATCACTCCCGACTAGCCAGCCCTTTCATCTCAAACACTAAATCCCCTAGTAGCAAAAATAAAACACACTCTCAAACAGCGTTCTGCATTTACCTCTATCATCGGGTTTAAAAACTAACGTAACAACATTAACCATCCTCTATTGCTGTAGTAACGTCTTGTTTGGTTCAGTTTATTTATTACGGAGTGTCCATAATACTTCTCTATTCTCAGTAGTTTAACTCTCACCTCATTCAGTAACACAAAAACTCTCTCCCCGCACCTTTTTCGGTTGAATAAGTGAGCCTTTCTATTTAACCCAAAACACGCTACAAATCGTCCATTCAACATCACCAAACCAAATACTCAGTAGTATCCGGTCACCACCCATACCAGCCGTTGAATTCACTCATACACACAGATTTCACCTTATGCCATTGAAATGCCAAATAAAACATAATAGTTCAATGGAGCCCCCTATTGGCTCTCCACTATTTATACATTACTTCCATAATCACACCAGTCATGGTCCGATCACCCATCAAACCCCATCACATGATCAAACAACGGTACAACCTTAAACTCATATTCTCTACTTTCTCACCCATTACGTACGTCTACGTTCGGGCGAGCAAGCCCATACGAATATATCGTCAGAAACCCACAGGCACCTCTCAAACAATCGCCCCGTGGTGTTCCGAGCCAACTCCCAATCGACACAAATCACCCCCCAGTCTTTCCTGACTCTCCAAAAGCCACACTCTCGCTGTCTCCAGCCCCTCCCCTCGCGGCTCTCCCTCCTGTGTCTAGTCGGAACAGGCCCCGTCTGTTCCTCGTCCTAATTTGTAATATTCGTCCGTTATTTAATTATTTAAAGTACGTCTATCTATTTATTTAAATCAAATGATTCCCACCTAATTAGTTAAAGTCGGTGCATATTTATATTTCAACGATAAACCAAATTATTTCAGTCTAATTCTTTAACCAGTATTTTGCAGGGTCAAACATCAAACGTTAAATTAAATAATAAACCAAATTGCTTCAACTTAATTATTTAAAACCAGTATTATGTTATTTAAAACACCAACGTTACAGTTTAATTATATCAGTTCAATACATTTCACTTTAGTTATATTGACTATTCATTATCTTTACATTGTCAAATTCAACCTCGCCTACTATCCTCCCCCCTATCTAAAGAATACTCAGCTGAACCTAGCCGTACCCTCGCAGTTACGGACCTTGCCAGTCGCTAGTATTATCTAAAATTTCCCGAACCTAGCCGTACCCTCGAAGTTACGGACCTTGCCGGTGTAATTCTTCGAACCTAGCCGTACCCCCGTAGTTACGAACCTTGCCGATAGCAATTACTAAGTCAATTATTCCCTGTATCTTCGAACCTAGCTGTACCCTCACAGTTACGGACCTTGCCGATAGATTTCAGTATTTTCTCCGAACCTAGCCGTACCTCCCGCAGAAACGGACCTTGCCGGTAGAACAATACTCTATGGTACCATGGTTTAACATCACATTCACCAAAGGTTTGCATGTCACAATATGGTGCTTATCTACTCATAATAGTTTCATAATTTAGTTCACTTACATCAGACAGGTGTTTCACAAAATTAATTTGGATAAAGCCAATGTGCAGAACTTTAGTTATATAACAATAGGAGTCTGCTTACCTGTTTTTAGTTGTCCGGAATCTTTGTGAAACACACCGTCCAATGACAGCGATGTCCAATCGGCCGGACAATACCCAGCGAAGTCCCTCTACCAGATCACAGTCGGAGGTCACCAATTGATAAATTGCGTCAATTCAAATCTGGTATTGGAACAAAAAGAGGTCAATACACGTCTTCTAAAATGGACTAGTATTTTAATTAATGCAAAACGCTTCAATGGTAAATATGATGTTCGTATATACGGGTCCACTGAAATACCACGCAGGGCAGACAGAGAACTGGTCCATTGTTATAAGTTCTTCTTTAAATACTCTGACAGAGATAGTTTAAACTTACCCAACCTATCGATGGCGCACAGGCTGGTCCCAGTCCCTTGGCGCTTCACTGTTGCCGGGCATTAGTTGTTATCTTTACAACTTGTCTCGAGTCAGCAACCTCAGACATAGTTTGTTCTTCTTTGTAGCAGAACACATGTCCTTGAGCGGTTTAACAAAGAGGCAGTGTGTGTCTCAGCCTACCCCCTAACGGTTCCTCACATTAATCACAGCTTGTTATGTTAAACAATCTATATCAGTACAGCACAAACCTATTATGTTTAATCATTAATGTATTCTTTCTAAGCTAGGCATCACATCTAGTTATAAGAAAATAGATCCCCACAAAACTGACTGCTCTATTACAATACTGTTTTTTTCACTGGTTTACTATTGTTTTTCTGTTGCACTACTTACAGTAGGCTACATACAGTAACTATGCTAGTTTCTAGTGACTGTCCTAGTTTCCCTTGGAAACTCACTTTTCAGCTACTACACTGTGGTCTTGCACAGTGTGTAGCTGGGGTTATTAGTTTTATTTTGTACTTACAGTTAAGACTAACTATCCTAGTTTCCCCTGTAACTCAGTATATAGCTGGGTTTACTATAGCTTTGTTACATTAGTTTACAGTACAGACAGTATCCTAGTTTCCCTTAGAAACTCACATAACAGCTAGACTACACTGCTGGTTTTACGCAGTGTATAGCTGGGGTTGCCATATTATTTTGTTATACTGCAGGGTATACACTATCCATCTCTTCTTCCCACAGAGAGAAACTACCATTTCCAGTATCGCTTTTCGCCTTGAGAAATGCGAGATGACTGCGTCTAAGAAGGGTGGCACTCTGCAGTCACCCTGAGGTGCTTGCCGCTGGCATTGGCAGCTTCCCAAAGGCCGAAGTGAGAGAGGCAAGTGGAGTCCCCATGGGCACTAAATACAGTGATGGAAGGCTACAAACTCCAATTCCGATGGTGGCCACCGCTATAGTCCCGGTCGCTTCAAATGTCTCAGGGTCTTCTAGTGTTGACGCACTGGTTGACTGAATGTTTCCGAATGAGTTCAGATGAAGGAGTGTCAACCTACACCCAAACCCTTCATTCTAGCCAAGAGTTCTGTCTGACAGACACGTTAACCGGCCATTACAGTTATCCACACACGCCCCTCTCACTGTTGTGGGTGAACTAGGGGCTTCCCCCAGTGTGTTGTGCCTGGATAGGGCAATGGACACTTTTCACAGACCCAGGCAATACAAAAGCTTTATCAGTTTTCGTTAACTATGGTGAGAGAGTTTTGGGCAACGGCCTATCCGACCGGACTCTCACATTGCATGGTGGACACTGTTACTGCAGCATTTTGGCTGGTCCGCTAGCCTTTGTCTTTTGCTGTGGTGGCACATTCTACTGGAGGAATAACTGCCTTACCTGGATGATTGGATAGTCTGCCCCATCCAGGGAACAGGTCACAACGGACACGAGGACCCTCTTGAAACACATTTGAGTTCTGGGCCTCACCCTAAACGAGGAGAAGAGTCACCTGACCCCCTCACGGAAGGTGATCTACCTCGGGATGTCCATAGACTCAACTCTCATTAGGGCACGTCTCCCTCAGGTGAGAGTAACAAAATCCTATCCTACCTCAACTGTTTCCGGCTCGGACGAGCCATGTCGGTGTTAGAGTGCCAACAGTTACTCTGCCTACTGACGGTGGCTTCACTGTTGGTTCCGCTGGACATTCTCCATCAGGCCACTCCAGCGATGGTTCAACTCCCACGGCCGGCACCCAAAACAACACAGACACCGTCAACTGTTGGTGATGAGTGCATGTTTGAGGACCCTATCGAAGTGGCTATCCTGCTCCTTCCTGTTAAAGGGGGTGAGCCTGATCAGAGTCCACCGCAGAGAGCTGGTGTGCACTGAAGCCTCTCTGACGGGTTGATGTGCCGTGTTCATAGGCAGCTGGCCGCTGGACCCCCCCATGGAGTGGTTAACACATCAATGTGCTGGAGCTCAGGGTGGTTCGCCTAGCTCTTCAACAGATCCAGCCCACCCTCAGGTGGTGCTACAGCTTTGGGACAGGTTTGGGAGAGCACAGGTGGACTTGTTTGCATTTCAGGAGAACACTTATTGCCCCAGCTGGTTCTCGATTTCGAACCCTATGGGTCTGGACGCCCTCGCTCACGATTGGCCGGCAATGCCGCATTACGCTTTCCCACCATTTCCCCTGATCACAGCTACACTAGACAGGGTCATCTTGATTGGCCACCAGCTTCTCTTGATAGCTCCATACTGGCCGAGACCACCATGGTTCAGTCTTCTGTTGTCTCTCCTCTCGGGGACCCTATTGCAGCTGCCAATGAGGCCCGACCTCTGTGGCATCCGGACCCGCACCGCCTCCAGCTTCGGGCTTGGACTCAGAGGCGTTAGTGGACCAGTCTAGGCATTCAGGACAATGTGGTGAACACGTTGCGGGGCGTCATGGTTTCTTCCACCAATGCATCATATCAAATGTGGTGGGGCATATTCTGTACCTGGTTTGAGAGCCATTTGTGCAAACGGTTTTACGGTTTTCTTACATTATACAGACACAGGCAATATGACAGTCTGATCGGCTATTCGTTTGCTATGGTGAGAGACTTCTGGGCCAGAGCCTCTCACATTGGATTGTGGACACTATTACTATAGCATATCGGCTGGCCAGCCGTCCTCTGCCATCTGCTGTAGTGGCACATTCTACTAGAGGAGTAGCTAAATTGTGGGCACTGCTCCGAGGAGTTCCCCTAAAGGCACTATCGAGTCATTGTTGCCCCTGCTAATGAGGTCGGAACGGCTGTGCTGGGTGTTGCCTCCGCTTCCCTGAGTGGGGACAGAGGGACATAGCAACTATGACTGCCCTGAGCTCAGTCCTACGGGACTTTGCTCTCTGTCTGGGCCTTACCTAGTTCACCGATTTATCTGGTATTGTGATACCATATTAGAGTGATCCAATTTAGTGCTACATAACGAAGGTTACATATGTAACCACGGTTATGTGAGCTGTTGGATCACTCCAATCCTCTTTGTCGGTGATCAACGGCGCCTCGAAAAGGACACGAGGTGGAAGTAGTGTGGTGGCAGCTATTTATGGGAGTCAGCCGCAGCACTAAACGGTACACAGGACTAATCTGAAATTCTTACTCGGAATGTATCCTGCCGCGTGGAAGGATACCATATTGAAGTGATCCAATAGCTCACATAACCGTGGTTACATACGTAATCTTAATTTCCCATCTCCTCCAAAAGTATCTGGGTACACTATTTTATCACAGTTTCTAAACCTAGAGGCGCAACATCGCGAGACATCCGGGAACGCTTGAGAAACAGGCCAAGCAGATGCAGACCAGGCCGGGGTTTGGGGTTTGAAAATTCAATGAGGGAAGTTAAAAATTATTGATGTCAATTTTTTTACTGTTAGATTACAGATCAGACCACAGCTTGAGCGTAAACTTGGGTAAGATGCCTCACACAGTTTTAATGTCATAATTTATATTATATTAGCATAATTGTACTATTTTTGTCCTTTCTTCTCATATATGTAATTTTACAAGGTTCTTGGGCTTTTGTGATATAATTCAAAAGCCACATAATAATCTAATGAATATAATGTAATGTTGAAATTAATATGCATTGTTACAGTTGCTCAATCAGTCAAATTATGTTTTGGAAAAAGAAGAATGACATCCCTGTGGTCAACCTTGGTGATGTGAGGGAAGAGTCCAGGCAAAATATGCTCCAACATTTGAATCAGCTGAGTGATATCAGGTAAGGTTAGTTTGGTTGTTCTCTTTAAACTTCTGTTAATATTTTTTATTTTACTGGTATACAGTAAATAGATGTTGAATCTGTGTCCCCTCTGTCAGGATGGACCAGCACCTCAGACTGACGTTCCTGTTCCAAGAGGCTGCTCAGTGCTTCATTGGCCGGTTCAGCCAGCGCCGACCCAGGATGGAGCAGTTTCTGACCAAGCTGGAGGAGAGTGCTGTGCAGCTGGACAGGATGAAGCTGGGGGCTAAGATCTCCAGTGTGGCAGGCAGCTCAGTGGGGGTGGCTGGAGGGATCCTATCCATCGTGGGCTTAGCTCTGACTCCTGTCACTGCTGGGGTGTCACTGGCTCTCACCATTGCAGGGGTCAGCCTGGGGGTCACCAGTGGGGTCAACAGTTTAACCACTGGCATCACAGAGATGAAGGTCAATAGCATCCATGAGAAGAAAGCTAGTAAAGTCTTCCAGAGTTTCATGGAGGACGTGGAGAGTCTCCAGGAGTGTCTGGAGGATGTGGCCAGGAATATGGAGCCCATCCTGGGGCAGAGCAGGGTGGACATGGTTGGAGCAGGGAAGGTGATTGCCACCACTGGGGACATCGGAAAAGGCATTGACTTCCTAGTTGACCTTTCCTCGGGTTTGAAGCCAGTGAAACGAAGATCTGATCACAAGCGCTGGTAAGTTGGCGTTGCAGGAAGGCAAAGCAGCACGAAACCTGCCCAAGCTAGCAGGGGACATCCCGGACATTGGACAGGTGGCCCCACTAGCCCACTCCAAGTCAGCGCGGGCTGGTCTCATCAGCATCAACGCCCTCTTCATTGGCCTGGATGTCTTCTTCATCTGTAAAGACAGCGTCAGCCTGGCCAAAGTCAGCAAGAGTGAGAGGTCTCAGCTCATCTGTGCCAGATCAGCATTGTGGCGCACAGAGCTGGACTCCTGGCAGAGGTTCCATGACTCGCTGTGTAGCTTGTTCAACAATTAAACATAAAGAGATGACACAAAGCACTTTTTCCATTTTCATCAATCATTCTGTACACAAGTCTAATTTTATAATCAACTTTACAATTTAATGTTATAATAAATGAAACAATCTGGGCAATTTAATGAAACGTATTCAGCTTGGCACTTATTCAAAGTAGTCTGTTTAATATCATGGCCTGATGTTTCCAAAATATGTGTTCCGTGTAGTCAAAATACTGAAATGAAATGTAATTTTTCTATAACTGTGCTGCTGACATGTACCTTCATGCACAGAAGACTCATATTTCTCACTTCATTGGAAGTTGAAGACGTCTTGCAATGGGACAGATCGAAATGTACTGGGGGGAGGGGCTGATCCGACTCAAGGTGTCCCCCAAAAAAAATCACCCTCCCCAAAGTTACAAATATTTTCACATGACCCTCCCCTTGTACTGTAAAATAAATTGAACAACCTCCCATCTCATAGAATTAACTCTAAATAATATTTACGACCACAAATAACAATAACTGTAGCGAGCCTGTGTTTATAATTGTGGATATCGACTTTGCCACTTCAGCATGCTTTTGTGGCACAGTCGATGCCACACAGGGCTACGGGCCAGAAGGTTGAGGGTTCGCTGAACACCACAGACAAGCTCACTCTCCCTGCCTGTTTCATTACACTACGATCAGAGCCGGCTGCAGAAAATGATCAGCTAGGGCTGAATCAGATTTTCAAAATGTTTATGCCATATTTATAATTAAATAAAATATATGCAAAAAAAATTCCACCAACAGGTTTCTGTGCCAATGACCACACAATCAATAAACAAAGCATACCGACTTCGGGCACTTCAATATCATGGTTTTTGTTTTCAACACTACAATAAATAGACCATGTCAATCTCGACAAACAGAAAATACATTCCTCCCTATGTTGTAGGCTTACCCAGTGTTAAAGGCTTGGCTTGACAATCTCCGAATGTCATTCAACTTTTTCGTGTTTTGTAACAGATGTCTCTTTCCATTCATCAATTGGCCGCTGCTCAATTTGGATTGATTTAGTTTATTTGTCAGTTTAAAAAATACTGTACAGTGCATTCGGAAAGTATTCAGACACCTTAACTTTTTCCACATTTTGTTACGTTACAGCCTTATTCTAAAATTGATCAAATACATTTTTTTTCTCATCAATCTACACACAATACCCCATAATGACAAAGCGAAAACTGGTTTTTAGAAGTCTTTGCAAATGTAAAATAACTTATTTACATAAGTATACAGACCCTCTGCTATGAGACTCGAAATCGAGCACAGGTGCGTACTGTTTCAATTGATCATCTGTATTGATGTGTTTCTGAGTGATTGTTTACAACACTCTTTTACGACACCTGTGATATATGTGTGGCAATGGCGGAATAACATTAAAGACTTGTTAACTATGATTGATGGTGAAGGTCGTCTTTGCTCGCTGTAACCAACAAAGTAATACATGATACCAGGAGTGGAAATCGTGTTTTTTCTGTGAATGTTGGAGTTTATGGAAGTGCAATGGATGTTATCAAGCCACCAGAGGCTTTGAGCTTGGATGGAATGTGGATGCGAATTGGAAAACAGTTCGGCAGCCGTTTTTGCTGTATATGTCTGCTATTGGAGCCGGATGAACGTAAAGTTGCTCTCTTTCTTACTATAGTGGGACCACAGGCAATCGATATATTCAATACCTTCACGTTTCCAAATGAGGAGGATAAAGACGAGTTTGCGGAGGTACTGGATCAGTTTGATGCATATTGTTCACCTAAGAAGAACGAGACATATGCACGTTATGTGTTTCCCTGTCGTATACAACAGCAAGGTGAAAAGTTTGACGTCTTACAGATTTGAAATTGAAAGCACAGACGTGTAATTTTGTAGACCTAACCTCTATTCTTCGACATCAGATTGTGGTTGGTATAATTGACTCCAGAGTTAGAGAAAGATTGCTGCGGGAAAGTTAGTTACATTTGGACGCTGCAGTAAAAATATGTCAGGCGAATGAGCTGGCACAATTGCATATTAAAACCTTTGCCACGACCATTGCCACATACACCTGTGGTATATGTGTGGCAATGGAGCAATAACATAAAAAACGTGCTAACTATGATGGATGGTGATGGTCGTCTTTGCTCGCTGTAACCAACAAAGTAATACAGCATCCATTTCTACAACTTGATTGGAGTCCACCTGTGGTAAATTCAATTGATTGGACATGATTTGGAAAGGCACCCACCTGTCTATATAATGTCCCACAGATGACAGTGCATGTCAGAGGAAAAACCAAGCACTGAGGTTGAAGGAATTGTCCGTAGAGCTCCGAGACAGGATTGTGTCAAGGCACAGATCTTGGAAAGGGTACCAAAAAATGTCTGCATTATTGAAGGTCCCCAAGAACACAGTGGCCTCCATCATTCTTAAATGGAAGAAGTTTGGAACCACCAAGACTCTTCCTAGAGCTGGCCGCCCGGCCAAACTGAGCAATCGGGGGAGAAGGGCCTTGGTCAGGGAGGTGACCAAGAACCCGATGGTCACTCTGACAGAGCTCCAGAGTTCCTCTGTGGAGATTGGAGAACCTTCCAGAAGGTCAACCATCTCTGCAGCACTCCACCAATCAGGCCTTTATGGTAGAGTGGCCAGACGGAAGCCACTCCTCAGTAAAAGGCACATGACAGCCCGCTTGGAGTTTGCCAAAAGACACCTAAAGGACTCTCAGACCATGAGAAACAAGATTCTCTGGTCTGATGAAACCAAGATTGAACTCTTTGGCCTGAATGCCAAGCGTCACATCTGGAGGAAACCTGGCACCATCCCTACGGTGAAGCATGGTGGTGGCAGCATCATGCTGTGGGGATGTTTTTCAGCGGCAGGGACTGGGAGACTAGTCAGGATCAAGGGGAAGATGAACGGAGCAAAGTAGGGAGAGATCCTTGATGAAAACCTGCTCAGGACCTCAGACTGGGGCAAAGGTTCACCTTCCAACAGGACAAAGACCCTAAGCACACAGCCAAGACAACACAGGAGGGGCTTCGGGACAAGTCTCTGAATGTCCTTGAGTGGCCCAGCCAGGCCTGGACTTGAACCCGATCGAACATCTCTGGAAAGACCTGTAAATAGCAGTGCAGCTACGCTCCCCATCCAATCTGACAGCGCTTGAGAGGACTACAGAGAAGAATGGGAGAAACTCCCGAAATACAGGTGTGCCAAGTTTGTAGCGTCATACCTAAGAAGACTCGAGGCAGTAATTGCTGCCAAATGTGCTTCAACAAAGTACTGAGTAAAGGGTCTGAATACTTATGTAAATGTGATGTTTCTTTCTTTTTTTTGGGGGGGGCTGTAACGAAACGTGGAAAAAGTCAAGGGGTCTGAATACTTTCCGAATGCACTGTATACACAAAGATTTTTATGCCCTGATATCAGGAGCTGGTGGCAAAAAGTTATATTCAGAGACTGAAACGAATACATCAGATGACAAATATTTAAGGAGAGCGAATCGATATACAATCCCGAAATCAGCTGTAACTGTAAATAGTCAAACAAATCTTAAAACTATGTTTGAGATAACCTTAATCCAGAAAATGAATAGCAAAGTTGCTTCCGGACACGGTAGACTCCTCCTCCTCACCACTCTATAGCCTACTAGGCAACCTACAGTGGTGGATTGTTATGAGCATTCCACTTACCTTTCCTCTATCCTGTCACAAAGCTCCTGGCTGATTTGTATGCATCTGTCCAGCTGGAAAGGAGGCTGGGCATAAAGAAGGCCTTAGCATCCCTCTTAAAGTGGATGAGGAGAGGGCAGGTCATTGTGGCAGCAGTGATGACAGCCTGAACACTGTCAGGGCCCGTCCCCTGATGCAGACAGAGGAACCTGTTCTCCTCAAACTCTGACAGGTGACTGCCAGGCACTCCACAGCATCTACGAAACAGTCTTGGCTTCTCCACCCCCCCAGTGTCCTTCATTACAGCCCCCAGGTCCTTCTCCTGCTCCTCAATCTTACTGTCTACAGTCACCTGGCTCTGGCCGTTCCATATGAACTCCCCAAATGCCTTGGCCTGTGCCTTGGCTTTGCCCTTATATTTGGTGACATGGTCGAACTTCAGGTTGATTCTGTTGGCCTTCTCCTTGATGTCTTTCATAATTTTTGCTTCTCTCTCCCTCTGAAGTGCCCATTTGGAAAGCCTGTCAGAGAATTCCTTCACTGTGTGAATGTGGCTGTGTGGGTGTCTAAGATGTATTGAACTAATAACCCCCTCATTTACTCTCTAAGAAAATAGAACCTTAGTATTAACGTTTAGAATATTATTTTCACCTGGTATTCGTGATGATGCGAGCTCTCTGCTGCTCTCTCGTCACGTAGAACTACCTTTCTTCATTTCCCACAAGTGCCAAGTTGCCTAGTAACATTTCAATTTCTACAAACGTATTGCCGTTGCATTAAACTAATGAGTGTACCATTCGTTTGTGCTATTAATGGCAACACAGACTCAAGGACTTTTTCCATTTCAGTTCATAAAATATTTTGTATTTTATGAATTTCATTCATTGCAATACCTGTTTGTTTGACAGCTTTGCCAATGTCAGGAGCGCAGTGATTCTGGACCGTACACTACATGGACAAAAGTATGTGGACACCTGCTCGTCAAACATCTCATTCTAAAACCTTCCCAAAACTGTTGCCACAAAGTTGGAAGCACGAAATTGTCTAGAATGTCATTGTATGCTGTTAAGATTTCCCTTCACTGAAACTAAGAGGCCTAGCCCGAACCATGAAAAACAGCCCCAGACCATTATTCCTCCTCTACCAAACTTTACAGTTGTCACTATGCATTGGGGCAGGTAGCGTTCTCCTGGCATCCGCCAAACCCAGATTCTTCCGTCAGACTGCCAGATGGTGAAGCATGATTCATCACTCCAGAGAACGCGTTTCCACTGCTCCAGAGACCAATGGTGGCAAGCTTTACACCACTCCAGGCGACTCTTGGCATTGCGCATGAAGATCTTAGGCTAGTGTGCGGCTGCTTGACCATGGAAACCCATTTCATGAAGCTCATGACGAACAATTGTATACACCTGTCAGCAACGGGTGTGGCTGAAATAACAGAATCCACTAATTTGAATGCGTGTCAACATATATGTAGTGTACATACTTAAAAGCCATATTTTCCAATCCAAACTTCTATTACAAAAATCCCTTACAACAGCATGTCACTTTACTTACCGTCCATCCCGGTGTAGGCCTAGGCATACCTGAATCTATCCTTGTACAAGGGCGACTGATGTAAGGCAATCTAAAGAGATACATTTCATAATGCACATAGCCTACACATTTGAGTCATGCTCCTGTTGAAACCTTAGAGTAAACCTTCAAGTAAAACCTTATATATTTTGTAACCTCACCGACTAGTAGACCTATCAGTTTCAAGTGAGTCACGCGCAGTTTATTGTTGATCATTTTGGAATTCATGTTGTCCCTCTTTGACACAGTTTAGTAACTGATGAAAATAAAATGACGGATAAATAAAGGCAAAGGATATGACTGGTAAAGATGATTACCACTTAAACAAAATAGGCCTACTGTAAAAACGCATGAATAAGTATTAGCAGTTCCTCACAGTATCTTTGGTGTCTCTGTCATCTTCGGAGTCTGACTTGTAGGCTATGATGTGCAGTTTGCGAACGACTCGTTATTTGTGGACGACTCTTTAATGACTGAAAAGTCATGATTCGTTTTTCTGAGTGATTCGTTCATTTTAGTCGTTCGTTTGACCTGCTGGCCGCAATGAGTCCTACACAGTCCTACACACGCTCCTCCGGCTCAGCGGCTCCAGACGGTTAGCGCTATCGGGCATCCTTGGGACATCACTACCTAAACCTAACCTAACCCAACCTGAACCATAACCCTTACCTAACTTAGCTGAAGAATGCTCAACTCTGTTCTCTTATATCAAGGTGGAGTTGAGTTTTAATAACTGGTCGCGCGATTTGCTAGCAACAACATTGAGTCACAGTAAGTCAATCAATACTTGTAAAAATGTAAATTCTGAAAATGCTTTCCTGTACCTTTCCTCGTCTTGTACAACAGGGGTCCTTCAACGGTGTGCTGAAATTCATACTTTTTTTAATACAAACTTTTTTTTATTACAACCATCAAGTTTTTCCCTAAATTTGTGTTGCTCAACTCAGCGTGAATGCACGTGCCAATTTAATCTCAGTTTGTAGTAGGCTTATGTCAAGGCTGATATGTCTCCAGTTGAGCAACACAAATAAGGAAAAGTTGTACAGGACAAACATAGGTACAGGTAAGCTTTTTCAGAACTTACATTTTTACAAGTAGGCTATCAACTGATGGTGACTCAATGTTGTTGCTAGCAAATCGAGTGACCAGTTATCAAAACTCAACTACACCTCGATATAAGATTAAGAGAAGGGAGTTGAGCATTCCTTATGCCTCAATGACAGCATTGAGGCATATGTCACTGTGCTTCTAAGGCTATATGCACCATGCCACTGCCTACTTCATTTGTTCATTTAGCAAACAAGACAGCTCATAATTCAGTCCCTTTATTGGCTTTAATTAAAATGTGTAGAATAGCATGAGATTAGCTACAAAACTGCACATTATCCTCTCTGCCCCATGGCAAAACGTGTAGAATTGCAGGAAATTTGCTTTAAAACAGCAAATTGTTCTCTTTGCCCCAATGACAAAGTGTGTATAATTGCATGAAGTTAGCTGTTTTCTTTTCTTCTTTTTTTTTTTTTTTTTGGGGCCCACCAAAATTTCTGGAGGCTCACCCACCAACGAATTTCTGGCTATGCTACTGCCACAACTAGACATTTTTTCAAATAATCTTATTTGTAGGCTATGGATAGCAATCAACAAATGCAGCCTACTATGTTTAAAGCACACTTTTACAAGTCAATCACAAATGACAGCTCCAATAAGCCCTCTATGGGGAACATCCATGTCGTGCGGTCAGGGTAGGCAGTAGACTGTACCTGTGAAAATGAATGAAAAAGTACCTGTAATGATAAATAAATAAATATACATTTGATCAATAATAATTTTGTCATCTTCATGTTTTTTTCTGCATGATAACATTTTAATTGCACAATAATAAATGTGCATGCATATTTGGGTGAAAAAAAGTATTGGGATAGGCAGGAGAATAGGCTGAGCTCGCTCCTGCCTATGGATGTCCCATGTCATCTGCCAGGTGGTTACGGAACGTTAGTTTTACTTCTAGTTAAAGTAAGCTGATCAGGATGGCTAACATATTGCGTCTGAAACAGTTTTCAAAGTTGGATTTTCTAGTGAAATGGGGTGATAAGGGATGGAAGACCAACACCTGAGCTTAGGGACCTAAATCAAAGGAAGGGACAGAAAATAACAAGATAATTTCAATCTGAGTGGCATCAATGGAAAGACGCTCTGTGGCTGCGCTGCTAGCAGCCAACTCTACTGCCTCCCCTGCCTGCTGTTCTCCACAAGCGACAGCGTGTGGATAAGAGGCGGTTACTGCGACTTGAACAACTTGCCTATAGCACTCAACAAGCATGAGAAATCTGTGTCTCACATCCAAAGCCAGATAGCTTATAAGACATTTGGCAGCTCAAGGATAGTGTAGTGTCTGAACAATTTATGACTTTGCTGACGGTTGCAAATGATCTTAGAGGATGTTGACTCAGCTTGAGAAAGCATCTGGAGAGCATTTCTATAGGGGCACCCTAAAACAGAGGAAGTCTGTTAGGTGGAGTCCTGGGATTGGTCTGTAGGGGAAAACACCCATATCAGGTTACATAGGATATATATACTATGGTTTAGGACAAAGGAGGGGAGAATAACATATTAGAGATTGGGGCCGGTTATTCTCCAGATGTCTGCAGATGTCTGTAAATTGGCGCTGAGATCTTCAAATGTAATAAATAATTATAATCGAGGACAGTGTCAGCGGATTTCTTGTTCTCACAGCATCTCAGCATAGTTCTCGACACTACATTAATGGCGACGAGGATGCCCACCCAGGGACGCTACATTAAGTCTGGCTATGAATGAACAACAGAGATTGAACATCAGCATGCACAATACAAAAGTAAAAGAAACTGTGAGATTTTGAAAGACCTAGCTAGCTAATTAACGCTACATTACGGTCGCTGTCTGTGGTGCTGAAAGTTACCTGATCGTGTAGGGCAGTTGCGTGGGCCGCAAGTTATTAAGCCCTGTGAATGTGTGTCTAACGGTTGCGCCGCCTACCTGCTGCTGTTTGATGGTTGGTTGTGGTTGTTTGATGGTTATCTTTGTGATCGTGTCATACCGATAAACACTGTAGCAAAAATCCACGTTATGAGTGTGTGTGCATGCCTGTGTGAAAGTGCCTACCCGGCCTCAGACCTCACTGCATGTCACTGGTGAACATGTGAACGAGAGGCTTGTAGAATCATGACTCTTTCAAGTATTCAGTTCATCGTTCACCAGTGAACGAGAGGCTTGTAGAATCATGACTCTTTCGAGTTTTCAGTTCATCATTCGCCGGTAGGTGGTCCTGCGTTTGCCGGTAAGAAAAGGGGAAGCGAGAGGGTTTACTCCTGTCAAAATCTGTCCACAATAATCAGACAGATTAGCAGACCACCTGCTTTCCCGCCTTTGGGAGAACGACTCCCATTGTTAGGGTGGAGACAAAATCATCATCATTATATGCAGTATCTCTGGCATTATTGACTCAAATGAACGAAATGAGTGTGGTGGCCGAACAACGATGCTGCAATGCTGTGTTGACAAGGAATCCGCTGACACTGTACTTTGATTATAACTTTTTGTCAGGAACAGAAGAGGACCCAAGAGCGCAAGTTCAAATTCAGAGTTCTTTATTCAAGGTTACAGGCGGGAAGAGGAGTCCCAGGGGTGTCAGGGGTCTTTCAGGGTCCTCCTGTGGGTACCTGTGCTCCGGGGGTCACCAAATGTCCGGGGGTGTCCAGTCCAAGTGCTTAGTGTGTGTGTTCCCCAGTGATGGAGCGGCGTATCGGGCTGAGGGTGGTGAAACGTCTGGGCACGCTCATCTGGTGGTCGGAGACCTGGGGGAACACACACACACAACAGCAATATGAATGGCAGGCAGAAGTACAGATCAGGGGCTGGGCAAATATCGTGGTGAGAGACAGAAGGCAGAAACGAGTTACCGGAGGGGCTGAAGATCGGAGAGTAGTCGAGGTCCAGAAGGCAGGTTGGGATAGACGGGGCAGTAGAACAAGGAGGCAGTCAAGAAAGGATCGGTATCACAAACAGGAGTCAGAGCGCAGACAGGCAGGTTACTGGTCCGGGTTTGAAGACGATCTGACAGGGCTTGGCTGAAAACCAGGGCTTGATATACTGGGAGAGGTAGTGGGGAAATGCAGTTCAGCTGGCAGAGTAATTAGAACAGAGTGAGGCAAGGTGAGGATGGTGAGTGGGAAATGCAGTGCAGCTGGCCAGGTAACAAGAGCAGAGCAGGGCAGGTGGAGCTAGTTAGGCTGAGTAGAGAGAGGGAGGTGAGCAGAGTGGAAGATAATTGAATGCAATTAATGTTGCTACCAGGGAGAGAGAGTGCTCATGACAGGACCCCCCCTCCAAGGGACGGCCCCAGAAGTCCCAAGAACAACATCATGCCGGGAGGGTGGAGGGGAGCAGGCGGCGGGTCAGAACTCCTCCGAGCGGTCCGAGTGAATCTCCTCATCCTCAGAAGGAGCTGGAGGGTCACGGTCGGGAGACAGGACAGGCACTGAGACAGGAGCAGGGCGGGCCGGACGGCTAGGAACCCCTCTTGGACGGATTGCAGGCTGATCAGGATGTAGTCGGTGGAAGTCAGTGATAAGGGTCCGGTCCACTATCCTCCTGGCCGGGATCCAGGTCCTCTCCTCTGGACCATATCCCTCCCAATCAACGAGGTACTGGAGACCCCTACCCCTTCGCCTAGAGCGGAGCAGCCGCCGGACGGTGAAGACAGGACCGCCATCTACGAGGCGCGGAGGAGGTGGCGCCGGAGCTGCAGGGACCAGGGGACTTTCATGGACCGAGCTTGACCTTGGAGACGTGGAAGGTGGGGTGGACCCGCATGGAAGCGGGCAACTGAAGTCGGACCGCCGTTGGACTGATGACTTTCTGCACAGGAAAAGGACCAATGAAGCGAGGGGCCAGCTGCGATACAACCCGCAGCGGCAGATCCCGGCAGACAGCCAGACCTTCTGACCAACCCGGTAAGTAGGTGCTGGGGTCCTCCGTCGGTTGGCACCGACGGCGTAGCTGGTTCCAGACTTCAGGAGCACAGTGCGAGCCTGGGCCCAAGTGCGGCGGCAGCGGCGGGCATACGCAAGAGCAGACGGACAGGTGGCATCCGCCTCCTGGCTGGCAAACAGTGGAGGTTGATACCCGTAGACACACTGAAAGGGGGAGAGCCCGGTGGAGGAACTGGTGAGTGAATTATGGGCATATTCCACCCAGAGCAGGTGTTGAGCCCAGGCCCGGGGATTTTGGGAAGCCACACACCTCAGTGCCTTCTCCAGCTCCTGGTTCATGCGTTCAGTCTGGCCGTTTGACTGCGGGTGGAATCCAGACGATAGGCTGGCGGTGGCCCCAAGGAGATGACAGAACTCCTTCCAAAAGGTTGCTGAGAATTGCGGGCCCCGGTCTGACACTATATCCTGGGGTAGGCCATGGATACGAAACACATGTTCCAGGACCACCTGGGAGGTCTCTTTAGCAGAGGGTAGTTTGGGAAGGGGCACGAAGTGGGTCATCTTACTAAAGCGGTCAACAATGGTAAGGATGACTGTGTGTCCGTCAGAGGGCGGAAGGCCCGTAACAAAGTCCAGTGAAACGTGGGACCAGGGCCTCTTTGGTATGAGTAGGGGTTGCAGCAACCCAGCAGGAGGCTGGTTGGGAGTCTTGTTTCGTTACAAGTGGGACAAGCTCGGATGAATTCTCGGACATCCCGTCTCATCCCCCGCCACCAGAACCGCTGGCGGACCAGATGAAGGGTGCGAGTGATGCCGGGATGACAGGCCAGACGGGATTCGTGCCCCCACTGAATCACAGGTGACCTGAGATTTGCTGGAACAAACAGACGGTTGGGGGCGCTGGTGCTTGGACCTGGCTGGTCCCGAAGAGCCTCCATGACCTGCTTCTCGATCTCCCAGGTGAGGGCCGCACGACCAAGTGGCTGGGAAGAATGGGAGCTGTCATGGCGGTGGTCTCGTCCTTCTGAAACATCCGGAAAGAGCATCAGGTTTGATGTTGCGAGATCCCGGGCGGTAGGAGAGCGTGAAATTGAAGCGCTAGAAGAACAGAGACCACCGCTGTTGACGGGAGTTCAGCCTCCTGGCTGTTTGGATATACTCCAGGTTCTTGTGGTCTGTCCACACTACGAATGGTTCCTTTGACCCCTCTAACCAGTGCCGCCATTCTTCAAGGGCGAGCTTGACAGCCAACAGCTCGCGGTTCCCAATGTCGTAGTTGCATTCGGCAGGGGTTAGCCGACGGGAGTAGAAGGCACAGGGGTGCATCTTGCCATCCTCAGCTGCTCTTTGAGAAAGCACTGCACCCACTCCCACGTCCGAAGCATCTACCTCCACCACAAACTGCCTTGCTGCATCTGGCATCTGGAGGATGGGAGCAGAAGTGAAACATGTCTTGAGGATATTGAAGGCCTTATCAGCAGCTGATGTCCATTGGTACGGTTGTTTAGTGCTGGTTAGCGCCGTGAGGGGGTGCAGCCACTGTGCTATAGTTTCTGATGAATCTCCTATAAAAGTTGGCAAAGCCCAGGAACTGTTGCAACTTCTTCCGAGACTCAGGAACTGGCCAGGAAGTGACAGCCGACACCTTCGTGAGATCCATCTGAATGCTGCCCTCGGTCACCACATACCCCAGGAATGAAACGGTCTTGGCATGGAACTCGCACTTCTCTGCCTTCACGAAAAGAGAGTTCTCCAGCAGGCGGCGCAGGACCAACCGGACGTGGTGCGTGTGTTCTGACAGAGTCTTTGAGAATATTAAAATATCGTCAAGGTACACAAATACGAACGTATTTAGCATGTCCCTGAGGATATCATTCACTAGGGCTTGAAAAACTGCTGGGGCATTGGTGAGGCCGAAGGGCATGACGAGATATTCATAGTGGCCGGTTGGTGTGTTGAACGCTGTCTTCCATTCGTCTCCCTCCCTCATCCGCACCAGATGGTAGGCATTGCGAAGGTCCAGCTTAGTGAATACAGTGGCTCCCTGCAGCAGTTCAAGGCAGACGAAAGTAAGGGCAGTGGGTAGCGATTCTTAACCGTGATGTCGCTTTCAGACCCCGGTAATCTATGCATGGACGAAGAGAACCGTCCTTCTTGCCGACAAAGAAGAATCCCGCCTCCCGCGGGGGAAGACGACGGTCTAATTATCCCGGAGGCAAGAGAGTCATTAATGTAGTCCTCCATGGCCTTTCTTTCCGGGGCTGACAGTGAATACAGACGACCCTTGGGAGGTGCTGTGCCAGGCAGGAGATCAATCGCGCAGTCATAGGGTCTGTGTGGGGGTAGAGATGTCGCCTTGGATTTGTTGAACACCTCTTTCAGGCTGTGGTAACAGGCCGGAACATTGGATATGTCGGAGGTAGCGCTAGATCCTTCCCGGTGAACGGGCAGGGTGGCCCCCCTTAAACAGGTCTGGTGACAACTCCTTCCCACTCACGGACTGTTCCTGTCTCCCAGTCGATGTGGGGGTTGTGCTGACGGAGCCACGGGTATCCAAGAATGAGTGGTTGGCCAGGTGAGTGTAGGAGGTGAAACTGGATGGACTCCTGGTGGTTTCCTGACAGCAGGATTGTCACAGGGGCGGAGATATGAGTGACAGTGCCAAGATGATGCCCATCCAGGGCTCGTGCAGGAATGGGTTGTGTCAGTTGATGATGGTTCACGCCCAGTTGCTGTGCAAGCTCAGGGTCCATGATGTTTGCTTCGGCCCGGAATCCACAAGGGCGGCCAATGTATGAGTCTTGTCAGAAAGCTGAAGGCGGAGATGAAGCAGGGTCTTTCGGATGGAGGGAGACTGAAGGCTTGTTGAGCTCACCCGGATCTCCCCTACACCTGGTGAGCTGCGGCTTTTGCCGGACAAGTAGCGACACGGTGATTCTCGCCACCACAGTAGAGGCAAAGGTTGGAGCTTAGACGGCGCCGACGCTCCTCGGGAGTCAGAGAGGCCCGGCCAATCTCCATGGGCTCAGGCTGATTGAGTTGGCTATGGGACTTGACAGGCAGGGGCTGGACAGAAGCGGTATCGACCCGAGTACGGATGGCAGGTTGACTGAGACGGCCCTTCTCCCTCCTCCGGGTCTGTATACGGCGGTCAAGCGAACGGCAAGGTCAATGGCGGCATCAAGCGTTGAGGGCGGGTCATGGGAAACAAGCTCGTCCTGATATAGTCCGCCAGGCTATGGAGGAAGGCTTGCACCAGTGCCTCTGGGTTAAACGAGCTTTGACTGGCCAGGGTACGAAAGTCAATGGAGAAGTCTGCCACTGTCCGATTGCCCTGACGGATGGTGAGCAGAGCTTGTGACGCTTCGGCTGTTGGCGAGCCTAGGTCAAAGACCTTTAACATCTCCTCCTCAAAGGCACTGAAGGAGGCACAGGCTGGGGTTTGCCGGTCGAATCCGCCGTTCCCACAACCGAGCTCGACCGGTGAGATGTGTGATGACATACCCCACCTTGGCTCCCTCTGTTGAGAAAGTCCTGGGCTGTAGTGCAAACTGGATTCGGCAGCTGCTCAAGAATGGTCTTACTTGCTTCTGGTTGCCATCAAAACGTTCCGGGTTCCCAATCCTTGGTTCAGGAGCGTGGGGATCTGGTGGCAGCACTGCCGGGCCTGCAGCATTGGGACCTCCAGCGGAGGGATGAAGGAGTATCGGTGGTACAGGAACAAAAGGACCAGGGGGGTGCAGGTGGAGTAGCCGGGCTTGAGAGTAGTTGCAGGGCTTGGGCTAGCTGTTGTTGCTGCAGTTGGAACTGTTGTTGCTGCTGGTTGAATAGCTGGAGAAGGGAAGCGATGTCGCCAGCCATCCGATTTATGTCTCCCTCAGAGCGTTCCAGTCGCTGTAGGGCAGTCCTCTCTGGCTCTTCCTCCATCGTGGTCAGGGAGTGCGCTGGGTCCATGATGGTCAGATCGTTCTGTCAGGAACAGAAGAGGACCCAAGAGCGCAAGTTCAAATTCAGAGTTCTTTATTCAAGGTTACAGGCGGGAAGAGGAGTCCCAGGGGTGTCAGGGGTCTTTCAGGGTCCTCCTGTGGGTACCTGTGCTCGGGGGGTCACCAAATGTCCGGGGGTGTCCAGTCCAAGTGCTTAGTGTGTGTGTTCCCCAGTGATGGAGCGGCGTATCGGGCTGAGGGTGGTGAAACGTCTGGGCACGCTCATCTGGTGGTCGGAGACCTGGGGGAACACACACACAACAGCAATATGAATGGCAGGCAGAAGTACAGATCAGGGCTGGGCAAATATCGTGGTGAGAGACAGAAGGCAGAAACGAGTTACCGGAGGGGCTGAAGATCGGAGAGTAGTCGAGGTCCAGAAGGCAGGTTGGGATAGACGGGGCAGTAGAACAAGGAGGCAGTCAAGAAAGGATCGGTATCACAAACAGGGAGTCAGAGCGCAGACAGGCAGGTTACTGGTCCGGGTTTGAAGACGATCTGACAGGGCTTGGCTGAAAACCAGGGCTTGATATACTGGGAGAGGTAGTGGGGAAATGCAGTTCAGCTGGCAGAGTAATTAGAACAGAGTGAGGCAAGGTGAGGATGGTGAGTGGGAAATGCAGTGCAGCTGGCCAGGTAACAAGAGCAGAGCAGGGCAGGTGGAGCTAGTTAGGCTGAGTAGAGAGAGGGAGGTGAGCAGAGTGGAAGATAATTGAATGCAATTAATGTTGCTACCAGGGAGAGAGAGTGCTCATGACACTTTTATTATATCAAAAGATTTCAGCATCAATTTACAGATTTCTGCAGAACCTGGAGAGCAACTAACCCAATCTCAAATATGATCACTCTCTTCGTCCCTCTGTTCAAACATGGTATATATCCTATGTAACACAAAATGGCGTATTTTGAATAGGTCAATCCCTGGCCTCCACATATCCCCATCTCCACTGTTTTATAGTAACACTTTCCAGATGTTTCAGCAAAGCAAAGTATAGTTCATTTAACCAACAATATGAAAACCTCAGCCAAAGCTATAAATGTTCAGATACTACATATTTCCCCCCTTCGAGACTAATTAAGTCTCGAAAACAAAAAGAATAGGATTATGACAAATCTTGTGTAACTTTAGCAATAAAACCAAGTTTATGGAGTGTGAACAAATTTTTATGAAGTGTAAACAAATTGTTATGGAGTGTAAGAGCGAAAAAAAAGCTTTCTTTCCAAATATCCATCAATCAATCAAGACAGTAAAATTCTCTCACGGCCACCTAAGTACTCCAGATCAATTTATAAATATTTTATCAATGCATTTTAAGCTATGATGCAATCAAATACACATGAAAGCCTCAGAAAACAAAATACCATCAAAAACCCATCCACATTCAGGCTGGTCGACCCATCGGACCCTCCTGTGGATTCTCTCTGTCCCTGCCTAGACCCAATATCCCTAAGCGTCAAAGACAAAACAAAAACATCTGAGGTCCCCACATGTACCCAACAACAGAAAACATAATTATTCAAAAAGTTAATACAGTAAGAATATGACACTGGAATGTATTACACATGCAAATATGTATATATATATCATTGCAGACACTGGAATGTAGTCCACTACACTGCAGCTCCTCAGCAGTGTCGACTTTCAATGCAACGTCGATGATGGAATCTGAACATTTCCACACCATCCTTGTTCTACTTCCTCCAGTCCATTCATATTGTCCATGTTTGAGTATTTGAATCCCACTCTACACATTCCCCCATATGCTTCTGGAAGAAAAGAAAAGACCAACCAGTATCTTTTGCAAAGCAACACATGAAGATTAAAACATCAATATCAAAAATAATATAAAAATGATACATAAAATGATATATAAAATGAATCACATTCCATTTCCCCCCTTTGATTCATAAGAAAAGACTAAATATCACAACAATATGCAAATAAATGTGAAAATTATCGCACAATCAGATATTCAAAATTTCCTAGAGTTACTTCAACCCTAGTTTTCGTAACATTTTGGTCTGACTTTTTTCCCAATTTTCAAAAATCAATTTCACTGATTTATCCACAAAACTCTTTCCCATTATCTGAGGATATTTCGATCGGGAAATCCCCACCTGCTTATGACTTCTTTACATAAAAACTTTGCAACCGACTGAGCGTCTTTTCACTTGGTTTCGACATGCCTCCGGCCATCGTAAAAATCTATCTACTATTCCCTTCAATTGGTTTTATCATATCAACAAAGTCGATAACCAACTCACGCATAGGACCTCTCGGTGTAGGAATGTAACCAGGAAGAACAGTCACACCCCTGCAAACATAATTTTTCAGACAGATTGTGCACCTGCTATGACATAGTCAACCTTTTCAAGCAAATATGGTGCCCAAAAACCATACTCCTTTGTGATCTTTCTCCTAACCTCCCCCCTTGCAACATGAGCTAACCCATGTGCTTCCTGAATCATCAGACCTAATAGGTCTAGAGGCGGTACTATCAACCCCTCATGGTTTCTCCAAAGACCCATAGCATCTTTGACAGCACCTCGGTCTAGCCATAACTGTTTGTCAATAGTAGAAGCAGCTTCCTGCATCAAAATCACATCCTTAAGCGTAATTTTGTCTTCCAAGTCCACTCCATGAGTGACCAGAAAAACCTTGCCCAATTTGTCCGCTCCTGTGACAGCTTTTGCAGCTTCATCAGCAGCTTTGTTCCCTTGTGTGACTTTTGACACATCTGTTTTATGAGCTGCACACTTAGCTATCGCTATCTCTTTAGGCTTCATCATAGCATGCAACAATTTCATTATTATCCGTTTTCTTAAACCCTCAACCTTTCCACACTGCTCCAAACAAATGACATACACTATGTGCATACGCAGAATCAGTATATATCGTCACTCGCTTTCCTTCTGCTAACAAACACACTTCTGTTAGCCCCACAAGTTCAGCAAGTTGTGCGGACGCAGGCTGTGGTATTACTTCAGCCTTTTCAACAACAAATCCAGTTCCTTGGGCTTTAACTACTGCATAGCCAGCACACAATTTATCTCCCACACGATAACAACACCCATCAGTCCAATACTCCAGGTCTGCCTCACATAATGGAAGGGCTTGCAAATCTGATCTAAGCCTCGAGTATTTCTCTGCTTCTTGAACACAATCATGTGGCTCACCATCCTCTGAAGTTGGCAAATTCTCAGCTGGATTCACCTTATCACACCTCACTAGGGTGACATCTTCCTGCTCTAAGAGCCTATGATAGTCTCTGAGCCTAGGCATAGTCAATGTATATTTTCCATAGTTCAGAAGATTTCTGAGACTATGATGGGTAAGGATTGTTACTGGGTATCCCATCGTAACAGATGATGCTTTGTCATACATTAAATATACTCCCACCATTGCTCTGTAGCACAGTGGTAGCCCTAGTTCTACTTCTGAATAGGCAGTAGAGTAGTAGGAAATAGGTTGAGGATTCGTCCCTGTACCTGTTGGCTGACAAAGAACTGCACAAGCATATTTACCTCCAGTAGAAGTAGACACATATAGCAAGAAATTCTTAGAGTAGTCTGGTAGTGTTAGTGTTGGTGCCTCTTGTAACCTCTGTTTGATTGTTTCAAATGCTACAAGGCCTTCCTGTGTCCATGAAAGATTACTATGGAGTTGACCATTCCCAGTATCTTTAACCATAGCTCTCAAAGGTAACCGTTTCTTTTGGCACTTCTACCAGACTGCCGTCTGGCGTACATTTTATTGTACAATTCAATCTACACAATGCATCTCTTCCCAACAATGCAATAGGTGTATGTTCCTATACCAGTATGGGTATTGTAGTTTTCAGATTTTTATAGCAGAGCTCAATTGGTTCCGTAAGAGGAATCAGCTGTTTCACTCCCTCAAATCCAATTGTCCAAATCAGTTGATTGGACATAGGAAGATGTGTAGCATCTTCAGGCCGAACACAGTTGAAAGCAGCTCCGCTATCCGCCATCATTCACCTCAATTGTTGGATCTTTTTCCGGTCCTGATGCTACCAGCTGACACCCCCATTTCGGATCTTCTGGGCACCTCTAGAATCCTGGCTCCTGGCCACTATAAGGGTTCACCGGTCCTCCAAATGATCTTGACTGGCCCCTGTATCTTCCTCTGAAATTTCCTCTGGTGTTTCCTCCTGGCCCATTACACTCACGGGCAAAGTAACCAACCTGTCCACAATTATAACACACTTCTGAAGATTGCTGGAAGTATGGATTAAATCTTCCTCCTCTTCCTCTTCCTAAGCCTTCTCGTCCTCTTCCTCTCCAATTCTGTGTCTGTCCGGAAGCTGGCTGTGGATATGAAACAACTGGTCCCACTAGTAGTGGCTAGGACAATTGCAGTTGGAACTGGTTCGGTTGAAGCTGTAGCAGTGATTGTTGATTTGATGAACACTGATTCTGCATAACCAAAGCCTGTTTCTTCTCCTTCTTCTTATTCTCCACCAGTTGTATTTGATTGAGTTTTCTGAGAGTTTTTTGGTCCTGTTCTTTCTGGTTGTGTTCCTTTTTCGTGTATAGATCCACTTGATGGGCTATATGATCTATATAGACACCTTTTGCCATGCTTCCAAGTCCAACCACCTCTGCCAGTTTGCTCCTTACTGGTGAGGGCAGCCCCATCTGCAGTTTAGCTCGCAAAATTGACTGCACTATTTGACTCACATCTGGATCATTTCCAGTAATATTTCTCCACACTTGATGAGCTCTTGACACATAGGCTCTCGGAATTTCTTGTTGTCCTAGTGGGTCAATCAGAATGTTGTCAGGATGCACATTTGTTGGAAACATATATTTCAGTGCTCTCCACAGCCTATTTCTACTTGCAGCTAACAACTCAGGATCATTCACCGCAGTCCCCATACAGTGGGGAAAAAAGTATTTAGTCAGCCACCAATTGTGCAAGTTCTCCCACTTAAAAAGATGAGAGAGGCCTGTAGTTTTCATCATAGGTACACATTTTACATTTTAGTCATTTAGCAGACGCTCTTATCCAGAGCGACTTACAGTTAGCAAATACATATATATTTTTTTTATACTGTCCCCCCGTGGGAATCGAACCCACAACCCTGGCGTTGCAAACACCATGCTCTATCAACTGAGCTACATCCCTGCCGGCCATTCCCTCCCCTACCCTGGACGACGCTGGGCCAATTGTGCGCCGCCCATGAGTCTCCCGGTCACGGCCGGCTGCGACAGAGCCTGGATTCGAACCAGGATCTAGTGGCACAGTTAGCACTGCGATGCAGTGCCTTAGACCACTGCGCCACTCAGGAGACACGTCAACTATGACAGACAAATTGAGGAAAAAAAATCCAGAAAATCACATTGTAGGATTTTTATGAATTTATTTGCAAATTATGGTGGAAAATAAGTATTTGGTCACCTACAAACAAGCAAGATTTCTGGCTCTCACAGACCTGTAACTTCTTCTTTAAGAGGCTCCTATGTCCTCCACTCGTTACCTGTATTAATGGCACCTGTTTGAACTTGTTATCAGTATAAAAGACACCTGTCCACAACCTCAAACAGTCACACTCCAAACGCCACTATGGCCAAGACCAAAGAGCTGTCAAAGGACACCAGAAACTAAATTGTAGACCTGCACCAGGCTGGGAAGACTGAATCTGCAGTAGGTAAGCAGCTTGGTTTGAAGAAATCAACTGTGGGAGCAATTATTAGGAAATGGAAGACATACAAGACCACTGATAATCTCCCTCGATCTGGGGCTCCACGCAAGATCTCACCCCGTGGGGTCAAAATGATCACAAGAACGGTGAGCAAAAATCCCAGAACCACACGGGGGGACCTAGTGAATGACCTGCAGAGAGCTGGGACCAAAGTAACAAAGCCTACCATCAGTAACACACTACGCCGCTAGGGACTCAAATCCTGCAGTGCCAGACGTGTCCCCCTGCTTAAGCCAGTACATGTCCAGGCCCGTCTGAAGTTTGCTAGAGTGCATTTGGATGATCCAGAAGAGGATTGGGAGAATGTCATATGGTCAGATGAAACCAAAATATAACTTTTTGGTAAAAACTCAACTCGTCATGTTTGGAGGACAAAGAATGCTGAGTTGCATCCAAAGAACACCATACCAACTGTGAAGCATGGGGGTGGAAACATCATGCTTTGGGGCTGTTTTTCTGCAAAGGGACCAGGATGACTGATCCGTGTAAAGGAAAGAATGAATGGGGCCATGTATAGCGAGATTTTGAGTAAAAACCTCCTTCCATCAGCAAGGGCATTGAAGATGAAACGTGGCTGGGTCTTTCAGCATGACAATGATCCCAAACACACCGCCTGGGCAACGAAGGAGTGGCTTCGTAAGAAGCATTTCAAGGTCCTGGAGTGGCCTAGCCAGTCTCCAGATCTCAACCCCATAGAAAATCTTTGGAGGGAGTTGAAAGTCCGTGTTGCCCAGCGACAGCCCCAAAACATTACATTTAACATTTAAGTCATTTAGCAGACGCTCTTATCCAGAGCGACTTACAGGAGCATTTAGGGTTAAGTGCCTTGCTTAAGGGCACATCAACAGATTTTTTACCTAGTCTGCCCGGGGACTAGAACCAGCGACCTTTCGGTTACTGGCACAACGCTCTTACCCACTAAGCTACCTGCCACCCTTAACCCAAAACATCACTGCTCTAGAGGAGATCTGCATGGAGGAATGGGCCAAAATACCAGCAACAGTGTGTGAAAACCTTGTGAAGACTTACAGAAAACGTTTGACCTGTGTCATTGCCAACAAAGGGTATATAACAAAGTATTGAGAAACTTTTGTTATTGACCAAAGACTTATTTTCCACTGTAATTTGCAAATAAATTCATTAAAAATCCTACAATGTGATTTTCTGGGTTTTTTTTCCTCATTTTGTCTGTTATAGTTGACGTGTACCTATGATGCAAATTACAGGCCTCTCTCATCTTTTTAAGTGGGAGAACTTGCACAATTGGTGGCTGACTAAATACTTTTTTCCCCCACTGTATATCTATTAAGTCCAGCTCTCTGAAAAATGTCTTCCATACCTGGAAATTACTGTGTTCCCACCGTAATTTCTTCCAACTTTGAAATCCAAGGATATGCTCCATCTTGAAGAGTAGGCAGCTTCTCAAGTACATCTGACATATCGGTATTCTGCAAAGGCTTATACTCCAGGTTCTGTCCTCAAATTATCACTGGCATCATCTTCTTACTTGTGCTCCCTTTTCTTGTCCGCAATGTATATTTCCTCTCCAATTTTTGGGATTCTTTTTTCAGCAGTTTTTCCTTCTGTACAGTGGGGGAAAAAAGTATTTAGTCAGCCACCAATTGTGCAAGTTCTCCCAACTTAAAAAGATGAGAGAGGCCTGTAATTTTCATCGTAGGTACACGTCAACTATGACAGACAAAATGAGAAAAATAAATCCAGAAAATCACATTGTAGGATTTTTAATGAATTTATTTGCCAATTATGGTGGAAAATAAGCATTTGGTCAATAACAAAAGTTTCTCAATACTTTGTTATATACCCTTTGTTGGCAAGGACACAGGTCAAACGTTTTCTGTAAGTCTTCACAAGGTTTTCACACACTGTTGCTGGTATTTTGGCCCATTCCTCCATGCAGATCTCCTCTAGAGCAGTGATGTTTTGGGTTAAGGGTGGCAGGTAGCTTAGTGGGTAAGAGTGTTGTGCCAGTAACCGAAAGGTCGCTGGTTCTAGTCCCCGGGCAGACTAGGTGAAAAATCTGTTGATGTGCCCTTAAGCAAGGCACTTAACCCTAAATGCTCCTGTAAGTCGCTCTGGATAAGAGCGTCTGCTAAATGACTTAAATGTTAAATGTAATGTTTTGGGGCTGTCGCTGGGCAACACGGACTTTCAACTCCCTCCAAAGATTTTCTATGGGGTTGAGATCTGGAGACTGGCTAGGCCACTCCAGGACCTTGAAATGCTTCTTACGAAGCCACTCCTTCGTTGCCCAGGCGGTGTGTTTGGGATCATTGTCATGCTGAAAGACCCAGCCACGTTTCATCTTCAATGCCCTTGCTGATGGAAGGAGGTTTTTACTCAAAATCTCACTATACATGGCCCCATTCATTCTTTCCTTTACACGGATCAGTCATCCTGGTCCCTTTGCAGAAAAACAGCCCCAAAGCATGATGTTTCCACCCCCATGCTTCACAGTTGGTATGGTGTTCTTTGGATGCAACTCAGCATTCTTTGTCCTCCAAACATGACGAGTTGAGTTTTTACCAAAAAGTTATATTTTGGTTTCATCTGACCATATGACATTCTCCCAATCCTCTTCTGGATCATCCAAATGCACTCTAGCAAACTTCAGACGGGCCTGGACATGTACTGGCTTAAGCAGGGGGACACGTCTGGCACTGCAGGATTTGAGTCCCTGGCGGCGTAGTGTGTTACTGATGGTAGGCTTTGTTACTTTGGTCCCAGCTCTCTGCAGGTCATTCACTAGGTCCCCCCCGTGTGGTTCTGGGATTTTTGCTCACCGTTCTTGTGATCATTTTTACCCCACGGGTTGAGATCTTGCGTGGAGCCCCAGATCGAGGGAGATTATCAGTGGTCTTGTATGTCTTCCATTTCCTAATAATTGCTCCCACAGTTGATTTCTTCAAACCAAGCTGCTTACCTATTGCAGATTCAGTCTTCCCAGCCTGGTACAGGTCTACAATTTTGTTTCTGGTGTCCTTTGACAGCTCTTTGGTCTTGGCCATAGTGGAGTTTGGAGTGTGACTGTTTGAGGTTGTGGACAGGTGTCTTTTATACTGATAACAAGTTCAAACAGGTGCCATTAATACAGGTAACGAGTGGAGGACAGAGGAGCCTCTTAAAGAATAAGTTACAGGTCTGTGAGAGCCAGAAATCTTGCTTGTTTGTAGGTGACCAAATACTTATTTTCCACCATAATTTGCAAATAAATTCATTAAAAATCCTACAATATGATTTTCTGGAGAAAAAAATTCTCAATTTGTCTGTCATAGTTGACGTGTACCTATGATGAAAATTACAGGCCTCTCTCATCTTTTTAAGTGGGAGAATTTGCACAATTGGTGGCTGACTAAACACTTTTTTCCCCCACTGTATCTTCAACTTCTTGAGTTGTTCTTCCAATTATCTTACTTCTTCTAAATTATTTGCCTTATCCAAGCATGATATGCATCGATCCATATCTCTTTCTATTTCTTCTGTACTAGTCATTGTAGGATAAAATCCTCTTGAACATGAAGCACCTTTAATCTCCAAATTTTCATCGCTGTCTCCATCTTCACTTTCATCAGAGATCGAATCTCTTGTATCCTTCTTCTTCCAACTTCCATCACCCCTTCTTTCCGCTCTAGCCAACCTCCGTCTGATCACATGGTCATATCCACCCATGATCTCTTCTGAATCACTCTGATCATCATCATCATCATCTTCAAATTCCATCCTCCTGAACCTCACTCTACCCTTAGTTTCCAGACATGTCGTTTTCTTCTTACTTTTGGAGTTTGGATTCATATTTATGGTCGTTTCTGCTTGTCCTCTCTCTATTATTCGTTCATCTTCATCTCTGATGCAATAATCACCCTCCTGAATGATTACTGGAAGTTAAGGATAGACGTCCTTAAACTCTACTTCTTCCTCGTAAGGTGGGGGTCTTTTTGTTGAATCCTTATGTGAGAAAGGTGTATTGACTTCTGCCATTAGTTTATCTGTTACCTTCGCCTCTTTTGCCATTTTCTCTATACCTCTGTCTCTTTTATATTTTGTATCTTTTATCAGTTTTTGTCCCTTATTTTCAAACAACTTAAGAACACCCAGCTCTCTTTGTCTCTTTTCTTCACGCTGTTCCCCTTTTTTCCCCTTCTTCTGATCTGCCTTATATGTGGACACAAGCACTTGCATTATTTTAATTACATCTGGGTTAAGAGTCCCTTCCACTGGCCATGGTTGTTCAATGTCAGGCCAACGTTTATTCAATTTTTCAGATAACCTTGCAATACCATTAACTAAAAGATTACTATTTTGTACTACATCAACAGGAGTAATTACTTTCATAGTTTTGATGTCCTTTTTCCCCATTGTAACAACTCTTTTATATTCCTTTATTGTGAATTATTTTATTATTATTATTATTTTAAACTAATTAATTTGTAAACCAAAAAATACTTTAAGCTATGTTGCTTATCATTCCCTCCTATTTTTTTTATTTTATATTTATTTTATTTATTTATTTATTTTTCCTACCAAATTATTGATTAGTGGCAATCTTACCACATCCGATAAAGAAAAGGAAAGGAAACTAGTCAACTTCAGAGCAATCAAAAAAGAAAGACCTGTAATCCAGCAACACTACAGCACCCACAAACCAATTGCTTGATAAGCACCCAATCACCTTAATTTTACAGAATAATCTCAGTGCTGGATTTCCAACACAACTCTAATCAAAACAACCCATGCACAAAAAAACTTCAATGTGCAATTCTCAATTACATCAATTGATCAGTCTGTTGCCAAGTCCCTGCCAAATGGTCACAACATTAAATATTTTAGGCATACACAAACAGATAAATGCCCTTCATCTATAATATCCTGTAAGGGAAAGTACGTTTTGTGGATAGAACAGTACTGGCCTTAATTGGACTGGATCCAGGACAGCCCACGCTGTCGCGTGACGCACTGGTCAGCACCTCCTCTTTCTCTGTCTCCTCCCTCTCGTCTCTCACACCACAGGAGAACAAAAGAAACAGACAACAATTTAGTCTTTTATGTACTCACTGGGTTATTTCAACCATACAATACCCTTTTAGACATACCTATGTTCACATTCGCGCTAAAAATAAGCAAACAGCTTAACTCAGGAATATTATAAATAGCGCAATAACATTTTATTTTATTTATTTATTTATTTAATTTTATTTTTAATCCGTCAACATAGCTCTCATTTATAAATTAAATGGATCTCAATCAAATAGTTTCATAGTTAAGCAACAGCCACTTTAACAAACAGAATACTTTATTTGTGTGTACTCAAAGTCTCCCCCTCCTTCTTTTTTCAGCTATAAGTCTGCGTCTCCCAGCAGCTCAGTGCAGGCAGGGGAGTGGCATATTCGTTCTGTGTTACTGTAAACCCTTAGAGCTCCACACATGCGCAGTTCATTTATTAGTGCGATTTCAGGGTGAGAGGAGCTCTCCTGCAAGTAACTTTTTTCTAAGTCAAACAGCAGACAGACCAGCTGTCCCTCCGTTCTTTCCAACACAGACAAACAGTAACACTGAACAAAACGCACAAACCAACACAAAACATAGAACACAAATCCTACTTCGAAGTTTCTTAACGTAACTATAGACTATTTTCTCTCTCTTCTTTCTTCACTTATTTTACTCTAATCTGCAGATGTATAGTTATTTTCTTATCCATTATAAATCCTCTCTATACAATCATAACGTCCTCCCGGGGGCTCATAGATTTGAACAAATTTGAAAACGTTCTCTCAAATGGAGACTCATAAGGTTTTAACCGTAATTAACATATTTCCTTACAAAAACTAAAACCCCTGTTCTCAACCAAAACATATATATGTATATATCTCTAACATAAATCTTATCATAGCATGAGTCGACACACAGCTGAAACACAGCAGAGACCTCTTTATTTGCACAAACACACACTCTCTTTCTCTCACACACACATAATCAACAAGAATGCATCCATTCATACAATATCTAAAAGCATGCTTCCGTCGCTCCTATTCCTTATTGTCCTTCCTAAATTTTTGCTACCTTGAGTTGCAGATATTCAATGAGAGGCTACTTCGGACATATACCTCGTCAACTATATACCGAGAGGTAACATACAATTGAATGTATATTCTACAAACTCACAGTCCCTTGGACTGACCCGAAAATCCACCTAGTGACTTCACAGGATTTGTGGCCCATCTAATGATCGCCTCGTTTGAGGGCTTCCGTAGATCAGCGACGTCCTAATTAGTATACATTTTTCCTTAGTTCCTTGTCTTATTCCTTCATTCTATTCCCTTTTCCCTTCAATTTTATTCAAGCCAAATATCCCTGGGCCCAGTGTTATCAATTCCTTTTTTCCTTAGATCTTGTATTATATTCATACTCTCCCCGTTTGCGTTGTTTCTAACAAATTTAGAAATTTAGAATGGAAATTCATCACACAGCAAATAGCACGGCACACACAGGTCCGTCACGGTGCGTCCCCCCCCAACGCACACACAGTCACACGAACTGACCAGCGCCCAAAGTTGTGAGAAAGCTCACCCTTATCTGCCGGACTCTGGAGCGAGAGTCAGCTCGGAGCCCATGATGTAACGCTGAAATAGACGCAACACGTCCCAAAATCCTCGTCGCCAATTTCTGTGGTGGCCGAACAACGATGCTGCAATGCTGTGTTGACAAGGAATCCGCTGACACTGTACTTTGATTATAACTTTTATTATATCAAAAGATTTCAGCATCAATTTACAGATTTCTGCAGAATCTGGAGAGCAACTAACCCAATCTCAAATATGATCACTCTCTTCGTCCCTTTGTTAAAACATGGTATATATCCTATGTAACACAAAATGGCGTATTTTGAATAGACCAATCCCTGGCCTCCACATATCCCCATCTCCACTGTTTTAGGGGGCCCCTATAGTAACACTTTCCAGATGTTTCAGCAAAGCAAAGTATAGTTTCAGCAAAGCAAAGTATTTAACCAACAATATGAAAACCTCAGCCAAAGCTATACATGTTCAGATACTACATGAGTCAAATGATTCGTTATTTTGACTGAATGAGTCGAAAAGATAAGTCAGTAAAAGAGCCAAACTTCCCATCACTTGTCTTCCATGAATTAGTAGCACTAAAAGACCTGTCCAAATATTTGACATATATATTTATCTTGGTTTGACATAGTAGAATGGAATGAATTTATCTTCTTGTTTTCAGTCTCCACCCTCTGACTAAGTACCAAAATAACAATAAAATTTATGCATTTATGCTTGTTTACATGATTGTGCTGCTGACATGTACCTTCATGCACAGAAGACTCATCTTCCTCACTTTACCAGAAGTTGAAGATGTCTTGCTAACAGGCAATGAAACATGTTCATACAAATTATTCTGATGCTGACTTGAGAAAAAGTTTATATGAGATGTTATGAAATGGAAATGGACTGTTCATGTCTGGTCTCATGTCTGGTTCAGTAATAATGATAGGTCTAGTTGCTGGGGGTCTAAAATACCTTTGTAAAATAAAATCCTTATTTAATTGGTCTTTTGTACTGCATCCTAATTTTTATCATGACAATTTAATACCAGACATCAACGGATAAAGACATAGTGTTAAAATCCCTTGCCCATATAATTTATCTCTGGACTTTGTCCTAGCAATAGAATTACTCTTCAAAATGTTGCATACAAGGAAACAAAAGCAGGAGGACTAGCATAGGACAGCCTGAGAGGCAATAGCTTTTTACAGCCAGTGTCTTGCCCTTGCCCCAGTGTAGCCTTGGCAACAGTCAACATGTGTGGTAATCAAATGCAGCTATACACACACTGTACCTTGTGATAATCAGAGCCAGCTTGTGATTGCCTCAAAGTCTATTTTCAGGAAAGGTGGGGAAACTTAATGATTCACATTCACCTCAATAAGAGAAAACATGCTCATCCATGCATTCAAAACATTCAGATTGATGGGAAATCCTTCACACAGTGTTGTATGCGTGAAGATAAGTTATATCAAACAGTTAACGAGTCAGAAATGATCAGTGGTGATTTTAGCATGTAAATCTTGGTGGGGCAAAAAACAAAAATTGGGGGGATGCATGCCAGCAAAGCCACTACACAACACAACACTAAACAATACAATAATTGCACTATAACAGTGACAAACGGTGCCCACAAACTGTTAGTGCCTACATAAAGCTGTCCCAACAGAAGTCCCAACATCTTACCACTGCTACACCTGGCTATCAGTGGATCCTTGTCTGGCGGCGAAACAGTTAATTCAGCCTAATTTACTGCCTTTAAAAAATACATAGCTGATATGGCTGACTTGCTTAAACAAATGTGGTTTCTACTGACAATTGAGATGTACAAACTATGGCATAAGGGGATGATAAGCGGATAAGAGGCAATCCGTAATTTCGATTAAGACATTCATGAGCGAGCTAGGACGGGTGTAGTCAATACAACTATTTGTTCAGCACTTTTGAAATGTACAGTGACAGAATTCAGAACATGGGCCGTGCTTACAGTGTACTCCCTGTACACCAAGTCAGAACCATAGGATAAATAAAGGGGGCATATAAGCAGACAATGAAAGCTCTTACAATATTCAATGATTACATTTCCCTAAAACAGGTTATAGGCTACATGTGCAGCACCAAGTCAGAACAGTAGGCGAAATTAAGAGGGGACCAAATTATTAGGGTGAGGCACATGGGCTACTAACAGTTTACTGCACAACATACACTTAGTATGACTTTCTTAGCTACAGTATACATATCTCCCTGGCATATTACATCATTTATACAGCAGCATACAAGACATTTTTGGACTCACCTTGTTGTGCTCACTTGAACAGGAAGGTGGAGCGGCGGTCCTTCTTGGGCAAATTCTGTCATCAAACTTTGTCATCAAAGTCTGGCATTCTCTGGATTTATGGTGCTTTCAAGACAACTGGGAACTCGGAAAAAAACAAGGTCGAATCATGACGACGTCAGTGATCTTCAGGTCGTAGCTCTAGAAGAGGCCCAAGTTCCCGACTTATAATACTGAGTTGAATGACCGTTCAAAATGTATTTTCCCAGTTGGAGCTAATTTTTTCCCGACTTCCCAGTGGTCTTGAACTTACTGAAGTCCGATTTCCCAGTTCCGCGTTAACAGTTGTTTTGAGCGTGGCAGAAATTATGCTGGATTGACAGCATGGCCAATGTTGAATGTTTATCATTTTAAGTTTGGAAACGAGACCCTTAAACTCAGAATTGGAACCACACACCCAATCCACTGAATAGCAGGCTAGTGATTGCTTTGCAATGCTTGCAGTTAGCCACTGATTCCTTCCAAACCACTCATTGTTGAATTAGTGATTTCCAAGTTGTTGTGTAATGTTTATGTCCAATGGCCGATGAGCACTGATACGTTTTATCTATAATTTCTCTTCATTATTTATCTTCATATGACAAGGATTAAAAAGGATTTGCCAGTAGATTGTCGACTTGATTCATGATGATGTCTGCTATTTAAGATTTTGAAAGTATGATGTTGACATGATCAGTCCAATCAAAGCTACTGTAGATATAACGTGATTTGACGTCATTTTATTTGTGGCCAATGACCTTGATCCTTCTTGGATGGGCACTTCTAATGTAACTCTATGGCAGCACCCAAGGGGCTTGAATTTTCGAGCTCTAACCTTAGATTTGGAGGTGACGTAGTGTCCCCATGAGTGACAGAATACTGAGCCAATCACGGCACAGCTAGAGAACATTACCAACTCCGTATTTTCCGCTGGCTGCCCCACCACCACAGAAAGCACTGAGCTAGACTGAAACACCTCATTTTGGAACTGCCTTACTCAAGAAAGCAAAAATTAGACCATGTTTGTATGGAGGCTATATTAACTCAAAGATTTTTTTATTGATTTTTACATTGTTTGCAAACTGATATGTGACACGTATTAATAACCCCCCTTTGGTTGGTGGACCATTCTTGATACACACAGGAAACTGTTGAGCATGAAAAACACAGCAGAATTTCAGTTCTTGACACAAACCGCCTGGCACCTACTACCATACCACTTTCAAAGGCACTTACATATTTTGTCTTGCCCATTCACCATCTGAATGGCAAATATAAATAATCCATGTCTCAATTGTCTCAAGGCTTAAAAATCCTTCTTTAACCTGTCTCCTCCCCTTCATCTACACTGACTGAAGTGGATTTAACAAGTGACATCAATAAGGGATCATAGCTTTCACCTGGATTCACCTGGTCAGTCTATGTCATGGAAATATACTCATTGTTTTGTATCCATATCCAAAATCAATAGTGGAAGATATGAATGCCTTTTGGACTGCAGTCAGTATAATGTTATAGACCATCAGGAAGTCAGCAAGGTCTTTATCTTTCTGTGTCTTCTCCCCTCTTTTATTGTGTCTTACATCTCTGACTGACAATGGTCTTGAGGTCAGACCAGGTGAGGTGTGGTGGGGCTGATGTAGGAACTGCAGAGCTGCTTTCCACACCTGCTGTTGAACCACACAAAATGTGTAAGTACAATGTATTTTTACATTCCATTCTTTATTGTTTACACACATTGGGAAAATACTGGCAGACATACAGTATATATTGTTAATCACATAAAACAACTTTCTCAGTGAGTACTGTAGGTATAGCATAGTGTTTTACTCACTGTCTGATTTCTCCTCTATGTATCTCCTCCTCCCTCTCTGCTGTCTCGTGGACTCCTCTGTGGCCTCCTCTCCCTCCCCTTGCACCTCCTCTGTCTCCTCCTCCATCTCCAGCTCTCTCAAAGCCTCCCTGACCCTCCTCAGATCCTCCTCTCTCTCCCTGTCCTCTTCCTGGTGCCTCCTCTCCTCCTCCTCCTCCTTCTCCCTGGCCTCCTCCAGTATCTCCTCGCTGGAAAGCAACTCCCCTCTGTTCTTGGCCACCATGTTGTCCAGCTTCTCCAGTAGCTCTGCCACGGCATCGTGGCCCTTCCTGGGCCTCCCATACAGGGCATGATAGCGGCCCCCGCATCGCTCCACCAGGCCCCGGAGCTCCTCGCTCTCCTCCACTTCCTCCTCCAGGGTGGAGTCCTTCAGCCGCCCTCCCTTCACAGTGAACAGCACCACGGTATGCCCCCAAGTCCGCTCCCCCAACAACTCCACATGCTCCTCAGCCGCCTGCCGCTCCCGTCTGGTGAAGGTGAAGGAGAGGGGCACCACCAGGAGCACGGCGTGGGGGCCAGGCTGGCACAGCGACACGCCCCGGACGATCTCCCTCCGGACCCCCAGAGAGGAGCCCCTGGAGGGGAACCACTCCCAACCAGGCGTGTCCACCACCGTCACTTGCCTCTCGGCCACCTCGCCCTGCCGCCTTACCGCCTCCCTGGTTCTCACCCCCACCGTGTCAAACACCCCTCTGCCCAGGATGGCGTTGCCCACAGCACTCTTCCCTGCCTCTCTCTCTCCGATCAGGATTATTCGCAACCCTGAGACCACAGAAAAAGGGGCTGCTTGGCCTGTAAAAAGCATCGTACCACCCTAAATGAATATACAGAATAACACAATTCAATTGTATTTAATTTTCACCTCATGTTTCTCGTACGCCAGGATTGATCAAAAACTGACCTGGTTGAGAATCTGAGGAGCTTCCAGTTTCTTCCATTTCCACCATGACCTCCTCTGAATCCATACTGAATCCACTGGTCATCATACTTGTATGATAACACTACCAGTGCCTTCTAAAATGCTACTTCAAACTTGTCCACTTTCATCAGATCTGAAAGTATACAGTAGCTATTTTGTTAAAGGAAGAAAATCTTCCCTAGTCCTCTCCCCTCCCGGGACATCTTGTTGTCTGAATGGCTTAAGGTCGATAGCCACCCTCTGCTAATCATTCTTTACAGACCCTTTTACTGTCCGAGGGATCCAAAGTTCACAGTGGGACTGCCTGCATGTTCATCCAGCTAGATAACACTACCTTGGCAGGAAACAACAGTCTGGCTGTGACACTGCCCCAAGCGATACTGTATGGAACACAGCTTCTTTATTGTGCTTGAGGAAGACCTAACACTTTTGGAGATAAGGGAAATGGTCTTGATGAGTTAGGAGTTATTTCTGGACAGGGCCCTGGAGATAATGAAACAGACTCAATTATCAGTAGTACCACACATATCTCTGGCAAACAAGATTAAATGTGAAAGCTCCTCCTTAGTAATGAATGAAAGTCATATTTAGTTGACATTATCTGTTTGATTGTTGAAGATCCTTCACCAACAGCAACATAAAGTGCCTTCAGAAAGTATTCCCACCCTTTATATTTTTCCACATTTTGTTTTGTTACAACCTGAATTTAAAATGGATTACATTTAGATTGGCCTACACAGAATAACCCATGGTGTCAAAGTGGAATTATGCTTATTTACATGTTTTACAAATTAATTAAAAATGAAAAGCTGAAATGTATTTGTCACTAAGTATTCAACCCCTTTGTTATGGCAAGCCTAAATAAGTTCAGGAGTAAAAATTGCTTAACAAGTCACATAATAAGTTACATGGATTCACTCTGTGTGCAATAAAAGTGTTACACATAATTTTTGAATTACTTCCTCATCTCTGTAGCCCACACATACAATTATCTGTAAGGTCCTGTCAAAATGCTGAAGTGTATGCAGCGGTGAAGTCAGGCGCAGGACACAGAAGATCAGTAACGACTGCTTTACTTTCCAAAAATACGCACAAAACAAACACCTCCAAAACACAAGAGGAGGATAATACGCGGAGTGCGTAATAAACAGGATGATCAATGCCAACCATACATACAGGACACGCGGACAACAACACACAAAGGCAAACATAAAACAAGGGAACTTATATGTAACATAATCAATACAGAATACGAAACAGGTGTGCCAACTAGACATTACAAAACAAACATCGAAAACATCGAGCGGTAGTAGCTAGTACTCCGGGGACGCCGAACGCCGAAGCCTGCCCGAGCAAGGAGGAGGAGCAGCCTCGGCGGCATCCGTGACAGGTCCCTCAGTCTAGCAGTGAATTTCAAACACAGATTCAACCACAAAGACCAGGGAGGTTTTCCATTGCCTCTCAAAGAAGGGCACCTATAGGTAAATGTTTTTTTTTTTTAAGCAGACGTTGAATATCCCTTTGAACATGGTGAAGTTATTAATTACACTTTGAATGGTGTAGCAAAACACCCAGTCACTACTAAGATACAGATAACTCAGTTGCTGGAGAGGAAGGAAACCGCTCAGGGATTTCACCATGAGGCCAATGGTGACTTTAAAACAGTTACAGAGTTTAATGGCTGTGATAGGAGAAAACAGAGGATGGATCAACAACATTGTAGTTACTCCACAATACTAACCTAAAAAGCTATTTCAAAACATGCATCCTGTTTGCAACAAGGCACTAAAGTTCTGTATTACATTTTCAATATATTTGCTAACATTTCTAAAAACATGTTTTCACTTCGTCATTACTGGGTATTGGGTGTGGATGGGTGAGAAAAAATCAATTTAATCAAATTTGAATTCAGGCTGTAACAAAACAAAATGTGGAATAAGTCAAGGGGTATGAATACTTTCTGAAGTCACTGTATGTTTATTCTTTGGCAGATAAAAGCAGCGAATGGAATGGGCTGAGACGAGAGGTAAAGCTTTATTTTATAGAAAAAAAGGCTCATTTTCACAGCTGAACGCATTCCTAAGGGTATATCACGAGCTGAATCACATTGTGCTTGCTTCAGTGATATTGGAAGACTTGACTTTCCCAGCCACAGCACTTTTTCAATTCAATCCATTTAGTTTAGCAATGTGTCACCACCAAAGCAGTGTGGCGCGAACATGCTGGGGAATCCCAATGTGAGAGCAGGGCCCATATTTAATCTCCCTGAACCCAGTGCCTTGTGAAGGAAAAATGAAGCACCGAGACATGTAACTTAGAGACACAAGGAAATATGCAGTATTTACAGTGGGGAAAAAAGTATTTAGTCAGCCACCAATTGTGCAAGTTCTCCCACTTAAAAAGATGAGAGAGGCCTGTAATTTTTATCATAGGTACACGTCAACTATGACAGACAAATTGAGGAAAGAAATCCTGAAAATCACATTGTAGGATTTTTAATGAATTTATTTGCAAATTATGGTGGAAAATAAGTATTTGGTCACCTACAAACAAGCAAGATTTCTGGCTCTCACAGACCTGTAACTTCTTCTTTAAGAGGCTCCTCTGTCCACTCGTTACCTGTATTAATGGCACCTGTTTGAACTTGTTATCAGTATAAAAGACACCTGTCCACAACCTCAAACAGTCACACTCCAAACTCCACTATGGCCAAGACCAAAGAGCTGTCAAAGGACACCAGAAACAAAATTGTAGACCTGCACCAGGCTGGGAAGACTGAATCTGCAATAGGTAAGCAGCTTGGTTTGAAGAAATCAACTGTGGGAGCAATTATTAGGAAATGGAAGACATACAAGACCACTGATAATCTCCCTCGATCTGGGGCTCCACGCAAGATCTCACCCCGTGGGGGTCAAAATGATCACAAGAACGGTGAGCAAAAATCCCAGAACCACACGGGGGGACCTAGTGAATGACCTGCAGAGAGCTGGGACCAAAGTAACAAAGCCTACCATCAGTAACACACTGCGCTGCCAGGGACTCAAATCCTGCAGTGCCAGACGTGTCCCCCCTGCTTAAGCCAGTACATGTCCAGGCCCGTCTGAAGTTTGCTAGAGTGCATTTGGATGATCCAGAAGAGGATTGGGAGAATGTCATATGGTCAGATGAAACCAAAATATAACTTTTTTGGTAAAAACTCAACTCAGTCGTGTTTGGAGGACAAAGAATGCTGAGTTGCATCCAAAGAACACCATACCTACTGTGAAGCATGGGGGTGGAAACATCATGCTTTGGGGCTGTTTTTCTGCAAAGGGACCAGGACGACTGATCTGTGTAAAGGAAAGAATGAATGGGGCCATGTATCGTGAGATTTTGAGTAAAAACCTCCTTCCATCAGCAAGGGCATTGAAGATGAAACGTGGCTGGGTCTTTCAGCATGACAATGATCCCAAACACACCGCCCGGGCAACGAAGGAGTGGCTTCCGTAGAAGCATTTCAAGGTCCTGGAGTGGCCTAGCCAGTCTCTCCAGATCTCAACCCCATAGAAAATCTTTGGAGGGAGTTGAAAGTCTGTGTTGCCCAGCGACAGCCCCAAAACATCACTGCTCTAGAGGAGATCTGCATGGAGGAATGGGCCAAAATACCAGCAACAGTGTGTGAAAATATTGTGAAGACTTACAGAAAACGTTTGACCTGTGTCATTGCCAACAAAGGGTATATAACAAAGTATTGAGAAACTTTTGTTATTGACCAAATACTTATTTTCCACCATAATTTGCAAATAAATTCATAAAAAATCCTACAATGTGATTTTCTGGATTTCTTTTTCTCATTTTGTCTGTCATAGTACCTATGATGAAAATTACAGGCCTCTCTCATCTTTTTAAGTGTGAGAACTTGCACAATTGGTGGCTGACTAAATACTTTTTTCCCCCACTGTACAGGGGAATATTGAACCACTCTCTCTAGACTGACCAGGTGAATCCAGGTGAAAGCTATGATCCCTTATTGATGTCATCTGTTAAATCCACTTCAATCAGTGTAGATGAAGGGGAAGAGACAGGTTAAAGAAGGATTTTTAAGCCTTGAGACAATTGAGACATGGATTGTGTATGTGTGCCATTCAGAGGGTGAATGGAAAGACAAAATATTTAAGTGCCTTTGAACAGGGTATGGTAGTAGGTGCCAGGCACACTGCTTTGAATGTGTGTTAAGTTAATTATTTAACAAACTATTTCAGTGTCTCTGTGCATCTCCCAAAATCAAGAAACGGACAGAGTCCCGGTCTGCATTGTCAGAGATATTTATTCATTGAGAATTCTGCCATCACAATTTCAGAGTCCATCTTTTATATTCATACGTCACACAAAAATCCCTCCCCTCTTTAGGCAGGCTGTAGTTTTCCACTTTATAATTGCTCTCCTGACCATCAGTTCACACACACACTTTTCCAAGCCTAACAGTTTCTCTCCTCCCTAAATTCCTAGTTATCTTGGTTTCTCAATTGCCTGTAGATAGTTATCCTTGTCCTTTGTTGTCTGGCCTAACTCTTACTCACATTGCTAAATAGTAACACAATGTCATAATCTTTACTGGTCCTACACTCACACATTCTAACACATTTCACACAGTTTCAGGGTGTAATAATTAGTCATTAATAATTAATCTATCAGTGTGTCTTGAACTGCACCTCTACTTGTTGACTCCAATGCTTCCCACTGTTGACTCAACAGTTTCCTGTGTGTATCAAAATGGTCCACCACCCAAAGGACATCCAACCAACTTGACACAACTATGGGAAGCATTGGAGTCAACATGGGCCAGCATCCCTGTGGAACGCTTTTGACACCATGTCCTGACAAATTGAGACTGCTCTGAGGGCAAAAGGGGGTGCAACTCAATATCAGGAAGGTGATCCTAATGCTTTGTACACAGTGTATATACTGTAATCTAGTCAAGGCTCATCCTATATAACTACTGCTGTATACACCTTTTATTTTCATATACTGGCCATACTGTCTAGACACACCATCATATACATAGATATTTATATTCTGGACATTGCTCGTTCCGATATTCATAATTTCTTTATTTTTATTTTTTGGGTTTGTGTGTATTGTTTTGTATTGTTAGGTATTACTGCACTGTTGGAGCTAGAAACATAAGCATTTCACTGCACCTGCGATAAAACGCAACCTATACAATTTCATTTGATTTGATTGAGGTGGGATAAATGCTAAGAAACTATCAAATCAGAAACTCTTTGGCCTATCGCTGGCCAATTTGGTTGCAGGTATAATAATAAAAACAACATGCATACAAATGAATCCATGAGTGAGTTAATGGATGAATGGATAAAACAGTGAACACATTTCGCTTTGATTTACACATAACACATGAAACAAGAAACACACTGGAACTATCCTTTGACACTCATCATCAGATTCATCAGATTCTTTCTTGATGATTCTATGCCTATTAATGATAGGCTATGTGTTCATCATGAACAAGCATAGAGGTATATGATCACAACACTACAATGCTAGGATCATATGCTTTACTCCAGTCACTCAGGTGTCACGATCGTCTACAAGAGAGGACCAATGCGCAGCGTTGAAGGTGAACATGATGACTTTATTGTACAAACGCACAAAAAACCAAAACAAAAGACGACTCGTGAAGTCCACAGTAACAATGACCGTAAAGGAACAAAAACCCACAAACACACGGTGAAAACAGGCAGTTTAAATATGGCTCCCAATCAGAGACAACGAGCCAACAGCTGACACTGCGTACCTCTGATTGGGAGTCACTCAAACAAAGAAATACAACAACCTAGAACAACCCAACCAAGAAACAGAACACAAAGAAACGAACACACCCTGGCTCAACATACAGAGTCCCGGAGCCAGAGCGTGACATCAGGTTGGTGCCATGTCCCCTCGTGTGGCAGGTAGAAGATACTGCAGTAACTTTTATCATGACAGTCCTATATCTATATCTCTTTCATAAACAGACCAAAATCCCACTAATTTACCATGCCTGCATTTTTATACTAGGTTTTTTCGTATATCTGAAAGGGGTAGTGGAGTTTTTTTTTAAACATGGAAAAATAAAAGCCACCTAAAGACCTAGTCCTGATTCTTGTATTTTCACGGACCCTGTAACCAAAATACAGGTATCAGGTCTGTGTGAACGGTTCTCTGCTTTTTTGCAGGTAAATTCTTTAACACTTCCATTGTTTAACACCTCCCTAATTTGAACTGCAAACAGCCCCCACGCAACACCCCCCACTCCCCACCCCTCCCAATTTGCCAGTTACCCACTGATATGTATAAAATGGTTATACCTGCAAATAAGTGATAAATAAGGGTCTGTTCGAAAGGGTAAGATTTAGGATTTTATTAGGAACCCATTAGCCGATGTCAGTGGTGACAGCTAGTCTTACTGGTGTCCGACACATAACAAAAAAGACATTACAGACAAAATACTTTACAATTGACATACATTTAAAACATCAACATGTAGTCCGCATGTGTATTCATCTATCAGTTACACATACATGTCACATGTAGTCCGCATGTGTGTTCATCTATCAGTTACACGTACCGTTGAAGTCGGAGGTTTACATATACTTAGGTTGGAGTCATTAAAACTCGTTTTTTCAACTACTCCACAAATTTCTTGTTAACAAACTATAGTTTTGGGAAGTCGGTTAGGACATCTACTTTGTGCATGACACAAATCATCTTTCCAACAATTGTTTACAGACAAATTATTTCACTTATAATTCACTGTATCACAATTCCAGTGGGTCAGAAGTTTACATTCACTAAGTTGACTGTGCCTTTGAACAGCTTGGAAAATTCCAGAAAATGATGTCATGGCTTTAGAAGCTTCTGATAGGCTAATTGACATAATTTGAGTCAATTGGAGGTGTACCTGTGGATGTATTTCAAGGCCTACCTTCAAAGTCAGTGCCTCTTTGCTTGATTCAGGGGAGAATCAAAAGAAATCAGCCAAGACCCCAGGTAAAAAATTGTAGACCTCCACAAGTCTGGTCCATCCTTGGGAGCAATTTCCAAACGCCTGAAGGTACCACGTTCATCTGTACAAACAATAGTTCGCAAGTATAAACACCATGGGACCATGCAGCCGTCATACCGCTCAGGAAGGAGACGCGTTCTGTCTCCTAGAGATGAACGTACTTTGGTGCGAAAAGTGCAAATCAATCCCAGAACAACGGCAAAGGACCTTGTGAAGATGCTGGAGGAAACAGGTAGAAAAACGAGTCCTATATCGACATAACCTGAAAGGCCGCTCAGCAAGGAAGAAGCCACTGCTCCAAAACCGCCATAAAAAAGCTAGACTATGGTTTCCAACTGCACATGGGGACAAAGATCGTACTTTTTGGAGAAATGTCCTCTGGTCTGATGAAACAAAAATAGAACTGTTTGGCCATAATGACCATCGTTATGGTTGGAGGAAAAAGGGGGCACTTGCAAGCCGAAGAACACCATCCCAACTGTGAAGCACTGGGGTGGCAACATTATGCTGTGTGGGTGCTTTGCTGCAGGAGGGACTGGTGCACTTCACAAAATAGACGGCATCATGAGGAAGGAAATTATGTGGACATATTGAAGCAACATCAGTCAGGAAGTTAAAGCTTGGTCGCAAATGGTTCTTCCAAATGGACAATGACCCCAAGCATACTTCCAAAGTTGTGGCAAAATGGCTTAAGGACAACAAAGTCAAGGTATTGGAGTGGCCATCACAAAGCCCTGACCTCAATCCTATAGAAAATGTGTGGGCAGAACTGAAAAAGTGTGTGCGAGCAAGGAGGCCTACAATCCTGACTCAGTTACACCAGCTCTGTCAGGAGGAATGGCCAAAATTCACCCAACTTATTGTGGGAAGCTTGTGGAAGGCTACCCGAAACGTTTGACCCAAGTTAAACAATTTAAAGGCAATGCTACCAAATACTAATTGCGTGTATGTAAACTTCTGACCCACTGGGAATGTGATGAAAGTAATAAAAGCTGAAATAAATCATTCTCTCTACAATTATTCTGACATTTCACATTCTTAAAATAAAGTGGTGATCCTAACTGACCTAAGACAGGGCATTTTTACTAGAATTAAATGTCAGGAATTGTGAAAAACTGAGTTTAAATGTATTTGGCTAAGGTGTATGTAAAATTACAACTTCAACTGTACATGTCAGTACATACACACAAAAGTAGGCCACATGAGGGAGAGGCGTTGTGCCACGAGGTGTTGCTTTAATAGTTTTTTGGAACCAGGTTTGCTGTTCACTTGCTCTATATGAGATATAAACATTGCCTTATATGTTTTTACAGGTAACATACCACATCTGTCTGAAATGGTTACTATATTTGTCAGCTACCCTCTGAAGTCGCTAGTATTTTACAGAACATTTAGTCTCGCCATCCTTCTAAATAAAACTTTAAAATTAGCTTATAAAAATAGACCACAATCTTGTTCCACGCAACAAATTTGTTTACTAAAGGCTTTGCTCTGTATTTGGGCGTTTCTTTCTTGCCTCGCAGTCTCAATCATTCAAAGGAGTGGTGGTGACGTGTACAAGCGTTCTTATCATAGCTCAATGGGTCCAAGTTGAGTTTGGTGAAGTAAGGGAAACGAAACTGGGAAGACAACATTCCTGGTGTAGGGAGCCTGAACAGCATTTAGCCTCTTTGTCAAGGTGAGTGAGTTTTATAAATCCAAATTTCTTTACACAAATGAAATGGGCAATCAACAGTTGAAACAATAACAAAGCATTTTACCCGCCCCTGTTTCAGCTAAAAATGGAGGGTTGGAACTGGAGATAGCTAATGAGGCAATAAGTTATATTCTTCAAGGCTATCGTTACTTTTGTTGATAACGGGATATGGAGAAGGGAGAGTCGGTCAAGGATGGATTCAGACTAGGTGGTAAATTGTATGACAAGCGGCAGTTTATTCAGAGTAAAGATATCTGGTACAAGCGTGCACGGACTCGTTCTTTCAGCTCATATGGAACTTGCAGACGGAGCCCCGAAAACACAGTGCACATATGTTTTATACAGTTTAGTAAAGTAGGTTGAGTCTGGCAGATCTGGTCTTCTGGTTGGTCCATGCTGTTCGAGCGTCGTCCTCTGTGATTGGGTCTAGGAGATCTACGCGCTGTAGCTCAGGCCCTTTGTTCCGAATGTTCAGCAAAGTAGGAGATTTGGTGTGTGTGTTTAGTTATCTTATCTTGAGTAAGTCTGTGTGTGTGAGTGCATCTGTGGCAAGAGTCACGAGATGTTGTTGTCTATAATCAGCAATGACCCTAACACCCTGTGGTCAGGCGTTTCCTGTTTTATCAATGTCTATGCAAGGTTGGTGTCAGCATTCTGTCTCTGAGTGTGTGTTCAGCATCATGTGCCTTTTGTGCAATGCAGAACATGTTTTCTGCAATATATGTGCCTTCGAGTTCTTGACAAAACTTGTCTTGAAAAAAGGAATTAGTTATAGCAATGTAATAGCAATAAGCTATTTATAAAAATAGCATTTCTTACACTTTATACATCAAAAAATGAATGTAGCAACTGCAGATTGCTCCTTTTAAATGTTGTTTCAACACGTTTGCCCCTGTGCTTAATTTGAGCTGTTGGAACAGGATCCGGCATGTCTCAGATTTGACTTTGTTCGTTCAGGCACATATTTACCCGGATCGAGTACCTCTCGCGGCAGGATTTATTAATTGTTTCACTGTTCGTACTGTAAACATTCTAATAAAAGCGATGAGCGTTAAATCAAGTTGCTTCCTCGTTATTTCTCCCGCCCCCCAGAGCGTAAATCAAGTTGCTTCCTCGTTATTTCTCCCTGCCCCCCAGAAAGACCATCATGTAAAAGCGCGTTCATCCTTCTGTGAATCCTGTTTATAAATTATATCAGAATAGAAATGTAGACTTTTATTTTTAATGGCTGTGATTTTTGAATTATCTACAGTTGCATTGGACATGCCATGGGGACAAGGCAACACTGTTCAGTAACGATATCAACCAAACCAGGAAATGTCCAAACACAGGGAGAGCATCATGTCACGGTGAGACTATTTACATTTACATTTTAGTCATTTAGCAGACGTTAACCAGTTAAATGTAACTAAATGTAATCGAAAATGTCATTAACGTAATCCCCAAAAGTAATTATGTATCACGAGGGCTCATGAGGGCCATACAAAATAACTAGTAATGCTGCATACTCAAAAAAAGGTTAACATCTCACCTTTCTGGTAAAAAATAGTTATAAATTGCTGAGGTGTAGTCACTTTTGAGGACACAAGCTCAAGTACACAGTACAAATATGATACACATGAAAATATGAAATATTTTATGATGTATTTCCTATTCAACAAAACTGTATGAATATGGCTTGAAATGACATATGCTTTCTAAATATAGCATAATGAAATGTATAATATAACATTTCACCTTCCTTATAACTGTAAATTACATATTTGTATGTTTAGTGTTAGAGAAACTGTGCATATCTTTTAAAGGTCTCTCTTTATCAAAATGTCTGCCCCATGGCTGTGAACATCTCACATAGCTGTAGCTTGGCTTCCTGAACTCATTAGGAACTCGCCTTTCATCTCATATCAATCCTGGCCCTCTATGACAAACAGAATGTGTTATTTTTATGTCTTTATTTTTTAAAGCTATGAATGATTTTAGATGAATGGCTATAATTCGATCTCTGAATGTGCTACCATGATGAAACCACTCTCTCCTGCTTCTCTATGATGTAACGATTGCAGGCATGCGCTTTGTCAGTGGCATAGGGTTCAGGAGTTGATGGACAGTCGGAAGAGTGAATGAAATGGTAGGAGGGACATCCCAGTTTCAAGTGGTTTCAGGTTTCACATCCTGCATCACACAGGTTCAGAAAAAGATACTACTGTGTCTGTGGGAACCAGGGCTTTCGCTCAATGCAAGCCATTTCGATCTACGGTGTCCACAGATCGATTTATAAGCGAAAATGTCGTTCGGTACCAGAACCACGCAGGTCACCTAAACAGGGGACCTTACATCTAAGAGGTTTAATAACTGGGGCAGAAAGGAGAGTGTTGTTGGGCTACTTTACAAAGACAACAGAGGGCAGTGTTGACAAAGAATCTAAGGTTCATTCAATAAAGGCCGTTCAATAAAAGGATAAAGTTGGTGGATAGGCACTCTGTAAATCTACAACTTCGTAATTTTATATACTGATTATCCTGAATTCAATAGTAAAGCTCCTAACTGAAGCCCACTTTTGTTACAGATCAGAGTTAACAAGGGAGCTCTTGGGCCGGTACATCTCAGACACCCTCAGCCACATTAACACAGTGAGGGAGTTCTGCGACAGGCATTCCAAATGGGCCCTTCAGAGGGAGAAAGAACTGGAAATGATGAGGGACATCAAGGAGAGGGCAGACAGAATCAACCTTAAGTTCGACCATGTCCGTAACTCAGCGACCAAGCCCAAGGCGTTTGGGGAGTTCTTATGGAGCGGTCTGACCCAGGTGACTGCAGACAGTAGGCGTGAGGAGCTGGAGAAGGAGCTGGGGGCTGTACTAAAGGACACTCTGGGAGGCCTGGAGAAGCTGGATTACTTCCTGGATGCTATGGAGTGTCTGGCGGTCACCTGTCTGTTGGTGTTTGAGGAGAACAGGTTCTTCTGTCTGGGGAAGAGCCCTGCCAGTGTTCAGGCTGTCATCATTGCTGCCAGAATGACCTGCCCTCTCCTCATCCACTTTAAGAGGGATGCTAAGGCCTTCTTTAGGCCCAGCCTCCTCAATGTAGAGGTGCTGGCCTTCCAGCTGGATAGATACATACAAATCAGCCAGCAGCTCTGTAAGAGGATGGAGAAAGGGTAAGTGGAGCTCCCATCACAAATGCTTCAACATTAACTTATGTAATGTTCTTCATTGCCATTTTACTGTTAGAATACAGATCAGACCACAGCTTGAGAGTAAACTTGGGTAAGATGCCTCATACAGTTTTAATGTCATAATTTATATTATATTAGCATAATTGTACTATTTTTGTCCTTTCTTCTCAGAAATGTAATTTGACAAGGTTCTTGGGCTGTTGTGATATAATTCAAAAGCCACATAATAATCTAATGAATATAATGTAATGTTGAAATTAAAATGCATTGTTACAGTAGCTCCATCAGTCAAATGCTGTTTTGGGAAAAGAAGAATGACATCCCTGTGGTCAACCTTGGTGATGTGAGGGAAGAGTCCATACAAAATATGCTGGATCATTTGAATCAGCTGAGTGATATCAGGTAAGGTTAGTTTGGTTGTTCTCTTTAAACTTCTGTTAATATTTTTATTTTACTGGTATACAGTAAATAGATGTTGAATCTGTGTCCCCTCTGTCAGGATGGACCAGCACCTCAGACTGACGTTCCTGTTCCAAGAGGCTGCTCAGTGCTTCATTGGCCGGTTCAGCCAGCGCCGACCCAGGATGGAGCAGTTTCTGACCAAGCTGGAGGAGAGTGCTGTGCAGCTGGACAGGATGAAGCTGGGGGCTAAGATCTCCAGTGTGGCAGGCAGCTCAGTGGGGGTGGCTGGAGGGATCCTATCCATCGTGGGCTTAGCTCTGACCCCTGTCACTGCTGGGGTGTCACTGGCTCTCACCATTGCAGGGGTCAGCCTGGGGGTCACCAGTGGGGTCAACAGTTTAACCACTGGCATCACAGAGATGAAGGTCAATAGCATCCATGAGAAGAAAGCCAGTGAATTCTTCCAGAGTTTCATGGAGGACGTGGCGAGTCTCCAGGAGTGTCTGGAGGATGTGGCCAGGAATATGGAGCCCATCCTGGGGCAGAGAGGGGTGGACGTCGTGCTGGGAGCAGGGAATGTGATTGCTAGAGGTGGGGCCATCGTAAAAGGCATCGACTCCATAGTGGACTGTGCCTCGACTCTGAGTGTGAAGGCCCTTGCAAAGGAAAATTTGATCGCAAGTGCTGGTAAGTTGGCGCTCCAGGAAGGCAAAGCAGCACGAAACCTGCCCAAGCTAGCAGGGGACATCCCGGACATTGGACAGGTGGCCAAAGGCACCCCACTCGCCCTCTCCAGCTCAGCGCGGGCTGGTTTCATCACCCTCAACGCCCTCTTCATTGGCCTGGATGTTTTCTTCATCTGTAAAGACAGTGTGAGCCTGGCCAAAGGCAGTAAGAGTGAGATCTCCCAGCTCATCCGTGCCAGAGTGGCATTGTGGCGCAGAGAGCTGGACTCCTGGCAGAGGATTCATGACTCGCTGTGTATAGGAATTTGGAAGTTCAGAAAGTGCCAGAGAATCCTGGAGCAGCCTTTTTACCCTCCTGGAGGAGAATCTGAAAGAGAGAAAAAATGGATGTGTATGACACAGTAGGACAACATCAATGACTTACCAGTTTGAAGTTAGGGCCTCAAAACATACTGTACAGTTGCACATACTGTACATTGCCTGTCTGTGAGTCATTTTGATTATGCATTTTACTTGATTCTCCTTAATTTTTTCATAATTGAATGTAATAAATAAAAATGAAGCCAATTTAATTAAATGTATCCAGCTTAGCACTTATTCAGAGTAGTCTGTTTAATGTCATGGCCTGTTTCCAAGGATGTGTTCAGTCAAAATACTGAAATAATAAATATTTTTTTTTAATAATGTTTCTATGATTGTGCTGCTGACATGTACCTTCATGCACAGAAGACTCATCTTCCTCACTTTACCAGAAGTTGGAAGACGTCTTGCTAACAGGCAATGAAACATGTTAGTGCAATTTATTCTGATGTTGACTTGTGTGAAAAGTTTTCTATGAGACGTTATGAAATGGAAAGGGACTCATCATGTCTGGCCTTATTTGTGTTAGGGATGTAGCTCAGTTGGTAGAGCATGGCGTTTGCAACGCCAGGGTTGTGGGTTCGTTTCCCACGGGGGGTATAAAAAAATTATGTATGCACTCACTAACTATAAGTCGCTCTGGATAAGAGCGTCTGCTAAATGACTAAAATGTAAATGTTAATAATAGTAGGCCTAGTTTCTAGCGTTCTGAAATACCTTTGTAAAAAAAGTATTAAATAAATCATGTATGTACAATGTACAAAAAAAATATTTATGCACGCATGACTGTAAGTCGCTTTGGATAAAAGCGTCTGCTAAATGGCATATTATTTTTTAAAATATTATTTTATTGGTATTTTGTACTGCATTCTCATTTTCATCATGACAATTTAATACCAGACATCAGTGTGAAGCAGTCCGTAGTCATGTGTACTTCAAGACAAAAGCATTGTGTTGTACAACAGAACACAATAAGAACACTTTCCATATGTGTTACCTAATATTTTCTGCTTCCACACAACTTATTGTAATGGTGATTATAAATCATCCTAAAACATGTGAGTTCCCTATATGTAATCCTATATGTACAGAAAGTGTTAAATCCCTTGCCCATATCATTTGACTTTTCTATATTTTGCATACAAGGAAACAAAAGCAGGAGGACTCGCATAGGACATCCTGAGAGGCAATAGCTTTTTACAGCCAGTGTATTGCCCTTGCCCCAGTGTAGCCTTGGCAACAGTCAAGTGTGGTAATCAAAGGCAGCAATACACACACACACTGTAACTTGTGATAATCAGAGCTATTTTCAGAACTAGTAGGGATTGCGGCTATAATGATTCATATTCACATTAATAACAGAAAATCATGCAAATTGATCAGACATTCAAAATATGCAGAATGATGGGAATACAGTGCATGCAGATAAGTTCTATCAAACAGTAACGAGGTTCTATCAAGCAGTAACGAGTCAGTAATGATACATTTCCATCCAGTTCAGACTCTATATTTACATTCCATTCTTTATCGTTTACACACATTGAGAAAATACTGGCAGACATACAGTATATATTGTTAATCACATAAAACAACTTTCTCAGTGAGTACTGTAGGTATAGTATAGTGTTTTACTCACTGTCTGATTTCTCCTCTGTGTATCCTCTTTTTCTGCCGTCTCGTGGCCTCCTCTCCCTCTCCTTGCACCTCCCCTGTCTCCTCCTCCATCTCCAGCTGACCCTGTCCAGCCCCATCTCTCTCTCTCCCTGTCCTCCTCTTGGTGCCACCTCTCCTCCTGCCCCTCCTTCTCCCTGGCCTCCTCCAGGATCGACGTGGATGATCTCCCTCCGGACCCCCAGAGAGAAGCCCCTGGAGGGGAACCCCTTCCAACCAGGCGTGTCCACCACTGTCACCTTCCTCTCTGCAACCTTGCCCTGCCTCCTCAGCGCCTCCCTGGTTCTCACCCCCACCGCGTCAAACACCCCCTCTGCCCAGGATGGCATTGCCCACAGCACTCTTTCCCGCCTCTCTCCGATAAGGATTATTCGCAACCCTGAGACTACAGAGAGGGACTGCTTGGCCTAAATGAACAAACAGAATAACATAATTCTATTAAACAACCTTTTCTCACAGTATGTATTATAGCTGTGAATGAAAATCACTCATGAGATCATTACAATCATTGTATTGAGAGACTGTCAGGACAGTTTATCTGACTGCAGTGTGTGTTTTCACTTCCTGTTTCTAGTTTTGCCAGGATAGATCAAAAGATGACCTGGTTGAGAATCTGAGCCTCCAGTGTTCCATTTCCACCATGACCTCATCTGAATCCACTGTTTATCATACTTGTATGATATGGCAACACACAACCAGTGCCTTCGAAAATACTCCACTTTCATCAGAACTGAACGTATACAGTCAATGTTTTCCCCAGTCCTCTCCTCTCCCATCTTGGGAAGTCTTTTCTGAATGGCTTACGGTCTATAGCCATACCCTACTAATCAATCTTTACTGTCCGAGGGATCCAAAGTTCACAGTGGAATTCCTTGAATGTTCATCCAGCTAGACAACACTACTTTGGCAGGAAATAACGGTCTGGCTTTAACACTGCCCCAAGCAATACTGTTTGGGAACAGCTTATTTATTGTGCCTGAGGAAGATTCAACTTTTGGACACTGGCTCAGCGCCTGATGAGTTGGGAGGGGTTGTTTCTGGACAGGGCCCTGGCGATAACGAAACAGACTCACTTTTCAGTAGTAACACATTTCTGGCAAACAAGATTGAATGTAAGAACTCACCCTTAGTAATGAATGAAGGTCATATTTGTCATTATGTTTGATTGTTGAAGGTCCTTCTCTAAAAACAACATTCATTCTTTGGCAGATAAAAGCATCGACTGGAAGAACACCTTTACATTGGCTCAGCTTTGACCATGTGTTTGAGGAGCAGACGGGTGACATGCCTTGGTAGTAATCTGGGACATAGATCAGCAGTCTGACTGATGTAGCTCTGCCCTCACCAACTACCCAGTAGCCATTCACTCAACATGTATACAGAAATGTCAAGTATCTGTAAATATACCAGAATACTCAACTGCTATCAACCCTATATACACACTTCACAGATACCGAGCAGAATAGGAATCCTCATCATTACTCATTTTGATGACTCATGCCTGCTTAGTGTTTATTTTTCAGTAGGAAAATAATGATCTCTCCTTTTAGTAGGAGAATATAAAAAATAAATGGAAACGAGCCAGTTTCACAGATCTTTATTTGAACGTAACAAGGGAGTATTTTCTGTGTGGTGCAGGCCACCTGGTCACTGGTGCAATCGCCACACCTTAGGGTTCTGGTTCATCTACAAAAAGAGGAGAGGAAGTAGAGAGAAAGGAGGGGGAGAGAAAATGACATTAAATCAGTAAACATAAGTCATTCAGAATATGGAAAACGTATTGCACAAAAAGTCATCTATTAATCACATTACTTACAAACCATTAGACTGAGAATACAATCAAATATAAATCAAATTCAGAGACCACTGCCCACACATTGTAATATATACAGTGAATTCGGAAAGTATTCAGATCCCTTGACTTTTCCCACATTGTTACATTACAGCCTTATTCTAAAATGGATTCAATTGTTTCCCCCCCCCCCTCAATCTACACACAAAACCCCATTATGACAAAGGAAACGGAAATATCACATTTACATAAGTATTCAGACCCTTCACTCAGTACTTTGTTGAAGCACCTTTGGCAGCGATTACAGCCTCGAGTCTTCTTGGGTATGACGCTACAAGCTTGGCACACTTGTATTTGGGGAGTTTCTCCCATTCTTCTCTGCAGATCCTCTCAAGCTCTGTCAGGTTGGATGGGGAGCGTCGCTGCACTGCTATTTTCAGGTCTCTCCAGAGATGTTTGATCGGTTTCAAGTCCGGGCTCTGGCTGGGCCACTCAAGGACATTCAGAGACTTGTCCCGAAGCCACTCCTGAGTGGCGCAGTGGTCTAAGGCACTGCTTCGCAGTGTTAACTGTGCCACTAGAGATCCTGGTTCGAATCCAGGCTCTGTCGCAGCCGGCCGCGACCGGGAGACTCATGGCGGTGGTACAAGTTGGCCCAGCGTCGTCCAGGGTAGGGGAGGGAATGGCCGGCAGGGATGTAACTCAGTTGATAGAGCATGGCGTTTGCAACGCCAGGGTTGTGGGTTTGATTCCCACGGGGGGCCAGTATAAAAAAAAAAGATGTATTCACTAACTGTAAGTCGCTCTGGATAAGAGCGTCTGCTAAATGACTAAAATGTAAATGTAAATGTGTTGTCTTGGCTGTGTGCTTAGGGTCGTTGTCCTGTTGGAAGGTGAACCTTCACCCCAGTCTGAGGTCCTGAGGGCACTGGAGCAGGTTTTCATCAAGGATCTCTCTGTACTTTGCTCCGTTCATCTTTCCCTCGATCCGGACTAGTCTCCCAGTCCCTGCTGCTGAAAAACATCTCTACAGCATGCTGCCACCACCATGCTTCACCGTAGGGATGGTATTGGCCAGGTGATGAGCGGTGCCTGGTTTCCTCCAGACGTGACTCTTGCCATTCAGGCCAAAGAGTTCAATCTTGGTTTCATCAGACCAGAGAACCTTGTTTCTCATGGTCTGAGAGTCCTTTAGGTGCCTTTTGGCAAACTCCAAGCGGGCTGTCATGTGCCTTTTACTGAGGAGTGGCTTCCGTCTGGAAACTCTACCATAACGGCCTGATTGGTGGAGAGCTGCAGAGATGGTTGTCCTTCTGGAAGGTTCACCCATCTCCACAGAGGAGCTCTGTCAGAGTGACCATCGCCCCCAATTGCTCAGTTTGGCCGGGCGGCCAGCTCTAGGAAGAGTCTTTGTGGTTCCAAACTTCCTCCATTTAAGAATGATGAAGGCCACTGTGTTCTTGGGAACCTTCAATGCTGCATACATTTTTTGGTACCCTTCCCCAGATCTGTGCCGCAACACAATCCTGCCTCGGCGCTCTACGGACAATTCCTTCAACATCATGGCTTGGTTTTTGCTCTGACATGCACTGTCAACTGTGGGACCTTATATAGACAGGTGTGTGCCTTTCAAATCATGTCCAAACAGTTGAATTTACCACAGGTGGACTCCAATCAAGTTGTAGAAACATCTCAAGGATGATCAATGGAAACAGGATGCACCCGAGCCTCACAGCAAATAAAAAAAGGTATCCGTTTTTTTATTAGTAATACATTTGCAAAAAATTTTAATGAAACTGTTTTCACTTTGGCATTGTGGGGTATTGTGTGTAGATGAGGATAAAAAACAAACAATTTAATCCATTTTAGAATAAGGCTGTAACGTAACAAAATTTGGAAAAAGGCAAGGGGTCTGAATACTTTCCTAATGCACTGTAAACACTGTACAGCTACCGCGTAGTGTAAGGTGGCAGTCCTCACCTTCCTCCTCCTCGTCCTCTTCATCATCATCATCTTCCTCATCTTCATCTGAGCTGAAGGTCCCGTCAGGCAAGCTATACACGCGGATCACTTGCTGTTGGCAAAAGCACACAAACACAAGATGATGATATTGACTCACACTGTAAGGAACACTAACATTTATAGGGCTCTGTGTGCAGACACGGTGTCAGACAATGGGGGAAATTAACTACTACAAGTTGCTCGGAGACAAGTACTAGTCTTTTGAATACTAGTCTTTCAAGTCATTGGCAGCTCTCTACACAAACAGTCAAGGGTATGCTCTGCTCCGTGGTCAAGCATCACAGAGGCTCAGCAGTCCCGGGCTCACCTTGTTGGGGTCCTTGAGGATGAGGTACTTGCCCTCCTCCAGCTTGCGGCAGATGTCGATGACACAGCGCAGGATGCCCCAGGCGTTCTCCATGCTCAAGTTGATCTGGCTGGCAAACTCAGTGGGCTGGAACTGCTGGGTGCCCAGGACCACGTGGCGTGCTGAGTCCTTCGCGTGGTAACGAGACACGTACCTGGAGACATGGGAGGGAGGGGGGATTTAACTGATGGAGGTTGGTTGAATTGTTTTACAACAGAGGATGTACCGAGCTATTCAATCACATGTATTTATAAAGCCCTTTTTCACATCAGCAGATGTCACAAAGTGCTTATACAGAAACCCAGCCTAAAACCCCAAACAGCAAGCAATGCAGATGTAGAATCAGGGTGGCTAGGAAAAACTAGGCAGGAACCAGGCTCTGAGGGGTGGCCAGTCCTCTTCTGGCTGTGCCGGGTGAAGATTATAAGAGTACATGGCCATTAAGACGAGATTGTTCTTCAAGATGTTCAAACGTTCAGAGGACCAGCAGGGTCAAATTCAACTGATAACCAAGTGAATTTATAGACATTTGAAGGGGAAAAACTGTTTATGTGTACAGTATAGTTGCACTCTACCTGTGTGTATGTGTGTGTGTGTGTGTGTGTGTGTGTGGGGGTACTGACCCTAGCTTGAGGTACTCAGACCCAGCCAGCATGGCACAGCAGGTCCAGCGGGCCAGTTTGTAGCTGTTGTTCTTTAGCTCAGTGGCCAGAACAGCTCCTCTCTGAGAGTCCAGCTTCTGACGCCAGTCCACTCCATTACAGTGCTAAAGACAAGAACAAAACATTCAACAACACCATTAACCATTAGAGGGGAGGTTAACACTGCATTTCATCCCCAGTGATAGCATCAAATATCTATTACTGGCCTCTTACCCTGGAGTCCCACTCGTTAAGGGTCTTGACATTGATGAAGGACACCTCTCCGTTGGCCCCAGTCATCACTCCATCATGCTCACAGCGTACAATCAGGTCAATGTCCTCCCCCAGCTTCCAGCGGCGGTACCTGAGACAGAAACACAGGTGAGTTTACAGGTCTACACAGCAACACCCCTCACCACTAACCCAGAGTATAGAGTCCTGCAGGACACAGATTACATGGATCCATTTAAAAACAGTAGTACCTAAAAAAAAAAATGTCTTCTTACAGATGTAAATGAAGTAACTGTGTATAGACTGACTGATCAGACGGTCTGCAGTACTGAGAGCAGCATGAGAGCAGGGGTCAGTACCCACCTGTAGGCAACAGAGGCCACCTCACTCTTGTCTATGTCCTCCTCTACAAATGGGTTGGGGTTAGGGAACTTGTGCCTCTCCCCGCCCTGAGGGAAAAACAAAGACACGTCATCATACTAGAACTCTCTGAACTTTTAAATAATTAACATCCAAATAAGATGTATTTTTACAATGGCATAAAAGCATGGACTCTTTCCACATCACACTCACATTGAAGGAATGGCACTAGACATGTCCATTGGTGTATAGTTGTGGTCTTACCATGCGCAGACACTGCTGGCTGAAGTTATGGTTGATGTAGGTAGCCTCCATGGCCAGGTTACGGGGCGAGTTGAAGGAGTTGCCCTCGTCCTGTGGTGGCTCGTTGGCAGTCTCACTCACCGTCAACAGATCTGACATGAACATTTACAAATGGTTCGATGAGCCAAAAAAAACAAAAGCACCCCTAAACATTGGCATTATGATGACAAGAAGATTGAAATATTATTGAGTTGGATATTAGGTATAACTACTGATTCACTAGTAAACAAGACGTCCTTGACCAGTCAGACAGACCAACAGTTGAATAGATTTACTTGAGAAAGCCTCACCAAAGTCAGAGTTGTCCCTCTTGTCAAAGAAGAGCTTGTTGCCCACTCTCTGCACAATGATGTCCCAGGAGTTGACTGAGCGCGTGCAGCACATCAGGGTGGCCAGAATGGCATCGGTGGCAAACACGTTGCCCTGGGTCTTAGCCAACTGCAGAGAGGAGGGTATAGGGAAGGATTTACATCAGAGCAGAGAACACAGTCTACAGGGCAGTGGACATTGTAATAACCATGTTTTTGTTTCTGAAATGTGTGAAACCATTTGTTCTGAACAAGAATGGGCAGACAAAACAACAAAAAGGACTGAATCAATAATATGTTGCTCTGGCTTATTGTACCTGGCACAGTGCTGTACATGTGTGGAATTGAGAGTGTGTACCTTGCGGATGACAGGGTCGTCGGTGGTGGTCACTGTGTGGAAGATCCTCTTGATGCTCTTGAGAGGCTTCTCGTTGCGAGTGGTGACGCGGTCAAAGGCCTTGTCGTAGTACTCCAACGCACCACAGCACTCACTGAGGGAGAAAGAACATCTATTGACTTTACGTGGATATAAAAGGGAAAAAACGGACTGATTGCAGCTGAAAAGCAGCTTGAACATCATGTTATTCAGACTGTGGGTTTTGTTCTGAACTGTGTGATTGAGCCATAGACTGTAAAAAATATGGACAAAGCCATCGATGACGTCACCCCATTGTTTCATATGAGATTGCTCAGTGGCGCATTCGATGATCAGGAAGTGTCATTTCAGCGTGTCGCCATCTTTTTACATGGAGGAGTTTTTGGAAACATTGCATGCGCAGTTTGACCTACTCTATGAAGCGACGTTGAAGGCTAGCTCAATGCTGCCCCCTCTCATGGAGTATATCAAGTTCTGAGTGGCGCAGTGGTCTAAGGCACTGCATCGCAGTGCTAACTGTGCCACTAGAGATCCTGGTTCGAATCCAGGCTCTGTCGCAGCCGGCCGCGACCGGGAGACTCATGGGCGGCGCACAATTGGCCCAGCGTCGTCCAGGGTAGGGGAGGGAATGGCCGCAGGGATGTAGCTCAGTTGATAGAGCATGGCGTTTGCAACGCCAGGGTTGTGGGTTCCGATTCCCACGGGGGCCAGTATAAAAAAATATGTATTCACTAACTGTAAGTCGCTCTGGATAAGAGCGTCTGCTAAATGACTAAAATGTAAATGTAAGTTGAAGGCCGACAGAGGTACTGCAGGCTGCCATTAGCAACTAGATTATTCTTATAACTCGTCCGTGTGTGATTTTAAAGTAAATCGGTTCAAGGACATACATCTGGTGAAATAGAAGCCATTATTGGTACCATGAATATTTTTCGTTTTTTTTTTGTATATCCACAAATATTGACCACGAAGATCGCCATTTCCCCATTCACTATAACGGGGATCCTGTTTTCTGGAAACATTGCCTGCAGTACCGCGGTCGGCCTTCAACTTGAAATCCTCAATGCGAGGGGGCAGTCGTTCTCCCCTGGATTGAGCACAGATGCAGTGTTGATAAGTCACTCACATGTCAGTGGGGTCCTCCACCTCCATGTATCTCATCTTCATCAGCCTGGGGAAGTCCATCTCCTCCTTCACCTCCCAGTCACTCCGGACCTCCACCGACGAGTCCCGGGGCTTCAACTGGGCCTTGAAATGAAAGGTATGAGGGGGGAAAGGAAAGGGGGGTAAGGGGGAAAGGGAAAGGAGGAGAGACAGGCACGTATGGTAGCGTTAGCAGGTGTTTGGGAAGACTGTTGCCAGAAAATTTATACGACTACATCAGACGTTATCTGAGGAGTATCACAATATGCTTCAGATGTCAGAAGGTGCACTGATAAAACAGTCCACATTCATCGTTGATCTTCCCATACCTGGGATTTCTGGTCCCACTTCTGACGGACACCAAACTGCTTCTGGAACTTTTTCTGTAGACGCATGCGATCCCTGGACAGAGCCACATTAGATTAGACAGAGGTATAGAGAAAACCAGACAACGACATGAGTTTTAGAATGTCACATTAGCAGTGGATTGGCTAAACAACTGCATGCAGCTCACCTCTCCTTCTGCTTGGCACTCTTCGGCAGGGTCTGCATATTGAACTGGGTCAGGTTCCTGCGGTCCTTGTCCCTGCGCAGATTCCTCTGTAAAAACAGAAAAAAACACCATCCTGTTATAGGTGACACAGAAAAGCATTTTTGGGGTACTGTGTGTGTGGTCGAGCAGGTTAGTCTTGTACCTGAGCAAACCTCATGCGGTTCCTCTGGTAGGCAGTCTTCTGCGTCTTGGCAGTGTCCACCAGCTGGAAGCTCGTCTCGTCCTCCTCATGGAAATAGGCATACTGACTACCACCCCCAAACTGAGATGAGTACTTGTCTGTCAAAACAATCAACAAAACGTCAAATTATGGCATCCATGGTCTGAAATACCAGAAAATAAATAAATATTGAATATAGACATTTAGAATAGGCAAGATATTCTGGATTATGTTCACACCATATCATGTTGTTATTATGAATCCTACAATACAATTTAACCCACTTGTGTATCTCTTGTCCTGGTAGGTTGCTCCAGTCCAATCAGCTACCTGCACAGATGGACAGAATAAAGTAGATCAGTCAGCCTAATTTCCTCCTCTTGAAGCAGGACAAACTGCTGTTTATAATTAAAAGTGTGAGGCAGCAGAGGAAGACCAACCTTTCCCAGACGGTCTCCTTTGCTGAAGGGCTGGTAGGGCATGTCCTTAAACTTCTCAGGGACAGCACAAGGACCCCATCCTGAGGGATTGTCCTGAATCTCAGGGGCGTGGAACTTCGCCATGGTCTGAGGTTAGGGCAGATGTTTTAACATTTCAAACGAAACGCTGATTTGAACAATATCTAGTTACCTTATACTATGTATATTAGATTGAGATTTAGTGTACATACGAGGGCAAGTGGATTATAAAATTAGTAACCTTGTCCTCAGGGTCTCAGACAATATCAATGAACAGCACTGTTTTCACTCAGCAATGCACTAACATTAGATAGGCATTTCAGTTTGCGCAGTGGCCTAGTCATCACGGACCCAGGAGACATTACCATTGGATTGCTAAAAAACTGCCATCGATATACTATTTGCATATTGTATACGTAATCATCATGCAGCGTAAGCTATAGCTAACGTCGTTATCTACAACCCCCTGGCCTAAGCTTACTATCGTTAGCCAGCTAGCATTATATTAGCAGGTGACCTAGTTAGCTAGCTAACAAAAAAATTCACAACACCCAAATGTAGTAAGGGGACATCAATGAGTGAGCGTAGTTACGTTCTGTTTCCATATGGACACTATGGCACGCTAACCAGCATGCTTGCTAGCTCGTTAGCCAGGTGGCAGATAGCAAGTTGCTAACAGCAGTGGCAGTAACGTCCTCTCGAGTACATCTCACATTATGTTTATCCAAAACATCTTTGTAAACATGACATTTTCATACATCTTTAAATGTCTCATTCGAATCTCACCTTGAAGATTGTGACGACCAAACGGCAGCTTTTATTCGGCCAATCAACCGAGTCACAATTTTCTTCTAAAAGCGCCTTAGAAAAAGGAAGTATAAAAGTACCGTAAAGACTGTAAAACTACCGTAAAGACTGGTTTTCCGGCAGACTAGACGCTTTGTTGCATATTGCTGCCATTCACAGGTCGGAGTGTGAATTGCACATTTTGTTCCCCCCAAAAAAGTGAAATGGGGAAAAAATGCATTGCACCACCATCTAACCCTAGATATACACCACTATCCCCAACAAACCCACCACCCCTTCACACTACTTTGGCCCTAACATCCTACACCAGGCCTCGCCCTGGGAGGCTGGAACCCCCTTCTCTCAAACCCCCCTGTAGTTCTTCTACACTAAAATCTTGACACCCAAAAACGTCTCTGCTTTCCATCTGTGCAGTAATGACCATAGCAATAAATGCCAAGAAGCCAACCTTACTGTGTACTACTCCCTTCACAGAACAGCTCAAACTGGCTCTAACCAGAATAGAAAGAGGAGTGGGAGGCCCCGGTGCACAACTGAGCAAGAGGACAAATACATTAGAGTGTCTAGCTTGAAAAACAGAAGCCTCACAGGTCCTCAACTGGCAGCTTCATTAAATAGTACCCGCAAAACACCAGTCTCAACGTCAACAGTGAAGAGGCGACTCCGGGATGCTGACCTTCAAGGCAGAGTTGCAAAGAAAAAGCCATATCTCAGACTGCCCATCTTAATCTTTTTTATTTTTATTGGCCAGTCTGAGATATGGCTTTTCTTGCAACTCTGCCTAGGTCAGCATCCCCGGTCGCTCTTCACTGTTGACGTTGAGACTGGTGTTTTAGCGGTACTATTTAATGAAGCTGCCAGTTTCAGAAAAAAAGTTATTTGTTTCTGGCCATTTTGATCCTGTAATCGAACCCACAATTGCTGATGCTCCAGATACTCAACTACTCTCAAGAAGGCCAGTTTTATTGCTTCTTTAATCAGCACAACAGTTTTCAGCTGTGCTAACATAATTGCAAAAAGGTTTTCTAATGATCAATTAGCCTTTTAAAATGATCAACTTGGATTAGCAAACACAACGTACCATTGGAACACAGGACTGATGGTTGCTAATAATGAGCCTCTGTACGCCTATATCCCATTAAAAATCAGCCGTTTCCAGGTACAATAGCCATTTACAACATTAACAATGCCTACACTGTATTTCTGGTCAATTTGATGTTATTTTAATGGACAAAAAAATTGCTTTTCTTTAGAAAACAAGGACATTTCTAAGTGACCCCAAACTTTTGAACGGTAGTGTACATATATACAGTGCATTCGGAAAGTATTCAGACCCCTTGACTTTTTTCACATTTTGTTACGTTACAGCATTATTCTAAAAAGGATTAAATTGTTCATCAATCTACACACAATTCCCCATTATGACAAAACAAAAACAGGTTTATAACATTTTTAGCAAATTGATAAAAAAAAAAAAACTGAAATATGACATTTACATAAGTATTCCGACCCTTTACTCAGTACTTTGTTGAAGCACCTTTGGCAGTGATTACAGCCTCAAGTCTTTTTGGGTATGACACTACAAGCTTGGCACACCTGTATTTGGGGAGTTTCTCACATTCTTCTCTGCAGATCCTCTCAAGCTCTGTCAGGTTGGATGGGGAGCGTCGCTGCACTGCTATTTTCAGGTCTCTCCAGAGATGTTCGATTGGGTTCAAGTCCGGGCTCTGGCTGGGCCACTCAAGGACATTCAGAGACTCCTGCATTGTCTTGGCTGTTTGCTTAGGGTCATTGTCCTGTTGGAAGGTGAACCTTTGCCCCAGTCTGAGGTCCTGAGGGCTCTGGAGCAGGTTTTCATCAATGATCTCTCTGTACTTTGCTCTGTTCATATTTCCCTCGATCCTGACTGGTCTCCCAATGCCTGGCGCTGAAAAACATCCCCACAGCATGATGCTGTCAACACCATTCTTCACCGTAGGGATGGTGCCAGGTTTCCACCAGATGTGACGCTTGGCTTTCAGGCCAAAGAGATCAATATTGGTTTTATCAGACCAGAGAACCTTGTTTCTCAGGGTCTGAGAGTCTTTAGGTGCCTTTTGGCTAACTCCAAGCGGGCTGTCATGTGCCTTTTACTGAAGAGTGGCTTCTGTCTGGCCACTCTACCATAAAGGCTTGATTGGTGTAGTGCTGCAGAGAGGATTGTCCTTCTGGGAGGTTCTCCCATCCCCACAGAGGAACTCTGGAGCTCTATCAGAGTGACCATCGGGTTCTTGGTCACCTCCCTGACCAAGGCCCTTCTCCTCTGATTGCTCAGTTTGCCCGGGAGGCCATCTCTAGGAAGAGTCTTGGTGGTTCCAAACTTCGTCCATGTAAGAATGATGGAGGCCACTGTGTTCTTGGGAACCTTCAATACTGCAGACATATTTTGGTACCCTTCCCCAGATCTGTGCCTCGACACCATCCTGTCTCGGAGCTCTACATACAATTCCTTCGACCTCATGACTTGGTTTTTGCTCTGACATGCACTGTCAACTGTGGGACCTTATACAGACAGGTATGTGCCTTTCTAAATCATGTCCAATCAATTGAATTTACCACAGGTGGACTCCAATCAAGTTGTAGAAACATCTCAAGGTTGATGAATGAAATCAGGATGCACCTGAGCTCAATTTCGAGTCTCATAGCAAAGGGTCTGAATACTTATGTAAATAAGATATTTCTGTTTTCTATTTTTAATACATTTGCAAAAATGTCTAAAAACCTGTTTTTGGGCTATTGCGTGTAGATTGACAAGGGGAAAAATCATTAATTCCATTTTAGAATAAGGCTGTAACGTAATAAAATGTGGAAAAAGTCAATGGGTCTGAATACTTTCCGAATGCACTGTATGACAAAATGGAGTGGCAGTATAGTTCGTTACCATCCTCAGTAGCTTTCCATCTAAGTTGTCAATACCAGGTGGTTTCTCATCATTGATGGACAACAATACATTTTCACACTAACTTGACAGAAAACATTTTTTTCAACGCTTTCCTTTCATTATTAGGTCTTTTATGCGTTTCATGCCTGAGTTTGCCCAGTTCAGCTATGAAATAGTCATACAAATAATTGCCAATATCAAAAGGTTTTGTGATGAATGAGCCTTCTGATTCAGTGAAAGATGTAGTTGAATTAGTCTTTCTGTCCATTATTTCATTTAAAGTACTTCAAAGCTTTTTTTCATCATACTTTATATTATTTATCTTAGTTTCATAATACAGTTTCTTCTTCTTTTTGTTCAGCTTAGTCACATAATTTCTCAATTTACAGTAAGTTTGCCAATCAGATGTGCAGCCAGCCTTATTAGCCTACTCCTTTTTCTTCATCTCTCTCAACCATACCGTTTTTCAATTCCTCATCAAGCATTAACAGTTCTAACAGGCAGTTTCTTAATAGATGCATACTTATTAATAGCTGGAAGAAACAATGTCATAAATGCATCAAGTGCAGCGTCTGGATGCTCGTCATTACACATATCAGACCAACAAATCTTTTTTACATATTCAACATAGGAATCACTTCAAAACGTTTTGTATGATCTCCTATACACTATTTTAGGCCCAGCCTTTGGAACTTTGGCTTTTCTGGATATAGCCCACTGCAGTATATTATGGTCACCATGTCCAATGGGTGTGGATACAGTTTTAGAACAAAGTTCCGCATCATTAGTAAAAATGTGATCAATACACGTGGATGATATATTTCCTGTAGTGTTTGTAAACACCCTGGTAGGTTGATTAATAACCTGAACCAGATTACAGGCACTGGTTACAGTGAGAAGCCTCCTCTTGAGTGGACAGCTTGATGAAAACCGGTCTATATTCAGGTCACCCAGAAAATAGACCTCTCCGTTAACATCACATACACTATCAAGCATTTCACACATACTATCCAGATACTGATTGCTAGCACTTGGTGGCCTATAGCAACACCCCACAAGAATAGGCTTGAGATGAGGCAGGTGAACCTTCAACCACAGCACTTCAACAACATTTGACATGATATCATCTCTAAGCTTGACAGGAATATGGCTCTTAATCAGTGGAGGCTCTTCAGAGGAGGAAGGGGAGGACCATTGTCCTTAGTGAATTTCATAAAAAATGTTTTGTTAAAACATTGAAAAAGTTATCCTTGTTAGATTAATTTATACAAAATATATGAATATGTCACCAAATAATTGATTAAAACACACTGTTTTGCAATGAAGGTCTACAGTAGCCTCAACAGCACTCTGTAGAGTAGCACCGTGGTGTAGCCGGAGGACAGCTAGCTTCCGTCCTCCTCTTGGTACATTGACTTCAATACAAAACCTAGGAGGCTCTTGGTTCTCACCCCTTTCCATAGACTTACACAGTAATTATGTCAACTTCCGGAAAACGTCCTCCAACCTATCAGAGCTCTTGCAGCATGAACTGACATGTTGTCCACCCAGTCAAAGGATCAGAGAATGAATCTAGTACTGAAAGCATAAGCTACAGCTAGCTAGCACTGCAGTGCATAAAATGTGGTGAGTAGTTGAATCAAAGAGAGAGAACGACAATAGTTGAACAGTTTTCAACAAGTTCATTTCTTCAAAATGAAGGAGAAGCAAATGCAGCTGGCTAGTTTAGTTACTCAAACACCCGGCTCAAACAGAGGGATTCTATGTTAGTAGCTGGCTATGACTATCCAACACAAAACTGGAACTCTTCCAAGTCAAGGTAAGCTTTTGGTTTTATTAATTTATTGCCATCGGGGCCCGCCGGTGTAACTGCTTACTGACTATACACTGAAACATTACTACATGATTGTAGCGGGTTTACTAACGCATTAGTTCTATTATCTATGTTGACTAGGATGTTACTTTAGCTAATATGGGGACAACGATGTAGGCTGTGTGTAGCGTTTATGACTTGGTTTGGCTTGGAAAGGTTTTTCTGCCTGGTCATACAGCTAATGTGTTGTTCATTGAAGTCTACAAACGAAGGGAAAAAGTGAGGGGAGGAGAGTGCATAGAGGCAAGAAGGAATACAACGTGGCTGCTATGAAAGTGAACTGTGTTTATGCGTGATCAAGGGTGTATTCATTCCGCCGATTCTGTTGAAAAACGTTTCTTAAACGGAAGCAAACGAAACAGGGATAAAAATACCTGAATTTGTCCAATAGAAACTCTTGTTTGCAACTGTTGGACTAAGGATTACACCCTAGATAAGATAGATGCAGGCAAGAGTGTGCAAGGCGGTATTGAATGTGTCACTGTCTGTCCATGTGTCACTGTCTGTCATCTAAAAATGTACTCTTGACCTGTGTGCAAGGTAAACTTTCATTCATAGGCTAGGTTGTAGCAACCTCATGATGGTGTAGTGTCGAGTTAATGTTGCTAATTATGCTGTAACAAAGGAGTCCACTTATACTGAGCTTTGATCATAAGTTTTATTCATATCACAAGATTTCAGCATAAGTTTACAGATGTATATAGCATCCGGAGAGCAGTGTCCGAAAATAATATGTCTGCTGCTCTGACCTTCTTTGTTCCCATCCAGTACTTATAATCTTTCCCAAAATATGGGTGGCTCCCTCTACTGTCCAATCACCTGTCTCCAACAAACAGACTCTGTCTGTTCTATGGTGTCACTCTAAAACTACTCCCTCTAACACTGAATAAACAGCCTCTCAGGTTCCCCTTAAAAACATTAGCAAAGTCATAATTCTTAATACACTACATATTTCCCCCCTTCGAGACTAACTAAAAGTCTCGAAAACAAAAATAATAGGATTATGACAAGTAACAATTTATCTTATTGAGTATCTTTAACAATAAACCAAAAACTAATTTTTCTATGGAGTGCAAATACCTTTCTATGAAATATGAACAAATCTTTATGAAGTGTGAATACATTATGAAATATGAACAAATCTTTATGAAGTGTGAGAGCGAAAAACCTGTCTGGCAGCCTTCTTTCCAAATATCCATCCATCAATCAAGACAGTACAATTCTCTCACGGCCCCTCTGCCCCAGGCAACCACCTAAGTACTCCAGATCAATTCAGAAATCTTTATCAATGCATTTGAAACTATGATGCCATTAAATACACATGAAAGCCCCAGCAAACAAAATACTATCCAAAATGTCCACTCTCAGGCTGGTCGACCCATCGGACCCTACTGTGGATTATCTCTATCCCTGCCTAGACTCCATGTCCCTAAGCTTCCACGAAATAAACAAAAACATCTAAGATCCCCACATGTATCCAATAACATCAAATATCATTCTACAAAAATTAATACCTAAGAATATGACACAAATTATGTATTACACATGCAAATATGTCTATATTTCATTGCAGACACTGGAATGTAGTCCACTACACTTCATTTCCTCAGCAGTGTCGACTTCCAATGCATCATCGATGATGGAATCGGAACCTTTCCACACCTTCCTTGTTCCATTTCCTCCAGTCCCTTCATATTGTCCTTTCATATTGTCCTTGTTTGAGTATTTCAATCTCTACATATTCCCCCATATGCTTCTGGAAGAAAAGAAAAGACCAAACAGTATCTTTTGCAAAACAACACATTCAAATTAAAACATCAATATCAACTAAGAATATAAAAATGATATATAAATGATACATGAAAGAATATAAAAATGATATATAAATGATATATGAATGAATCACATTATTCTATTTCCCCCCTTTGATTCATAACAAAACACTAAAATCACACTAATATTGAAAAACATTTGAAAAATGATCAAATAATCAAAATGGATATTTATCCATCAATACTCCATCCAGTCCCACTTGTCCCTCTTCATCCAGATCAGGAACAGTCAACAACGGCATCTGAGTGTTGTCTCCAGGCATCACAACTCCAACCCATCTCAATATCATAGCTTTCGCAAAGGTCAGTAACAAGGTACAAAAGCAAAACATCACACACAGTGCTATCAGAGCTGCTACTAAAATCTGAACCATCACTGCTCCCACTGGGCCTAACTGATCTTGTAACCAAGTCTTCGCTGACCATCCAGCACCTTCAGATCTACCAAATGCATCCCTTATATTCTTCAATGCATCTATAACACTAGTGATATTATCGGAACTATCTGGAATCAAAGTATAACAATCATCCCCCGTCAAATTCATAGCCAAACATAAGCCACCTTGTTTTGCTAGAATATAGTCAAGAGCCATGTCATGTTTCAACAGCGTCAGTCTGTGACTTCTTTGAGTATTCGACAGAAGGTTAAACCCTCTTACCATTTCATTTGCAAAACCCTGCAAAGTATAAGTAATATTATCAATATGATCTGCAAAAAATGTTACACCATACCATGGAAAAAGTCCCAGTCCCCACTTCTCTCCTAGACTTATCCTCCAATGGTAGGCTTCCAGACTATGAAATTCTGCCATGTCCCTTTTCACCCTATTTCCAAACCTAGACTCAGATTTATCTGTGTCCGGTGCTTCCCCTCTTTCAATGGTAAAAACCTCATATGGAAGCTTCAACGTCGACATGTAACAACATCCTATCCATCCATAGGTAAGAATATATACTCTCACCACAAACCCCTAAATAACTCCTATCCATCATATGTTTTATTAGAACAAAAACAGCTTTTAGCCCTCACTGGTTTCCTCTCCAATGCTTCATGAAGCGCTGTTAACTGATTTTCCTTCCTATCTAACAAATTCACATAGGGTATTTAATTTAACCAAGAACATTTAAACTGAGGCCTAAACAAATGTTTCGACAACGACATTATTGTATCCGTTAATGATTGTTGCTGATACAACAGCCATGATAAAGCATAAGATTGACACGTACTTGATAAAGGTTTAGCGACCGTCTCTAAAATAGAACCCCATGTGCCTGGTGCTGGAATTCTCAACAGACATGGACCCTCAATATTCCTCACTGATCTTACAGAATGAGTTAACTGCTGGAACCAAAGATTCCTACCTGCCCATCCATCTTTAATTTTCAAAACAGAAGAATCAAACCCATATGCCTTCCATTTAGTTTCTCTCTTCCCTAACGAGCGGTATTGATCAGATGTATCTTCTGATGTTCCGTTGAAATCAAAGAACTCATCCTGTACCTCCATGATAGTACCTTGCACTATTTCAGATGAATCTATATCCTTCTCTACCTCCATCTGCTCTCCTATTTTAACACTATCCTTACTACCATTGACAGCACTCTTCATCCGTAACATAAACTCCTGAGTCACTCTTGCTACATCCTTTAGTTTCAGAAAAGTTGTTGTTGGTGTCTGTGTCATACTTCCTACATTTGTTATCTCCGTCGTACCATTAATCTCTTTCAAAGTTACTATTAAAATAGTTGCTTTAGTTGATGTATTAACACTCTTAACTATTTCCAGTGGGAAAGTTACTGATATCCTCTGCGTATTATTTACTGTTGGAGTAGCTACTGTAATATGCTTCTCCTGAACTCCTTTGGTGACTGTGGAAGTTTCAACAGACTTCAAATCTTCTAACATAAGCGTCACCTTACGAGTTACATAGCCTTTTAACCAATAATTCTTAGCCGGAACAGACTTTAATGCTTGCACTAAATAAGTACACATATATTCTCCCTGATCTTTCAATGTAACATTACGCAAAATAAGTGAGCAATCACTCATAACCCTCTTCCACTTCATATCGTTGTACAAAATATACTTCCTTTGACTAGGTGCAACAGCTTCTACTTCTGGTCCTAATAACAACACTTCTTCTCCATAATTATCTCTCCATGTGGGAGGAACGTCACCACCCCCACTCCATCTCTCACATCTACAAGGAAGATGAGCTGTATCACCCATCCTAACCCTAATAACAGTCTTTTCCTCAAAATTGGTGCTGGAGCGATTGGCTCCCTTGTATCAAATGTGATATATTTATGGCTTTAATAACTGTCAATGTTGAAGGAGTTAAATTGCTTCTCACTGTTGTTATAATAGGCTGAAGTGTTGATCTCATTGTTGTTACTTCATCCATTCTCCCTAAGACTTTGAACTCTTGACTTGTATTTCCATCTGTCACCACTAGTTCTCTCTCTCTTACTACTAACTAACATTGAAACTTAGCTAACTGTCCTAGAGTTCCTTCAACCCTAGTTCTCATAACTTTTAAAAACCATTTCACTGATTCATTCACAAAAGCCCTTACCACTAATATTAGAATATGTGATCGGGAAGTCCCCACCTGCTTCTGACTTCTTTACACACAGACTTGGCAAACGATTGAACATCTTTTAGCCTAGTTTGAAATCTCTTTCCCCTCTTGGTGTAGGAATGTAACCAAGAATAACAGTCACCCCTTTTAACATTATTTTTCAGACAGATTGTCTTTTCAAGCAAATATGATTCCCAAAAACCCTACTCCTTTATAATCTTCTCCTAACCTTAGCCTCCTTTAGAAAATATTCTACCAGACAGCCGTCTGGTGTACATCTTATTGTACAGTTCAACTTACACAATGCTTCTCTTCCCAACAATGCAATAGGTATATGTTCTGATACCAGTATGGGTATTTTAATTCTTGATTTTTATAGCAGAGCTCAATTGGTTCCTTAAGAGTAATCAACTGTTTTACTCCCTCGAATCCCTATCCTAATTAGTTAATTTTACATAGTGAGATGTTTAACCTCTTTAGGCTGAACACAGATAAAAGCTTTTCCACTATCCACCTCTCCATAGTCCATTTATTTCACTTCAATTGTTGGATATTTTTCCCTAATTGGTGCTACCAGCTGACACCCCCCTTCGGATCTTCTAGGCACTCTAGAATCCTTGCTCCTTTAAGGTTCACCTGTCCTCCAGATGATCTTCACTTGCTCCTGTATCTTCCTCTGAAATTCCCTCTTTCCAGAAACTATCTATGGATATGAAACAACTTTTACCACTTGTTGTGGCTGGTACAATTGCATTTGACCTTGTTCAGTTGAAGCTGTAGCAGTAATTGTTGATTTGGTTCACTCTGATCCTTCATAACCAAAGCTTCTCTTCTCCTTCTTCTCCCCCAGCTGTATTTGATTGAGTTTTCTGAGAGTTTCTTGGTCCTGTTCTTTCTGGTTGTGTTCCTTTTTTCTGTACAAATCCACTTGATGGGCTATATGATCTGTATAGACGCCTTTTGTCATGCTTCCAAGTCCAACCACCTCTGCCAGCTTAATCCTTACTGGTGAGGGCAGTCCCATCTGCAATTTTGCTCTCAAAATTGACTGCTCAATTTGACTCACATCTGGATCATTTCCAGTAATATTTCTCCATACTTGATGGACTCTTGACACATAGGCTCTCGGATTTTCTTGTTGTCCTAGTGGGTCAATCAGAATGTTATCAGGATGTACATTTGTTGGAAATGTATCTTTCAATGCTCTCCACAGACGATTCCTACTTGCAGCCAACAATTCAGGGTCGTTAACTGCAGTCCCCACATATCTATTGAGTCCCGCTCTCTGAAAAATGTCTTCCATACCTGGAATCCCAAGGAGATTAGCCAAAAGTCTCTTAATGTCTCCTATAGCAGACTGTGTTCCCACTGTAATTTCTTCCAATTTTGAAATCCAAGGATGGCTCCATCTTGAAGAGTAGGCAGCTTCTCAAGTATATCTGACATATCGGTACTTTGCAAAGGCTTATATTCTAAGTTTTGACCTCGAATGATCACTGGCATCATTTTCTTACTAGTGCCCTTTTTCCTTGGCCTCAATGTATATTTTTTCTCCAATTCTTGGGATTCTTTTCTCAGCAGTTTCTTCTTCTGTATCTTCAGCTTCTTGAGTTGTTCCTCCAGTTCTTTTACTTCTTCTAAACTATTCGCTTTATCCAGGCATGATACGCATCGGTCTATATCTCTTTCTATTTCTTCTGTGCTAGTCATTGTTGGATAAAATCCTCTTGAATATGAAGCACCTTTACTCTCCCACTCTTTATCGCTGTCTTCATCTTTGCTTTTATCAGAACTCGAATCTCCTGTATTCTTCTTCTTCAAACATCCATCACCCCCTTTTTCCGCTCTGGCCAACCTCCGTCTGATCAACAGGTGTAATTACCTTCATAGTCCTGATGTCCTTTTTCCCCATTGTAACAACTCTTTTATATTCCTTTATTGTGAAATATTTTATTTTAGACTATATAGCCTATGGCTTCCTCCCTATTTTTTTTTCTTCCCCAAATTAATTAATTAATCAATTAATTTATTAATTTATTCATCAATTTATTTATTTATTCATTTTATTTTATTTTACCAAATTATTGATTAGTGGCAATCTTACCACATCCAATCAGGAAAGTACAGGAAAGTAGACAACTTCAGAGCAATCCAAAAATAAAGACTTCTAATCCTACAACACTACAATACTCATAAACCCCATTGCTTAATAAGCATCCAATTACCCTAATTTTACAGAATAATGTCAGTACTCGATTCCCAACACAACTCTAATCAAACCCACTCATGCACAACAACTCCAAAATGCAATTTTTATTTTCATCAATTGATCAGTCTTTTGCCAAGTCCTTGTCAAATTGTCATAACATCAAATATCCTGTAGGGGAAGGCTTTTGTAAACAAAACAGTACTAGCCTTGATTCTTTTTTACTTGATCCTGTTGCAGCAGACTCTGTCGCGTCACACCCTGTCACGTGATGTATACGTCAGCACTTCCGCTCTCTTCCTCTTACCGTCTCTCATATGACAGAATAACAAAGGACAAACAAGAATTTAGTATTTTATGCACACACTGAGTTTATGTCAAACATTCAATACTCCTCCGTTCACATTTGCGCTAAGAAATAAGCAAAAACTTAACTCAGGAATATTATAAGTAACTCAATAACATTTTATTTTATTTATTTTAATCCGTCAACATATCTCTCTCATTTATCAATTCAATAGGTCTCAAGAAAACAGTTTCATCTTCAAACAACAGCCAATGTAACAACCAGAATACACCATTAGACTCTAAATCTCTATGTCTTTTGTTCCTTCGTTCGTCTGCGCCTCCCCACAGCACAGTGTAGCATAGGAGTGACCTATTTACCCCTACGTCACTCTAGTGTCGTAAAATCACACGCATGCGCAGTACATTCATCACTACGATTTCACAGTGGAAGTAGCTCTCTCTCAGCTCTCTTCACTCCAGACAACAGAACGTTAGCAGTCCCGCTATACCTCCTCTCCTTTACCCTTATAGACAAACAATAACACTTAACAGAGCTCACAAAACATCAGGCACCAAACCCAAACTATCTAAACACAATATTGGTGGCTCGACCCATTCCAATGGACCACCAAGGAAAAAATATCGAACGTAACCCGTATCAAATTTGGCATGTAGCATGAATAAATTAGCATGTAGCATTTAGCATTAGCATTAGCATGTAGCATGAAGCATTATCAGCAGGCTACATTTAGCATTTCTCCCTCCGCCGTGCCGTAAAATTCCTTATTTGCTAAATTTCTGCTACCACGAGGTCCCTCCGGAATTTGAAATGAGTGGTCACATCAATCAAATGATTCGTCAACCACCAGCTGAGCGGTAACATACAATATCAATATACCACGGCCTCAAGCCCCCAGGACTCACCTATTCCACCTAAAGTGTTACAGGATTTGTTGGCCCATCATATTGATCACCTCCATGAGGGTTTCCGTTGATTCACAGCGGTTCTAAGTTACATACATATGCCTAGGCCTTATTCCTCTCAATCGATTGTCCTTGAACTCTTATTCAAGCAAAATATCTCTATAGACACTCCCCCCTTTTTGCGCTGTTTACCAGTGCAAACAAATTTAGAATGGTTAGGCCAGACCCCTCGTTCGCAGCAATAAAGGCAACAGCAGCACACACCGGTCCCTTACGGTACATCTCCCCAGCGCACACACCCATAACCAGACGAACGAAATCGCACACAAGACCGGGAGAAATCTCACCTTATAAGCCGGCGTCTTGAGCGAGAGTCACTTCGTTGCTCATGAATATAACACTGAAGAGACGCAGACCGCCCCAATCTCTCGTCGCCAAATTTGTAGTGTCGAGTTAATGTTGCTAATTATGCTGTAACAAAGGAGTCCGCTTATACTGAGCTTTGATCATAAGTTTTATTCATATCACAAGATTTCAGCATAAGTTTACAGATGTATATAGCATCCGGAGAGCAGTGTCCGAAAAGAATATGTCTGCTGCTCTGACCTTCTTTGTTCCCATCCAGTACTTATAATCTTTCCCAAAATATGGGTGGCTCCCTCTACTGTCCAATCACCTGTCTCCAACAAACAGACTCTGTCTGTTCTATGGTGTCACTCTAAAACTACTCCCTCTAACACTGAATAAACAGCCTCTCAGGTTCCCCTTAAAAACATTAGCAAAGTCATAATTCTTAATACACTACAATGGGTATAGGGAAAATTTGAGTGTCATATCAAGAGAAGCCTCAGGCAGAAGATTGTCCTTGAATCTCAGGAATTTTACCTCTATCGACCTGGGTCTGTCACCCGGGCTGGAGATAGGTTTTCCAGTCCTGTGGGTGCGCTCCAACTCAATCTTGCTATGATCCATCTACAGCTTTTCATCTATCATTTTCAAAAATGTATCCTCAGACTCCGTCCAGGTCTCATGTGGAGACTCTGGGATTTCATCCACAGCACTGTTATTTCACCTTGATTGTCCTTCTAGATAACCCTGTTTCCCTGTCATTGTTAACGTCGTTTCTCGTGGACTTACAGTTAGTTGTCATCTTGCTGCAGTCCTGTTTCATCACATCAAACGCTCCCTTGGAGAAATATAAACAGTTTTTCTGGTAAGACCGTCCTCACTGCCTCAGCATATGACACTTTCTGCATTACTCTAACCCTGGCAACCTCAACCTATCTCACTCGCACAGGACATTTCATGATGCAACATGGGCAACCCCACAATAGAAACACACCACTTTTTCCACCAAAACTACACACTCCGTTATCCCATGCCCTCCTGTACACTTCTCACACTTCGGAATCTCCCTCCTACATACTGCTGCAATATTACCATAAGCTTAGCACCTGAAACACTGTAGTGGGTTCGGAAAACAAAAGCTCTTACGGGATACCTGACATATCCTAGCATGACTTTATCAGGTAAACACTCACCATCAAAACTCAAACGGATACACAGTGTCTCCTCAGTCTCGAGCTTGCCATTGGGTCTGCGTCTCACTAAACAGCGTGCATCACAGACATCGGGATCCTCAACTGCACCTCAACACTCTAACCCACCCCAGTTATCACTCCTTTCAGCAGTTCATTACCAAAGTGAAAGCGGGGAAGAGAAAGGGAGAGCATGTAGAGAGAGGGTTGGGGAGGTGTGTGTGGGTGGGTGATGGTGCATTTTAATTTTAGCTGATCATTGCAACTAACACACCTGACAAACTTAGTAATGTGTTACTGCTGGGCTGGAACAAAATGTTCACACATTTCCAAGACCAGGATTAAGAAGAAACCCTGGTTTACTGGTGACCAAGGAATGTGTTCAATTGCAGAGAACATAAGCCCTGAAGAGCAGGAGATGATCCAGCTGGCAGAGGCTGCAGAGAGGAGCACAGGTAGGCCCATGTAGATTGCACTACCTGCATGAGGCAGCTTGATGTACAAGTACACCCCCTGGACAGGACACTAGTCTGTTGCAGGGCCTTGAATACTTTTAAGATATGGCGCGTCGTCCCTAACACTTCGTCATTATTTCTAGAAAATGTACGGCGCGTCAGCGTATATTCCTTTATACAAATAGTACGGGCTAATAATGTAGGCTACATGTCAGAAAGCAGCACAGTTACTGTGGATTGAAATGCTTTTACTTCTCTTTTGAAGGCATTCAAGTGATCGGGATTCTGGGAATTACGCAGGGGAAAAAATATGTACAGCATCAGTTCTGAGGAGATAAAGAGGCCTGCTGATGGGCCAGAAAACGTGAGCCTCAGCCCTCAGCAACTACCTGAGGGTATGTTATTAGTAGTCGTTTTGTCACCACACAGTGCTCATATCAATTGCCATTTTCACTGACACAGTTTTGCCTACTCTTTGATTGGTATTATTTAATATGAATTTTGTTATGCCAATTCTTTTCAACTGGTCTTTCAAATGATCTTTGTGATAGAAAAATGGTGGGGGACAGGAGAAAGAGGCGAAGAGGCAGAAGACCAACGCTACAATGTTTATCACATTGTGCGAAGATGGAGTGTAGGGATCTGGCTAAGGAGTTTATTAGGTTGATGGGCAAGTCTGCTTCAGTGGACGCAATCATTGGTGACATGGCCCCAGAGGAGAAAGTGGCAGTCAGGTATAACTGTCTATATCAGAAGCCAGTAATGTGTGTGTGCCTCTCTCTGTGTGGTAAGGGTAGCAGCTGAATCAGAGTTTTGATGAATGTATCATCAGGAGTGGTCAAGGATGACACACACCTTTGGACCAGAGCTCCTACAAAGGATGTTTACATACAGTGCGTTCGGAAAGTATTCAGACCCCTTACCTTTTTCCACATTTTGTTACGTTACAGCCTTATTCTAAAATGGATAAAAAATACACACAATTCCCCATAATGACAAAGCGAAAACAGGTTTTTTGAAATGTTTGCAAATTTATTAAAACCTTATTTACATAAGTATTCAGACCCTTTGCTATGAGACTCGAAATTTAGCTTAGGTGCATCCTGTTTCTATTGATCATCCTTGAGATGTTTCTACAAACTTGATTGGAGTCCACCTGTGGTAAATTCAACTGATTGGACATGATTTGGATTCTTCCTGGAACCAAAAAGGGTGTGTGCTGTATTTGTCTTGATGTTCTGTGTATGCTTGATGATATGTTTTTATGTACACTTAGCCGCAAACTACATTTCCCCACAGGGGTGATAAAGTCCTTATCTTATCTCATGACTGATTTAACATTGAAGTGTTATCATTGGTAAGGATGTAAGGCCTGTTTATGCAGACTAACTATTGTGGATTGATTTCCAGCCTAGTAGGAACCCAGTAATCAATAACATTTGTGTCAATACATTAGCACACTCAGAGAAGTAATGTACATCAAATCTTTGTTAATTCAACTTTTGTGTGGACAGATTATTTTGTGGGGTGAATGTTGGTGAATGTTTTCATTGACTCCCAGTTTTTTTGGAGTTCATTGTAAGGAACTTTTCTCCAAAGATTCCTTGTGTTGTTTCCTTCTCCTAGAGCTTTTGGTTGAGCTTCCTTTCACGCACATTTTTTATTGTTGTTGTTCCTTGTAAATTGACTATACATAGATAATAAACAGCGAGTAGCAGCAGTGTAAAAACAAAGATTAATTGTTCAGCAGTCTTATGGCTTGGGGGCAGAAGCTGTTAAGGAGCCTTTTGGACCTAGACCTAGAGTTTGCGCTCCGTTACCGCTTGCCGTGCGTCTTTGACAATTCTTTGGGCCTTTCTCTGACACCGCCTAGTATATACAGTACCAGTCAAAAGTTTGCACACACCTACTCATTCAAGGTTTTTTCTTTATTTTTACTATTTTCTACATTGAATAATAGTGAAGACATCAAAACTATGAAATAACACATATCCTGTTTCCATTGATCATCCTTGAGATGTTTCTACAACTTAATTGGAGTCCACCTGTGCTAAATTCAATTGATTGGACATGATTTGGAAAGGCACACACCTGTCTATATAAGGTCCCACAGTTGAAAGTCCATGTCAGAGCAAAAACCAAGCCATGAGGTCAAAGGAATTGTCCGTAGAGCTCCCGAGACATGATTGTGTCGAGGCACAGATCTGGGGAAGGGTACCAAAACATTTCTGCAGCATTGAAGGTCCCCAAGAACACAGTGGCATCCATCATTCTTAAATGTAAGAAGAACACAGTGGCCACCAAGACTCTTCCTGGAGCTGGCCTCCCGGCCAAACTGAGCAATCGGGGGAGAAGGACCTTGGTCAGGGAGGTGACCAAGAGCCCAATGGTCACTCTGACAGAGCTCCAGAGTTTCTCTGTGGAGATGGGAGAACCTTCCAGAAGGACAACCATTTCGGCAGCACTCCACTGATCAGGCCTTTATGGTAGAGTGGCCAGACGGAAGCCACTCCTCAGTAAAAGGCACATGACAGCCCGCTTGGTGTTTGCCAAAAGGCACCTAAAGGAGTCTTAGACAATGAGAAACAAGATTATCTGGTCTGATGAAACCAAGATTGAACACTTTAGCCTGAATACCAAGTGTCACTTCTAGAGGAAACCATGCACCATCCCTACGGTGAATCATGGTGGTGGCAGCATCATGCTGTGGGGATGTTTTTCAGCGGCAGGGACTGGGAGACTAGTCAGGATCAGGGGAAAGATAAACGGAGCTAAGTACAGAGAGATCCTTGAAGAAAACCTGCTCCAGAGCACTCAGGACCTCAGAATGGGGTGAAGGTTCACCTTCCAATAGGACAACAACCCTAAGCACACAGCCAAGACAACACAGGAGTGGCTTTGGGACAAGTCTCTGAATGTCCTTGAGTGGTCCAGCCAGAGACCGGACTTGAACCTGATCAAACATCTCTGGAGAGACCTGAAAATAGCTGTGCAGCGATGCTCCCCATCCAACCTGACAGAGCTTGAGAGGATCTGCAGAGAAGAATGGAAGAAACTCCCCCAAATTCAGGTCTGCCAAGCTTGTAGCGTCATACCCAAGAAGACTCGAGGCTGTAAACGCTGCTTAAGGTGTTCAACAAAGTACTGAGTGAAGGGTCTGAATACTTACAGTACCAGGCAAAGGTTTGGACACACCTACTCATTCAAGGGTTTTTCTTTATTTTTACTATTTTCTACATTGTATGATAATAGTGAAGACATCAAAACTATGAAATAACACATACGGAATCATGTAGTAACCATAAAAGTGTTAAACAAATCAAAATATATTTTATATTTGAGATTCTTCAAACAGCCACCCTTTGCCTTGATGACAGCTTTGCACACTCCTGGCATTCTCTCAACCAGCTTCACCTGGAATGCGTTTCCAACAGTCTTGAAGGAGTTCCCACATATGCTGAGAACTTGTTGGCTGCTTTTCCTTCCCCCTGCGGTCCGACTCATCCCAAACCATCTCAATTGGGTTGAGGTCAGGGGATTGTGGAGGCCAGGTCATCTGATGCAGCACTCCATCACTCTCCTTCTTGGTCAAATAGCCCTTACACAGCCTGGAGGTGTGTTGGGTCATTTTCCTGTTGAAAAACAAATTATAGTCCCACTTAGCCCAAACCAGATAGTACAGCAAAGCACCCCACACCATAACACCTCCTCCTCCATGCTTTATGGTGGGAAATACACATGCGGAGATCATCCGTTCACCTACACCGCGTCTCACAAAGACACGGCGGTTGGAACCAAAAATCTCCAATTTGGACTCCATTCCAAAGGACAAATTTCCACCAGTCTAATGTCCTTTGCTCATGTTTCTTGGCCTAAGCAGGTCTCTTCTTCTTATTGGTGTCCTTTAGTAGTGGTTTATTTTCAGCAATTCGAACATGAAGGCCTGATTCACACAGTCCCCTCTGAACAGTTGATGTTGAGCTGTGTCTGTTACCTGAACTCTGTGAAGCATTTATTTGGGCTGCAATTTCTGAGTCTGGTAACTCTAATGAACTTATCCTCTGCAGCAGAGGTAACTCTGGATCTTCCATTCCTGTGTTGGTCCTCATGAGAGCCAGTTTCATCATAGTGCTTGATGGTTTTTGTGACTGCACTTGAAGAAACTTTCAAAGTTCTTGAAATTTTCCGAATTGACTGACCTTAATGGTTTAAAGTAATAATGGACTGTTGTTTCTCTTTGCTTATTTGAGCTGTTCTTGCCATAATATGGACCAAATAGGGCTAGGCAGAGGAGGATCAATTGATCTTCAAGCTTCAACTCTCACATGTTCAGAGAAAAGGGCACAAGACCCGTTCCTGCCATCGAGGAGCTAATCAAAGCAAATGAGGATGAATGCGGGGAATAAGAGAGCAGTGGTTGATGGATAGAACAGACGCAGTGTGAGAATGTTAACCTAGAACATTGATGAATGTGTGTATCAACTCTGAAAAGAGCTCAAGTTCTCTTGATTTCTTCTTGTTCCTACAGGTAATTACCTGGTTCGCTAGTAGCAGGCAGCTCATGATGACAAAAAATACTTGTAGGCTATATCTTTCTCTACTGCAGCTAGTATTGTTAATGTGAAGACCAGTGGTAGAAGCACCACGTACTCAAGCCAAAGTGAGCAGTGGTTTTCAGAAGGAAGACAAAGGAGCAGCTTGCCCTTCAGAGTGGGTCTAATCTATTTTGTCCTTTCATTATCTTTCTCTTTCTCTACCTCCTCCTTCTTCAACGTGGTCTCAGAGCATTTCATATGATTCTGTATGTCAATTCGTGACACTCCATTTAGTATGGTATGTATTAATTTGTGGATTGCCATCATCCATTTAATTAACATTTACATTTTAGTCATTTAGTCGTACAATATGTTACGAATTGCTATTCTTACAATATGTTACGAGTGCAATTCGTACAATATGTTACAAATTTGCGAAACGTACAATATGTTATGAATTTGGAAAACGTATGATAAATAGTTGCAAAGTAGTTCAGATCTAGTAAGTAGTTGCAAAGTTGCTAATTAGCTAAAAATGTCCTACATGAGATTCGAACAGGCAATCTTTGGGTTACTAGACTTCTGCATTATATGCCCACCCAACTAACCAAACAACAATGCTATTTACAATTTTGCCTTAAGTAACCTTCTGTCTTTTGTAACCATACCAAACGTAACATTTCGTACTAATTTACATTTACTATTTTACGTCTGGTCTATGAGACCAGTCTGCCTTCTCTCACTATCGCCCTTGTTGCAGCTCCATCCACCCACTTACCTGTCTTTCTCTCCATCTAATAATCAGCACACTCACAAAACTTTCCTTTTAATCTCTTCATCAGCCAGACTGTTGGTATCTTAACAACGTGACTCATTCCCTTAGAGACTAGCATTGCATGGAGTCTTTAACTTGTATGTGTGGGACATGTCTGACTGTGGTGGCCACATATGTTTATGTGGTCCTGTAAGGCTCAGTTGGCAGAGCATGGCATTTGCAATGCCACGATTGTGTGTTTGATTCCCGGGGCCACCTGTAAAATGCATGCATGACTGTATGTTTCTTTCGATAAAAGCATCCGCTAAATGGCATATATTATTATTTAATGTATGTGCATGTTATACTGTCTCATAAGGCTTATGGGGTTTGTAAGGACATCAGCCTGATCTCATAGACTTAGTAAATGTAAATCCGGGACACACAATTAGTGTATGTTACGTTTGCTATGGTTATATAACGGTGTTGCTTCCATCCATCTCCTTTCCCCAACCTGGGCTTGAATCAGGGACCCTCTGAACACATCGACAACAGTCACCCACGAAGCATCGTTACCTATAGTTTCACAAAAGCCAGAAACAACTACTTCAAGGTCTCAGAGCAAGTGACATCACCGATTGAAACGCTACTAGTGCACACCGCTAACTAGCTCACGGCTAGTTAGCTAGCCATTTCACACTGGCTACACTCACCCCCCTTTGACCTCCTCCTTCTCTACAGCAACCCCAGCAGCTGGGCAGAGCCCAACTGTGTGATCCGGATCACGACACCAATGTAACAGTGTTGCTTCCGTCCCACTCCTTGCTTCAACCTGGGCTTGAACCAGGGACCCTCTCAACACATCAACAACAGTCACCCGCGAAGCATCGTTACCTATAGCTCCACATAAGCCATAGCCCTTGCTGAGCAAGGGAAACAACTACTTCAAGGTCTCAGAGCCAGTGACATCACCGATTTAAAGGCTACTAGTGCGCACCTCTAACTAGCTAGCCATTTCACACTGGTTACACTTACGTAAGACAGAAGGTTACTTAAGGCAAAAATGAAAGTAGGGTGGTTGGCATAGATAATAAAAAGACAGTAGCAGCAGCGTACGTGAAGAGTGTGAAGGGATGTGAATGTATGTGTGTGTGTGGTGTCAATATGCATGTGTGTGTGTTTTGTGTGTATTTGTATTTCAAGCCCAGTTGGGCTGCCAGACTTATTTGCCAGACCTTTTGCCCCGCTCAACCATACCATTTTTCAATTCCTCATCAATCCAAGGGGATTTAACAGTTTTTACAGTCATTTTCTTAATGGGTGCGTCCTTATTAGTAACTGGAATAAGCAATTTCATAAATGTGTCAAGTGCAGTGTCTGGTTGCTCCTCATTACATACCACAGACAAGCAAATATTATTTACATCATCAACATATGAATCACTACAAAACTTAATGTATAACCTCTTATACACTATATTAGGCCCAGCCTTTGGAACTTTGGTTTTCCTAGATATGGCTACTATATTGTGATCACTACATCCTATGGATTTGGATACTGCTTTAAAGCAAATTTCTGCAGCATTAGTAAAGATGTGATCAATACATGTTGATTATTTAATTCCTGTGCTGTTTGTAAATACCCTGGTAGGTTGACTGACAACCTGAACCAGTTTGCAGGCACTGGTTACAGTTTGAAGTTTTTTCTTGAGTGTGCAGCTTGATGAGAGCCAATCAATATTTAAATCACCCAGAAAATATACTTCTCTGTTAATATCACATACATTATCAAGCATTTCACACCTATTATCCAGATACTAACTGTTAGCACTTGGTGGTCCATAGCAGCTTCCCACAAGAATGGGCTTTAGGTGAGGCAGATGAACCTGTAGCCATATTACTTCAACAGTATCTAACATGAGATCGTCTCTAAGCTTTACTGGATTGTGGTTCTGAATATAGACCGCAACGTTGGCATTTCTGTCTTTTCGGTAGATGTTATAACCATGTATTGCTACCACTGTATCATCAAAGGTATTATCTAAGTGAGTTTCAGAGATAGTCAGAATATGAATGTCATCTGTTACAAGCAAGTTATTGACTTCATGGACCTTGTTTCTCAGGCTGCATATGTTAATATGGGCTATTTATAGCACGAAATGGACGATGGACATCCACAAATGAATACATACCAAACAAAACGTAACATATCATATTAATTGGAGTATCCCGGATTTACATTTACTATGTTATGTCTACCCCTGAGTCCAGGTTGTGGACATGCCCTGACATTATGACTGGTATGAGAGCCAAGAAGCTTTTATAGACCAACTTCTAAAGACGTCTCTAATTTATGTTAAAGGATGTATGAGAAATGTCCTATGAGTGTATTGTGATATATTAAGGCACTGTGAATATACTATTTTCACAGGTAGATGTTAATGTGGTGGCTGCTTGATCCTTCCAGTGTTAGAAAAGTTGAAATGGAAATAGCAGGCCATTAGGTATTATGGGAAGGATGTGGGCCTTTACACTCAAATGTCTGGGGGCCCTCCAAAAGGCAGAAAGAGCCTTTTCCTCTGACGTTCCTTTTAAGCCTTCTGTGTGAAAAGCCAGGATACAGAACAAGAGAGACCTGAAGGCCTATGCTCTCTTTTCAAAAGCTATCCAGATCCAGTGGTGTTGTTTTGTTGTTGCATTTTGCAGAATTTATGATACAGTGTGAAGAAAGTTTGAAGTTGTATTGTATAAACTTTTCCATGGCTAAATATTAGGACCAAACACGAAACCTTTGGATTTATTAAATCCCTCAGGAATAGTGTTGCATATTCATTAATACATATTAATCTGATAATATTCATTGTTAAAAGATTTGTTAAAACTTGCTGAGCTGCTGAAACCACTTCTATAATTTTTCTGGCGATTCTTGGCCAGTATTCAAATAACAACAATAGTCGAGATTTCAATGGATCTCTATTATTTCCCTTTGAATAATATTCCAAGTCAGATGCTATGTGCAGTACTGTGTGTGAGAAGGAAGGCAACGGTTAATGGTTAGCAACACTGCAGTCAACACCACCAGACTGTGACACAATCCCGAAAGCTGCACTTTACCCACCTGCTTCTTCTGTGCTGAACTTGCAGTTTGCACTTGAATGCTAATGGTAAACAAGGTATTGGATGTGCTCCAATATGTGGGAAGGAAATTACTGACAGCTGCTATGTATCCATTGTGTGCTCTGTGTCTCTGCCTACACCTTTGGATGTTGTATTGCGGTGTGCTCCTTCTTCCACTTACTTCTTCCACTTTTTTGTGTGTGATTTAGATGTACATTATCTCAAGGTCTCCAAACATCTTGAAGAACTCAGATCCTGTCAACATATTTTCTTCCTTCTTCAGTCTTTTTTTATCTCTTTCCTTTAATCCTGGATCCTGTTCCCTGTGTCTCCGTGTAATGATTAGTTTTTGGGAGGATGCAGTTCTGATCTTTAGAAAAGAAAATGTAAGGCCACTTATTCATAGTATGACAAATAATGTACCCCACAAGTAGTTAACTCGGCTAACCAGAGTAAGTTCTGGATCCGGAGGAGTCCAAACGTAATTCTCATTCTGTAGAATGAAGGGATCATCAACTGTACAGACTGAGAGCTCCCACATTAGTTTATCTCTGCAATCGACCGTACATCACATTCACATTCCCCACTATTTACCACCCAATAGGGGTGATTATCTGAAATTAGGATGCAACAGAGAGCACTCCTCAGCTCTGAAGGGAATCAAAGAAATCAAACTGTGGCCAGTGAAGATGCTCATATTACTCCTCCTCTGACAGTTTGTCGATAAGATAATATACACTGTACGGTAGGCAGTGAACAAGCACTGACACTTTGCTTGTGTAAATCTGAGATGTATGGGCATTTCCATTTAAAAAGCCCCATGAGCACTAACGTGAAGTTCATAGGAGCACATCATATTACGTGTCAAATGAAAGCTAAGAGTCTATATTTTTTAGAAATTAAGGCTTACAGTTTCTTCAGAAAGTATTCACATCCCTTGACTTTTTCCACATTTTGTTGTGTTACAGCCTGAATTTAAAATGGATTAAATTGAGATTGTTTGTCACTAGCCTACACACAATACCCCATAATGTTAAAGTGGAATTATGTTTTTAGAAATGTTTAGAAATGAATTAAAAATGAAAAGCTGAAATGTCTTGAGTCAATAAGTACTCAACCCCTTTGTTATGGCAAGCCTAATTAAGTTCAGGAGTAAGAAGTTGCATGGACTCACTCTGTGTGCAATAATAGTGTTATTTTTGAATGACTACCTCAGCTCTGTACCCCACACATACAATTATCTGTAAGGTCCCTCAGTCGAGCAGTGAATTTCAAACAGAGATTGAACCACAATGTCCAGGGAGGTTTTCCAATGCCTCGCAAAGAAGGGCACCTATTGGTAGATGGGTAAAAAATAAATAAAAGCAGACATTGATTTTGAGCATGGTGAAGTTATTAATTACACTTTGGATGGTGTATCAATACACCCAGTCACTACAAATGTCCTTCCTAACTCAATTGCCGGAGAGGAAGGAAAAAGCTCAGGGATTTCACCATGAGGCCAATGGTGACTTTAAAACAGTTACAGAGTTTAATGGCTCTGAGGATGGATCAACAACATTGTGGTTACTCCACAATACTAACCTAAATGACAGTGAAAAGAAGGAAGCCTGTACAGAATAACAATATTCCAAAACATTTATCCTGTTTGCAATAAGGCACTAAAGTAAAACTGCAAAAAATTAATGCAAAGCGTTATGTTTGGGGCAAATCCAACACTACACATCACTGAGTACCACTCTTCATATTTTCAAGCATGGTGGTGGCTGCATGTTATGGGTATGCTTGTCATCGGTAAGGACTAGGACGTTTTTTAGGATTTTTAGAAAATGGCTGTCTAGAAATGATCAACAACCAACTTAACAGAGCTTGAATAATTTTTGTAATAATAATGTGCAAATATTGTACAATCCTGGTATGCAAAGCTCTTAGAGATTTACCCAGAAAGACTCACAGCTGTAATCGCTGCCAACGTGGATTCTAACATGAGTGTACAGTACAGTACAGTAAAGAAAAGTAGAGTAGAGTATACAGTGGGGGAAAAAAAGTATTTAGTCAGCCACCAATTGTGCAAGTTCTCCCACTTAAAAAGATGAGAGAGGCCTGTCATTTTCATCATAGGTACACGTCAACTATGACAGACAAAATGAGGAAAAAAAATCCAGAAAATCACATTGTAGGATTTTTAATGAATTTATTTGCAAATTATGGTGGAAAATAAGTATTTGGTCAATAACAAAAGTTTCTCAATACTTTGTTATATACCCTTTGTTGGCAATGACACAGGTCAAACGTTTTCTGTAAGACTTCACAAGGTTTTCACACACTGTTGCTGGTATTTTGGCCCATTCCTCCATGCAGATCTCCTCTAGAGCAGTGATGTTTTGGGGCTGTCGCTGGCAACACAGACTTTCAACTCCCCTCCAAAGATTTTCTATGGGGTTGAGATCTGGAGACTGGCTAGGCCACTCCAGGACCTTGAAATGCTTCTTACGAAGCCACTCCTTCGTTGCCCGGGCGGTGTGTTTGGGATCATTGTCATGCTGAAAGACTCAGCCACGTTTCATCTTCAATGCCCTTGCTGATGGAAGGAGGTTTTCACTCAAAATCTCATGATACATGGCCCCATTCATTCTTTCCTTTACACGGATCAGTCGTCCTGGTCCCTTTGCAGAAAAACAGCCCCAAAGCATGATGTTTCCACCCCCATGCGTCACAGTAGGTATGGTGTTCTTTGGATGCAACTCAGCATTATTTGTCCTCCAAACATGACGAGTTGAGTTTTTACCAAAAAGTTCTATTTTGGTTTCATCTGACCATATGACATTCTCCCAATCCTCTTCTGGATCATCCAAATGCACTCTAGCAAACTTCAGACGGGCCTGGACATGTACTGGCTTAAGCAGGGGGACACGTCTGGCACTGCAGGATTTGAGTCCCTGGCGGCGTAGTGTGTTACTGATGGTAGGCTTTGTTACTTTGGTCCCAGCTCTCTGCAGGTCATTCACTAGGTCCCCCCCGTGTGGTTCTGGGATTTTTGCTCACCGTTCTTGTGATCATTTTGACCCCACGGTGTGAGATCTTGCGTGGAGCCCCAGATCGAGGGAGATTATCAGTGGTCTTGTATGTCTTCCATTTCCTAATAATTGCTCCCACAGTTGATTTCTTCAAACCAAGCTGCTTACCTATTGCAGATTCAGTCTTCCCAGCCTGGTGCAGGTCTACAATTTTGTTTCTGGTGTCCTTTGACAGCTCTTTGGTCTTGGCCATAGTCGAGTTTGGAGTATGACTTTTTGAGGTTGTGGACAGGTGTCTTTTATACTGATAACAAGTTCAAACAGGTGCCATTAATACAGGTAACAAGTGGAGGACAGAGGAGCCTCTTAAATAAGAAGTTACAGGTCTGTGAGAGCCAGAAATCTTGCTTGTTTGTAGGTGACCAAATACTTATTTTCCACCATAATTTGCAAATAAATTCATTAAAAATCCTACAATGTGATTTTCTGGATTTTTTCTCCTCAATTTGTCTGTCATAGTTGACGTGTACCTATGATGAAAATTACAGGCCTCTCTCATCTTTTTAAGTGGGAGAACTTGCACAATTGGTGGCTGACTAAATACTTTTTTTCCCCACTGTAGGTCAGTACAGTACAGTAAAGTTTAGTACAATACAGTACAGTAGAGCACACTAGAGTAGAGTACAGTATAATCTACTGTATTATACTGTACTGAACTATACCCTACTCTACTTTACTCTACTGCTGTGCACAGTACTGTGCTGTGCTGTACTCTACTGTGCTCTACTGTGCAGTACTGTGATGTCCAAACTTGTGAAACATAGAAGTCTATTATTGGTACAGATTTGACCGTGCGGGACCATCTTATTTGAATAATAGCTCATTAGAATAATAGCCAGTATGTAGAATAATACCCAAACATGCAAAGGAGGATATTACATTTTTCTACCTTTGTGTACATATTCAGGATACATCAGCATGAAGAGAATGAAATCCATAATTATAATATAGCACAGATCAATGACCCATGATGTCAATCTGTTACCGTCATTCTGTTATCGGGTGTTGATCCACTTTTCTTACTGTAGTTCAATACCCTGTGCAAGTGCCGCGTTCCTACATCATACTTCTGTGTTCATGTCCCTGGTCTTTTGAATGGGCTTGACAATTATATAATCAAATTCATGAAAACGTGGTCATATAACATATATACAGTGGGGAGAACAAGTATTTGATACACTGCCGATTTTGCAGGTTTTCCTACTTTCAAAGCATGTAGAGGTCTGTAATTTTTATCATAGGTACACTTCAACTGTGAGAGACGGAATCTAAAACAAAAATCCAGAAAATCACATTGTATGATTTTTAAGTAATTAATTTGCATTTTATTGCATGACATAAGTATTTGATCACCTACCAACCAGTAAGAATTCCGGCTCTCACAGACCTGTTAGTTTTTCTTTAAGAAGCCCTCCTGTTCTCCACTCATTACCTGCATTAACTGCACCTGTTTGAACTCATTACCTGTATAAAAGACACCTGTCCACACACTCAATCAAACAGACTCCAACCTCTCCACAATGGCCAAGACCAGAGAGCTGTGTAAGGACATCAGGGATAAAATTGTAGACCTGCACAAGGCTGGGATGGGCTACAGGACAATAGGCAAGCAGCTTAGTGAGAAGGCAACAACTGTTGGCGCAATTATTAGAAAATGGAAGAAGTTCAAGATGACGGTCAATCACCCTCGGTCTGGGGCTCCATGCAAGATCTCACCTCGTGGGGCATCAATGATCATGAGGAAGGTGAGGGATCAGCCCAGAACTACACGGCAGGACCTGGTCAATGACCTGAAGAGAGCTGGGACCACAGTCTCAAAGAAAACCATTAGTAACACACTACGCCGTCATGGATTAAAATCCTGCAGCGCACGCAAGGTCCCCCTGCTCAAGCCTGCGCATGTCCAGGCCCGTCTGAAGTTTGCCAATGACCATCTGGATGTCATGAGAATTTCTATCTCTAATTCAACCTAAGCTTGAATCATAACCAGAGGTTGTAAGGCTCTGGTTTTAATCATAAATGATTCAAGGTCCACAACCAGCAAGAATGATCTGTATTTTTATTCATGGAGAGCTCTGGCGCCAAAACCCATACACTCCTGTTTTATACCCCTTGACACACAAAGGCACTTTGCTCCGCCCACCTTTAGGAGGCTTTCTTAAACAGTTTCCACCTTCTCCTTCACCCTGGAATGTTTAGTCCCGCCCCCCTCTGTTAGTGGTTTTTTTATACACATTTATACTGTATTTGGGGTGAAATCCTTTAGTCATTATTCTTAAAATACAAATTAATCTAACAATCCACCCCTTTGACTAAATGTCTTCACATTCAGGATAAATGTATTTTACAAGCATGATTAATTTCAGAGATCACGTCAGAACTAATAAACATTTCATCCAATTGCGGTCTTTCAGGGTCCAAATCCTCGTCATCCACCAAGCCTGGAGGATCGTTTTTCACATTCCTGGTCAGAGTCCGGAGTCAGTCCATCTCTCATCATTGTTTAGATACTGCATTTCACCAACGCCTGACTCCTCAATCCTCGGACACAGGGAACAAGACAACAACCACATAATACAAGAATACCCATACAAACACTGACCGCTCCTAAGATGGTGGCTGCTATGGTTTTCCATTTACCAAATATTTCATCAAACCACCCTATCCACGATGTACTAACTTCTGAGTTCTCAGTTCATTCTTCACTTAGTGCAGTTAATTCTGTAAGAGCTCTGGTGACTGTCCCATCCAGTGTGGTGTTGTTAGGGATAAATGTGCAACAATGGCTTATCATTCTATAGACACTGGCCCTTTCTGCCTGATCTAGAACCAACCTCTACTAAGTTATGAGCGGGATGGTGGATAATCGCTCGGAGATCCCCTTTACTGCATCTCTAGTCTGGTCAATAATTCGTTGTTGGTTGAAATAGATATAATTTATCCAATCCATATTTTTGTTTATTGTCACCCACCAGAAAAATGTTGTGGTAAAACCCTCCCATATTTGATTCATAGCTTTGTATTCGTCTGGAACACCCCTGGGGATGCCTATACCATCTATCCAAATTGGGCTATTTCCTTCCTGACCTATATTTCTCCTCCTCCTGATTATTCTTCCTGTCACTGGTCTTTGATGACTAATTCTTACAGGCTTGGACCAACAAAACTGGTGCACAAGTACCCACCCATCCTTCTGGTAATGTCTGTCGAATGCTCCCTTTGTTAGTACATGCCCACCACACATCAGTCAGAGGGATGGCAAGGTTCATACTTTTCCCCTCCCTTCCTTATCTAAATCAGTCACATTAATTTTCTCCTTACAGCCATCAAAATCACCCAAGTTACGGGTGCCATTTCTATGTCTGCAACACTGGTATTCGCCAGGAGTTAAAGTGAATCTAGGTGGGCTGGCCGAGTAAGTCAACTTTGCCAGCCCAATCCCTGTGCAATTGGACTCTTTTTGATTGGACCCCAGGTCTAATACACAGGGAAACATTGCCTTTGGCATTGGGGCGGTCAACATTGTCGGTCGCCCAATGGAGCATGCATAACAATTGGTCTCCCCCAAGGCCCTAGCGGTGTACTTCATCCACTTTAACCAGATATTCTCATCAGGGACCCCCTCCACTTCCCCTTGGTTCCATTCTTGGAGGAGAAAATCTTTCATAGTGGACGGGTTAGTCGAATTGACTCCGTCATCCCTTGACTGATCTACTCGGTCTATTGCTATTAATGGATTAATGACAGTACCTGTGCCCTCCATATCTTTTGACTCATCAAATGTAATCTTAGACAAGTATCCCGTCCGTATTCGTCCGCGCAAGCCCAGTAAGTTCTTTTCATGTCCTCTTTAGTGACCTTTACTATTGTTACTACCATCTCCGTGGGGATGTCGTTATACCTTCTTATCCTCCATCTGGATGTCCAGCCCCCCCCCCCCGTCTCATATCTCCGTCCCCCAGTATCTCTAAATACCTGAGCCCAGGAACAATCCGCAGAGGGAGCTGAACATAAATACAATGGGATCTTATAATCCCACGTTGCTTGCTTATCCGTCCTGATAAAATCCCTAATCCTAATTTTGAATCTTACTTCCCACCCTTCTCTGACTCCTATTTTGTAGATCACTCATCCTTGACGGTCAGTATGTCGGGTCGCTTCCCTTTTATTTCTTAATAATGGTAAGGCCATAGCGTAATTGGTGCGAGGTGGTGGTGGATCTTGACATACCAAGTCTATTGCCGAGACTATGATGCAGCGCAGGGTCACCCATATTCCCAAAAACCGCCAACCCTCTCCTGCCTTTAGTCCTTCTGCTTGGTACCACCCCATACTCACACCCTAAGAACACACTACAGTGATGATAGGTCGGGGTAGGAGATCTTCGTTAACAGAGGTGATCCCTGGACCTTATTGGTCCAGTTCTGCTCTCCAACTCTGTGTGTGTTTCAGTGGTGCTTGTACAGTATGTGGTCTTACCTCTTGCAGTGGGTAACATGGACCCAGGTTACTCTCTCTGTTATTCTAATGGCCAAGGCAGTGACCAATATAACCTGATAGGGCCCTTCCCAACAGGCCTGCTTCCAGTTTTCCTTCTTTTAGGGATGCTCACCAGTCACCTGGTTAGATAGAGTGGGTCACCTTCTCCTTTAGTTCACCTGTGGGGCACAAAACTTCTGACATGCGGGTGTGGTTAATAAACTATCTTCACACATGTTCAGATTAATCTAACAATTTCTGACTGCATTCTCTTTCTAGACTGTATCTAAAAAAATGTTTTTTTTTATAGTATTTTGTCCTCTCCTTCGTATATTATTTAATCCTACAATTAGCCTCTTCCCCCCTCTTGACACATAGTTCTGCTCATGTGTCAATATTACCACCTACCTAAACAATCACTTAGGTAATTTATCAACCAATTGCCATGCCTTTCATTTTTGAGACTGTCTTTTGCCTCTTTATTGCTCCTCCCACTTCCTTTGTCTTTTATGGCGGCTAAATTCGACTTTCATTCAGTTCAGAATCAATTAGTAATCCAATCAATCAATCTCTTATCTTGTAAAAATACTTATGTTTAGTTCAAACTCTGTTCTACCATATTTAAATATTTCAAACCTAACACAACCCCCCCTCCTGCTGTAATCAATCAAGAAGATAGCAAAGGAGAGACAGGTTTTAGCCTGAACTCTGCTCAATCCTGGTGCCGCTCCCTTCACAATGTTTGAAGAGAGACAAAAGACAGCCATGGATTGAAGTAAGAGCAAGCACTTCGACCCTAGGTCACCTAAGTCTTCTGCCTAGCAACAAAGAATAAAAACCTCTATGTTCGTGATTAACCCAGTTATATCTAATAGCCCACAAAAGAAAATTAAATCACGACCAATGTCATATCCCTCTTTACTCTCTACCATTTGGGTAACATCCCTGATATATGTATAAAAAGCTAAGACTGTTTGGGAAGAGAGCAACAACATAAACTGTTCTTCCTCCTCAGAGTTCCAAATGATTTTACCATGGGCTGCCATTGCCTTCCCATAGATAAGATCACTTAATTTACCCGTATGCAGGACATAATGGAGTACCCAAGCTTTACAGCAGTCTATCATTACCAAAAAGCTCATCATTCTTCATCTATTTTTTTTCTCCTTTTTTTCTAGTCCCTATCTTCCTGATCCTATTGCTAAATCAATGACCTAGGCAATGGCTGTCTCGCCTTAGATTGTACATTCCTCTGATTACTGCAGCTTATTGCATTAATTTAGGTTCAAATATCCCCCAACAAACCGTTCCATCCCACAACATAGTAAACACCACCTATGAACTGTTGAAAATCCCCTACATTCAACATAACAACCCTTTATAAACATCATGCTGGGTGTGTTGTTTTTTTATTTGAAAAACCCAATTGAAAAACAACAATCAAAGATAGCCAGGCTCAACTTAATTTAGTAGCTCCCTTTTATGACCTAAATACTGCCTAACTTCACGACTGCTCCCCCTCACCCTTAGCAACATTCCAATGAGATAAACTAATCTCTTTCTCCTGGTTATACATTTTGTTAACCTTCAATTACCATCAGTAATCTAAAGATGGTAGCACACACAAAACATGATACAGATATCCCCAGTCCTAACCCATCAATAATGTTTGTTTCAATCTAATTCCTCATAACTAATCCATAAAACCACTCAAAATTCCTTGAGTATACAATGATTATTTAATTGATTACCCTAAATCTGCTACATGTGATCTCATCTCAAATGATCCATTATCAATTATTTGATCAACCCCCTAGGAAAATCTCTCTCCCCTTCTATTCTGGAGTTCTACCCTGTCTACTATTCTGCTCATGATGGATTGCATATCTCTTGACCTCGGTTAACGAAGTAGTTCCCCATCCCACTAAAGTCCTCTTAATATTCCTGCTTATTTCTGGTCTCATTCCACTAAGGAATGCTATTTTTAGCTGCTGATGGTACGGAGTATCATTTCCCTACCCCTGGGGAGGCCCAGGTATGCCACAATTTGCGTTAAATACATTTCTCAGTCTCTCTAAGTATTGGCTGATGGTCTTACTGTCTTCCTGTTTACATTCATGTACTTTGGAGAAGTCTGCATGTCGATGGTAATTTTCCCTCAAATTATTTGTCACGATCGTCGTAATGAGTGGACCAAGGCGCAGCGTGATATGCGTACATCTTTTAATGAGTACTTAACACTATGAACAAAACAACAAAACGATACGTGAAGTCCTAAGGTTAACAAACACAAACCTCTCCGGAACAAGATCCCACAAATAGCTATGCCAAACAGGCTGCCTAAGTATGGTACCCAATCAGAGACAACGAGAATCAGCTGCCTCTGATTGGGAACCACCCTGGCCAACATAGATCTACATGATCTAGAACATAACATAGAAAATACAACATAGACAATCCACACCCTGGCTCAACATATAAGAGTCCCCAGAGGTTGGCGCGGACTGCGACCGCGCCAACCAAAACCAACAGGGGAGGGACCGGGTGGGCATTCCGCCTCGGAGGCGGATCCGGCTCCGGGCGTGACTACCACTCTCTCGCTATCCCCCCGTAGCGCCCCTGGTCTGGTCCCGCTGGCCGGAGCTGGACTGGACACCGGTGGAGCGGATTGCTCTGGCTCCGCAGTGGAGCAGCTGACCGGTGCCGGACCAGGCACCGATGGAACAAGCACGGGCCGTGCCGGACTGACGACGTGCACCACTGGCTTGGTGCGGGGAGCAGGAACGGGCCGGACCGGGCTGACGACGCGCACCACTGGCTTGGTGCGGGGAGCAGGAACGGGCCGGACCGGGCTGACGACGCGCACCACAGGCTTGGTGCGAGGGGCAGGAACAGGCCGGGCCGGGCTGGCGACGCGCACCATTGGCTTGGTGCGAGGGGCAGGAACAGGCCGGGCCGGGCTGGCGACGCGCACCATTGGCTTGGTGCGAGGGGCAGGAACAGGCCAGGGCCGGGCTGGCGACGCGCACCACAGGCTTGCTGCGAGGGGCAGGAACAGGCCGGGCCGGGCTGGCGACGCGCACCACAGGCTTGGTGCGAGGGGCAGGAACAGGGCGGACCGGGCTGGCGACGCGCACCATTGGCTTGGTGCGAGGGACAGGAACAGGCCGGACCGTACTGGGAACACACACCACTGGCCTTGTGCGGGGATCAGGAATGGGCCGGACCGGACTGGTAACACACCCCAGTACCTCTAGCCGTGCCTCTACACTCTCCTTCCTCCTCATGACCAATGGCCCCCGTAACCTGGTGGCCTCCTCTCCTAGTCCACAAACTCGCCCTGTAGCTGCCTCCAGCAGCCCCGTCGTCCATGCCGTGTGCCCCCCCAAATTTTTTATTGGGGTTGCCTCTCGCCTGTCCGACGACGGAACGGTTGGCGCCGTACCTCATCTCTCGCCAGGGCTTTAACCTTTGCCCATGGCCCTTTGCCCGCGAACATGTCCTCCCAGGACCACCATTGGCCCACCTGGGCCATCGCCAACTTCTCCAGCTCCTTACCCGGCGTTTGCTCCTGCACACGCTGCTTGGTCCTTCTATGGTGGGATCTTCTGTCACGATCGTCGTAATGAGTGGACCAAGGCGCAGCGTGATATGCGTACATCTTTTAATGAGTACTTAACACTATGAACAAAACAACAAAACGATACGTGAAGTCCTAAGGTTAACAAACACAAACCTCTCCGGAACAAGATCCCACAAATAGCTATGCCAAACAGGCTGCCTAAGTATGGTTCCCAATCAGAGACAACGAGAATCAGCTGCCTCTGATTGGGAACCACCCTGGCCAACATAGATCTACATGATCTAGAACATAACATAGAAAATACAACATAGACAATCCACACCCTGGCTCAACATATAAGAGTCCCCAGAGCCAGGGCGTGACATTATTATTCAACTCAGTTATTTTCCCCTTTATCTCCCCAATTTACTATTCCTTTCCTCATTGCAACTTGTTGCATTGATGTTCTTAAAATGTAAACCTATTGTTTAATAACTTCATACTTATAACCAATGTTTTTTCAATCCATCATCCTAATAGGAAAAACGATATCCCATTGTTCACGTAACGAAACAATTTTTTTTTTTTAGAATCCACCATTTATTTTCATCCACCACTGGTGTTACTCAACCTATACAATAAAGTAATAACCATTTGAATTCATCAAAGCACTTTCTTTCAGTAAAGTCTTTAGACCTCTAATTGAAATTTTCCAGCTCAATCTAACTCGCTTGACCGTCTCTATTTTTTCCCGCTAACCAGAGCCATAAATTATCGTCCTTTGTCCTTAACTCAATTTTCACAGCCCTATCGCCACTCCAGCTCGCCATTCAATCCCTTTAACCGTTCTCTCTGATTCGGCCCCAATCAATAAAACAAATACTTGATATCGTTGATAAGCATACACTTAATGACATTCCTACCATCTGAACTATGTACTGTCTCTCACCTCCCCCCCCCCCTCTCCTGCTCCTTCCTACATTATGGGGGAGGCGCGGGGACCTTCCCTACAAATCTTCCTTCTTAGGAAATAATGTCATTCGTACTTGTAACATATTTTCATAGACCTATCTAGAATACTACTAAAGCTATCTAATGCAACTTTTAATACCCGTAAAAACTCTCTCTCCCTGCACCCATTTCCCATTGAATAAGTGCATCTTCTTAGTTACCCCCCAATCACGCCTCAAATCTTTTATTCAGCATTAACCAACCAAATACTAAGTAGTATCCGGTTATCATTCATACCAGTCGTTGAATTCCCTCATACACACAGATTTCACCTTATGCCATTCAAATGCCCAACACAACATAATAGTTCAATTGAACCCTCTATTGGCTCTCTACTATTTATACATTACTTCTATAACCACTTTAGTTATGGTCCGATTACCCATTAAACCTTATCACATAACCTTATCACCTAATCAAACAACGGCACAACCTTAAACTCATATCGGCCGGCTGGTAGCCCAGTAACCCAGAGCACCGTGTCAGCAACCGAGAGGTTGCCGGCTCCAACTCCCGAGCCGACCAGGCGAAAAATCTGCCGATGTGCCCCCGAGCAAGGCACCTAACCCCCACTGCTCCTGCAAGTCGCTCCGGACCAGAGCGTCTGCCAAATGACCAAAAATGCAAATGTAAATATTCTCTACTTTCTCACTCATGACGTACGTCTACGTTTGGGTGAGAAAGTTCATACGTATATATCGTTGGAATTGTATAGGTACCTCTCAAATAATCGCTTCGTGGTGTTTTTAGCCAATTCTTAATCGACACAAATCATTTTTTCAAACATTTTACCCGTTGAACCAAAAAATAGACTGTCCTACCTCCGACCCTGCCCTTTCCTTTACCCCTGCAGTCACGATGGTTATGACCTGTTCTGTTACAGTATTTACACGGGGCCATACACCCTTGCCAAATATTCCTTTGTTACAGTTAAAGCACTTCCTCTCTCCTTCGCACTTCAAAAAGACCCTCGCTGTCTCTAGCCCCTCCCCTCGCTGTTTTTTCAAATCCGTTCCACAGTTTACATGCATCTGCTTAATCATAACTTTTACCTTTTCCACATCGAGATGCCCAATAAATCCACCCCTCTTCTCCCAAATGGATCCATAAAACATATTTCTTCGATCTCCTCCTAACATATATATTTTATCCCCCGTTAATTCTCGGACCTCTTTAGAATATTTATTTCCCATGGTGGAAAAATAAGAAATCCCCCCGTTTAGTAATAATTCAATCCAGAATTATTTTCCTAGGAGCTATTATTAGTGCGTCTCTTGAGCCAATGTTATGATCTGCTTTTGTAATTAACCATTTAAAATTATCTAACCCGTAACCCAGAGTTTTTTTTAAACTCCGGTTTCATGAAAGGAGTCAGATAACCATTTTTTCTCACGCGACTAATTCAGTCCCTCCTTGAAACAATTATCACGTATTCCGATGGATCATCAAGTCTCACACGTACACAACATTATACAATCATTTGCTAACCCTATTTGTAACCTAGAGGTCGTAACTGCTCCAGTTTCATGAAACAGACAGAGTTAGAGCAAATCCCCAGTTGTTTACGCGACTTTTGACCTGTTTAATGTATCCATAGCATACGACGAAAATTATCCCCCTTCCTGTTTATATCGTAACACTGTACCACGTACAATCTCAATATTAACTAGTTTATTTTGGTGATGGCCATTCACCTCGAGTCATTTCAGACCCCCTTCCTGTTTATATTGTAACACTGTACCCCGTACAATGTCAATATTAACTAGATTATTTTGGTAATAGCTATTTACCTAGGGTCAATTACGGACCCTCCTTCCTTCCATCATAATAATTATTACTTCCTTTGAGATTTTGGTACCTATTCTCTGCCCTTCACAATAATTACTATTCTTATACAAGTTCAAATAATTTCACCAAAATCCACGAATAAAAATTACTGACCTTTTCCTTGCAGTTTGGATTTAAATGCTTTTTCAAACTCGTTAACGTCTTTATCGTTCATAAGAGTAATCACCGGCCTGTTTATAACCTTAACGTCGAAGGCCAGGACTATTCTCCACGGATACAATCACCCGCCCGTGCACGGTTTCGGTGTCCTTAGAACGACAAAGACGTATTTAAGATCCGGCTCGAAGGACCACTCTGTCATGAGAATTTCTATCTCTAATTCAACCTAAGCTTGAATCATTACCAGAGGTTGTAAGGCTCTGGTTTTAATCATAAATGATTCAAGGTCCACAACCAGCAAGAATTATCTGTATTTTTATTCATGGAGAGCTCTGGCGCCAAAACCCTACATTATAATTATAACACAGTTTACACATTTATACTGTATTTGGGGTGAAATACTTTAGTCATTATTCTTAAAATACAAATTAATCTAACACTGGATGATCCAGAGGAGGAATGGGAGAAGGTCATGTGGTCTGATGAGACAAAAATAGAGCTTTTTGGTCTAAACTCCACTCGCCGTGTTTGGAGGAAGAAGAAGGATGAGTACAAGCCCAAGAACACCATCCCAACTGTGAAGCATGGAGGTGGAAACATCATTCTTTGGGGATGCTTTTCTGCAAAGGGGACAGGACGACTGCACCGTATTGAGGGGAGGATGGATGGGGCCATGTATCGCGAGATCTTGGCCAACAACCTCCTTCCCTCAGTAAGAGCATTGAAGATGGGTCGTGGCTGGGTCTTCCAGCATGACAACGACCCAAAACACACAGCCAGGGCAACTAAGGAGTGGCTCCGTAAGAAGCATCTCAAGGTCCTGGAGTGGCCTAGCCAGTCTCCAGACCTGAACCCAATAGAAAATCTTTGGAGGGAGCTGAAAGTCCGTATTGCCCAGCGACAGCCCCGAAACCTGAAGGATCTGGAGAAGGTCTGTATGGAGGAGTGGGCCAAAATCCCTGCTGCAGTGTGTGCAAACCTGGTCAAGACCTACAGGAAACGTATGATCTTTGTAATTGCAAACAAAGGTTTCTGTTCCAAATATTAAGTTCTGCTTTTCTGATGTATCAAATATTATGTCATGCAATAAAATGCAAATTAATTACTTAAAAATCATAGAATGTGATATATTCCGTCTCTCACAGTTGAAGTGTAACTATGATAAAAATTACAGACCTCTACATGCTTTGTAAGTAGGAAAACCTGCAAAATCGGCAGTGTATCAAATACTTGTTCTCCCCACTGTATATACAGTATCAGTCAAAGGTTTGGACACACCTACTCATTCAAGAGTTTTTCTTTATTTTTACTATTTTCTACATTGTAGAATAATGCCAAGAATGTGCAAAGCTGTCATCAAGGCAAAGGGTGGCTATTTGAAGAATCTCAAATATAAAATATATTTAGATTTGTTTAACACTTTTTGGGTTACTACATGATTCCATATGTGTTATTTCATAGTTTTGATGTCTTAATCCCAGGAGTATATGGTAAAGCACAGAAACTCCATCTATGTGAAGAAAAATGATGAGTACTAGACTAATAGACTACGTTAAGACATTTTGCCAAATGTGAATATTATGACGTTGGTTGTTATGGATTATTTCCACTTGTTTTGGATAATAAACACATTCAATCAAACAGACAGCCGTTTCACAGCCACAAAATCTTTATTTTTACATTTTACATTTACATCACTTAGCAGATGCTCTTATCCAGAGCAACTTTTTATTTTATTAATCCAATTACATTTAGGGATTGGCTCCTGCTGAGGCACAAAACACAGCAACTTCAAAACAGTCCCTTCTCCCACAAACCACCAGCAAATCATCTACTTGTTATCCCCCAGCTGTCTCTTTGAGCAATGCTTAAGCTGTCAGACTACATTGGCAAAATGAGATGCTTGAGACATCATCAAAAAAAGAGGCACAATAACACTAATGGTGTTTTGTCATGGCCCATTGGAATGCAATGGGAGATAGGTAGCCGAGAACATGTCCAATGCATGTGTGTTGCCCTTGGATTGAGAGATGTAATCCCAAACCAAATAGCACATCTGGATTAGATCAATACTAGGCCTATTCTCTGACTTTCAGGGCTCTATTGTGTTCTTACCCTTGCGCTACAGGCACTGTTTACATAGTGTTTCCATAGTAGCCACTGCCAAAAAGAATGAATAATATCAGTGTTATCAGAGTCAGCCGCAGTTCTGTTTGCCTCTATGTGTCCATATCGTACGTAGGTGGGCGTCTGGGGGTGGAGAGAGCGGACAATGAATCACACAGATTCATAAAGATATCACCCGTCGACCAATCAGGTGGTAGTTGCTTGCCACCTCTCCGTCTACAATAACCACTGCGCTGATTATCACTGAGGAAAGATCACACAAACAGTGGGAAACAAACATCACGTGATAGAATAATCCCATACACAGCTCAAGCACGAGTAAACAAATGTATATTTTACAGGACAGTGGCAATTATACAACACTTCACAGTATGCTGCACAGGGGAATTGCAAGTATGGCATTAGTGAAACAATTCACTTTTCATGTACTGCATTAGCATCGAATAGCCCCCGCGATATGCAACTTTTCAGGGAAGTTAGGAACCAATATACACAAGCAGTTAGGAAAGCAAAGGCTAGCTTTTTCAAACAGAAATTTGCATCCTGTTGCACTAACTCCAAAAAGTTTTGGGACACTGTAAAGTCCATGGAGAATAAGAGCACCTCTTCCCAGCTGCCCACTGCACTGAGGCTAGGAAACACTATCACCACCGATAAATCTACAATAATCGAGAATTTCAACAAGCATTTTGCTACGGCTGGCCATGCTTTCCACCTGGCTACCACTACCCCGGCCACCAGCTCTGCACCCTCCGCTGCAACTTTTCCATGCTCCCCCCGCTTCTCCTTCACACAAATTCAGACAGCTGATGTTCTGAAGGTGCTGCAAAATCTGGACCCCTACAAATCATCTGGGCTAGACAACCTGGACCCTTTCTTTCTAAAACTAGACGCCGAAATTGTCGCAACCCCTATTACTAGCCTGTTCAACCTCTCTTTCGTAACGTCTGAGATCCCCAGAGATTGGAAAGCTGCCGCGGTCATCCCCCTCTTCAAAGGGGGTGACACTCTAGATCCAAACTGTTATAGACCTATATCCATCCTGCCCTGCCTTTCGAAAGTTTTTGAAAGCCAAGTTAACAAACAGATCACCGACCTTTTCGAATCCCACCGTATCTTCTCCGCTATGCAATCCGGTTTCCGAGCTGGTCATGGGTGCACCTCAGCCACGCTCAAGGTCCTAAACGATATTATAACCGCGATTGATAATAGACAGTACTGTGCAGCCGTCTTCATCGACCTGGCCAAGGCTTTCGACTCTGTCAACCACCGCATTCTTATTGGCAGACTAAATAGCCTCGGTTTCTCAAATGACTGCCTCGCCTGGTTCACCAACTACTTCTCAGATAGAGTTCAATGTGTCAAATCGGAGGGCCTGTTGTCTGGACCTATTGCAGTCTCTATGGGGGTTCCACAGGGTTCAATTCTTGGGCCGACTCTTTTTTCTGTGTATATCAATGATGTCGCTCTTGCTGCTGGTGACTCTCAGATCCACCTCTACGCAGACGACACCATTTTGTATACATCTGGCCCTTCATTGGACACTGTGTTAACAAACCTCCAAACGAGCTTCAATGCCATACAACACTCCTTCAGTAGCCTCCAACTGCTCTTAAACACTAGTAAAACTAAATGCATGCTCTTCAATCGAACGCTGCTGGCACCCGCCCACCCGACTAGAATCACTACTCTCGACGGGTCTGACCTAGAGTATGTGGACAACTACAAATACCTAGGTGTCTGGTTAGACTGTAAACTCTCCTTCCAGACTCACATTAAGCATCTCCAATCAAAAGTTAAATCTAGAATCGGCTTCCCATTTCGCAACAAAGCCTCCTTCACTCATGCTGCCAAACATGCCCTCGTAAAACTGACTATCCTACCGATCCTTGACTTCAGCGATGTCATTTACAAAATAGCCTCCAACACTCTACTCAGCAAATTGGATATAGTCTATCACAGTGCCATCCGTTTTGTCACCAAAGCCCCATATACTACCCACCACTGTGACCTGTACGCTCTTGTTGGCTGGTCCTCACTACATATTCGTCGCCAAACCCACTAGCTCCAGGCCATCTATAAATCACTGCTAGGCAAATCCCTGCCTTATCTTAGCTCACTGGTCACCTTAGCAACACCCACCCGTAGTATGCGCTCCAGCAGGTATATCTCACTGGTCATCCCCAAAGCCAACACCTCCTTTGGCCGCCATTCCTTCCAGTTCTCTGCTGCCAATGACTGGAACGAATTGCAAAAATCTCTGAAGCTGGAGACTCTTATCTCCCTCACTAACTTTAAGCATCAATTGTCAGAGCACCTTACTGATCACTGCACCTGTACACAGCCCATCTGAAATTAGCCCACCCAACTACCTCATCCCCATATTGTTATTTATTTTGCTCATTTGCACCCCAGTATTTCTATTTGCACATCATCTCTTGCACATCTATCATTCCAGTGTTAATACTAATTGTAATTATTTTGCACTATGGCCTATTTATTGCCTTACCTCCATAACTTGCTACATTTGAACACACTGTATATATATTTTCTGTTGTATTTTTGACTTTATGTTTTGTTTTACCCCATATGTAACTCTGTGTTGTTGTTTTTATCGCACTGCTTTGCTTTATCTTGGCCAGGTCGCAGTTGTAAATGAGAACTTGTTCTCAACTGGCTTACCTGGTTAAATAAAGGTGAAATAAATAAAAAAGTATGTTTTCATGTTTTCTCACGGAGGCTCTCCGCACTGCTAAAGCTAACTCTCTCTCCTCTGCTCTTGTCCTTCTAGACCTGTCTGCTGCCTTTGATACTGTGAACCATCAGATCCTCCTCTCCACCCTCTCCGAGTTGGGCATCTCCGGCGCGGCTCACTCTTGGATTGCGTCCTACCTGACAGGTCGCTCCTACCAAGTGGCGTGGCGAGAATCTGTCTCCGCACCACGTGCTCTCATCACTGGTGTCCCCCAGGGCTCAGTTCTAGGCCCTCTCCTATTCTCGCTATACACCAAGTCACTTGGCTCTGTCATATCCTCACATGGCCTCTCCTATCATTGCTACGCAGACGACACACAACTAATCTTCTCCTTTCCCCCTTCTGATAACCAGGTGGCGAATCGCATCTCTGCATGTCTGGCAGACATATCAGTGTGGATGACGGATCACCACCTCAAGCTGAACCTCGGCTAGACGGAGCTGCTCTTCCTCCCGGGGAAGGACTGCCCGTTCCATGATCTCGCCATCACGGTTGACAACTCAGTTGTGTCCTCCTCCCAGAGTGCAAAGACCCTGACCCTGGACAACACCCTGTCGTTCTCCGCTAACATCAAGGCGGTGACCCGATCCTGTAGGTTCATGCTCTACAACATTCGGAGAGTACGACCCTGCCTTACATAGGAAGCGGCACAGGTCCTAATCCAGGCACTTGTCATCTCCCGTCTGGATTACTGCAACTCGCTGTTGTCTGGGCTCCCTGCCTGTGCCATTAAACCCCTACAACTCATCCAGAATGCCGCAGCCCGTCTGGTGTTCAACCTTCCCAAGTTCTCTCACGTCACCCTGCTCCTCCGCACACTCCACTGGCTTCCAGTTGAAGCTCGCATCTGCTACAAGACCATGGTGCTTGCCTACGGAGCTGTGAGGGGAACGGCACCTAGGTACCTTCAGGCTCTGATCAGTCCCTACACCCAAGCGAGGGCATTGCGTTCATCCACCTCTGGCCTGCTGGCCCCCCTACCTCTGCGGAAGCACAGTTCCCGCTCAGCCCAGTCAAAACTGTTCGCTGCTCTGGCACCCCAATGGTGGAACAAGCTCCCTCACGACGCCAGGACAGCGGAGTCACTCACCACCTTCCGGAGACACTTGAAACCCCACCTCTTTAAGGAATACCTGGGATAGGATAAAGCAATCCTTCTACCCCCCCTTACCCCACCCCAAAGAAAGAAAGAAAAAAATATATATATATTGTAAAGTGGTTATCCCACTGGCTATAAGGTGAATGCACCAATTTGTAAGTCGCTCTGGATAAGAGTGTCTGCTAAATGACGTAAATGTAAATGTAAATGTTTCTACAATACAGTGCTATTTGTATCAGTGAATGCAGTGAAAGGGACCCAAGAGTCAACAATGTAGGTGGAGTGTAATAATACACTGAGGCACTTTATGTGCTGGTCAGTGTGGTTTCACCTAATGCCTTCCTCTCCACTGGTTTATGAGGGCTTGTGGCTTTCTGATAACTCTGGTGTAACTGACTAATAATGCATATTTTGTGTGCACCTACAGTACCAGTTTCTTTTTCATGGCTTGGTGTGTGCATGATCTACAGTAGTCTTTTCCCCTGATGAACTAAACCTCTAAAGAGAACATCCACTATTTTTACATTCTGCGCTCCTTTGTTGTCCAAGTAAATATCTATGATAAAACAAATACATGTATTACACATTTAGTCATATGAATCACCTAGATGTTAGTGTCCCTGTAAAATATCAGATATTGTAGATACCATCCCTACAGTGTCGTGATTTCAGCCATTCATGCTTTTACCTTATCCGTCTATATTCTCATATCCTCTGTTTGTTCAACCTCAATGCCTTCAATGTGACTCCCCTGTCATAGCTGCCAGATAGCATTCAAAATAAAAGGAAAAAGTTGTTCTTAAAAGAAACGATCAGTGTATAGGAACTCTCTAGTTCAATAAGGTGGCCTTTCCTTCTCCTTGGGTCCTTTCAAATGGCATACTGTATAGGCTGAGTTACAGAAACCAGAGGATCAAGTGCTGAACAACAACACAACAACAATCAGCTATGTGCAACATTGGTATGCCCTTAAGCAAATGAAACACTCTCACCAGATATTCCACTTTGATATTCAGTAATACGAGGCACTGCCACTGGATGCCAAGTTGCCAACTCTTTCCAGAGCGGGAATCAAAGGTGCCCTTTTCTTACCCCATATAGCAGCATTACAAACATAACCACTGCTCATAACACACAAGCAAAAATAAAAACACAAAAAACTACAACCATCGTTTGATTTTATGCCTATCAGGGCACCTGTGTTCCTCTTTTGATTGTGCACTCCCCAGTCCTCAACAATCTAAACAAACAAGTGGTACACTCTTAGAAAAAGAGGTGCTATCTACATCAGAAGAACCCTTCTGGAACCCTTTTGGAACCCGTTTGGAACCTTTTTTTCTAAGAGTGTAGGGCCATTGTGTTGGCGTGGGATAGAAGCTACACAAGGTGCCTTCTTTTTCTACTGTCCTCTGTTCCTCCAGCTAAGGTGTAGCGAGGTGAATGACTATGATATAAAAGTGACGCTACATTCATCTATATAGAATTGATTGTCACATTGTGTAGTAAAAATGTAACACAATTACAATCACATATGTCAGATAAGTTTGGATAAAGGCACACACATTATGTACATACAGTGATCATGTGGTAAAACATATAAACACAGATTGAAATTATACAAATATCTTCAGAAACAAACTAGTTCATATATTATATACACCGTTTTACAGGCAGGATCAAGTCATTGTAACACAAATTCCATTGGCTTGATGCAGAGTTCAAATGCTCTCAGCCCATTGATCAGAAATGTAGCAATAAATTATGAAAGGTGCTGTGTCCTTGCAGAGTGCTTCTCTTCTCTATATGTGTATAGCTCTGGACATGTAAATAGAGGCGCACTTTAGTGTGGCTCTTTCCATAGACATTACATGAATGCTACAAAATGTTAGTGCAAGTTCCCTCAGGTAACTGACTTCAGAGACAGTTATTTTACATTACAGGTAGCTTATCTCCAGTGAGGTGTTCTTCTCCACTGGCTCCTCTGGCAGTGGTTTGACACTCCCATTTGTGTTTCCATTATGCAGGGATGCTGGAGGCCCCAAGCCTTTCTCACCAATGTCCCCAGCTTTGGCTTTCCCTTCTGGGGATGCCACATGCTCAGATGCCCCTGGGGCTGGCACCTTGGGTGTTAACAGGGCCTGGGAACTCTCAGGATGTCCGTTCCCATTCTGGGCGATCCTACAGATCTCCGTCATCTCTGTGACGTCCTCCCTGTCTTCGTCATCTTCCTCCTCCTCATCTCGTACGACCCTCCTCAGGCTCTCTCGGGGCTTCAGCACCCTCCCCTTCTCCTCCTGCTGCTGCTGGCGCTCTGTCAGGTCGTGGCTCTCCACCTTGCGTGAGGAGCGACACAGGGCCTTGCGGAAGCCCCGCTTAAAGTTTTCCGAAAGGAAGCCGTAGACGATGGGGTTGGCGCAGCTGTTGGCGTAGCCCATTACCACAACAAAGTAGTAGAGGCCCTGGTACTCTGATGGCAGAGACACCAGCAGGTTGAGGATGTTGAGGGCGTAGAAGGGCAACCAGCAGAAGACGAACACGGCCACCACGATCACCACCATGCGTGTCACCTTGCGCTCTGACTTCCTGCGCTTGGTGGATGTGGCGTGGACCTTCTTGCCAGAGCTGCGGATCTTGAAGACGATGAGCAGGTAGCAGAGGCAGATGATGAGGAGCGGGCAGAAGAAGCCCACTGTGGACGTGTAGATGATAAAAGCCGCCCGCCAAATGTCGGCTGGCCGAGGCCAGGAGATATTGCAGGTGCCACCCGTCTTGTGGACGTTGGCGAAGATTACCACAGGCAGGACCACCAGGAAGGAGATGGCCCACACTGTGCCGTTGACCATCTTTGCCACCTGGGGCCGCCGCCACTTGGAGGAGCGTATGGGATGGACCACTGCCAGGTAGCGGTCGATGCTCATGACGGTCAGGCAGAAGATGGAGGTGAACTGGTTGATGGAGTCCACGGTCATGACCAAGCGGCACATGAAGGAGCCAAAGGGCCAAAACTGGAGGGTGTTCTGGACAGCCAGGAAGGGCAGGCCCAGCATGAAGAGCTCATCAGCGATGGCCAGGTTCAGGATGTAGATGTTAGTCACAGACTCCGTCTTGGAGTAGTGCAGCACAATGTGGATGACCAGGCTGTTGCCGCCCAGGCCGATGACGCAGACGATGATGTAGATGAGTGGGATGAGGACCCCTGCTACACTGGGACCTGATGACATCTCTGGGCTGGTTGTGTTGGTGGAGTTGGTGCAGTTGAAGAGGGTGTCATTGAGGAGGGTGTCATTGCATAGTAGCAGAGAAAGGGGGAGGTTGGGGTAAGGGCCGGGGACTGTGCTGTTCTCCCACATGTCCTCTGCCATCTCTGAGGGGGCAGTGAGCAGACGTCCAGGCAGGAGAGATGGAGGACCAGGGGGATGTCTGTCTGTCTCTCTCAGATCCCACCCATCTGTCCTGTGGAGAGACCAGAAAGACTTATTAAGCTGAGGAGATCTTTCATATCTCATCCTTTATCGAGAAGCATCTGTAGCTCAAAGGAGAGAAGGAGAGACACAAATTAAAAGGGACCTTAAAAGGGATGTGCCAGACAGCGTCTTTATGTCTGTTATACCTCTTTCAGGGCCAAGGCACAATAGCAGCCAGACAATACGTGATTGAGGGTTTTTCAAGCCGGCTTTAATTCAGGTGAAAGCCTTGTTTGGTAAATGAGGTACATGAGAGAATAAGACGTCAGTGTCTGGCTGTGTGAAAAGCTGCTGTTGAAACACGTCTCAAGACAAATGAAGAGTTGGAGAAAACAAAGAGAGTTTAAGATTAAACAAAACAGGGAGAACAGAAAAGAGCATGTGGCGGAGGTTAAATGAAATGATAAGAATGAAATGATGAAAAAGGACACCCAAATGTCACTAGTTACGCAGCCCGGCATGAGTCAGACAGGAAACAATTAAGGCCAGACGAGGAAAGAGGGCACGTGGAGAAATTGACCAGGCCGCAACACCTGTGTTTGGCTTCTCTTTGAGGCTATTGACCCCTCAGACAAATTAAACAGAGTGTGTTCCCACACACAGCCCCCGCTGGAGCTAATCATTTACATTTTATTAGTAACTAGGTACTCTGGGGCGGCACAGACCTCTGTGTGCAGCTCTTCTGCCAACACATACCTTGTCATCCGTGTGTATGTATGTGTGTGAATGTAAATATGGAGTGTGTGTATGTGTGCACAGTTTGTGTGAGAGGAGAGAACGCTAAGGTAAACTCAAAGGCTTTGGAGGGCCCTTTTCGTATCTGGCTGTGGAGTCGCAATGCCACGCTGGGTAAACATCCACTGCTGATGACGTGTAGGGGTTCTGGAACAAATTAACACCTGGCTTTCTCTCTCTATCCATCTCCCACCATCGTACTGTGTAGATCCCATGAAAACACAGACAGGAATGACCCTGGATTCATGTTAATGTCTTTATGTTAAGAAGCTGTAACAGCAATGTATATAGTTTTAAATCACTTGCAAAAATGTGACCAGTTTTTTTTATTAAAGAGGAGATTATGTATTGTTTAACATAATGACCTGGGTCAAGCAGGTCATCCTTTGTCCCTTGTGTCATAGGTACCATCATCACGAGAGAGGTATTTGTTCAGCAATGGATGTACTGAACTACAAAATGGACACATACACATGAATTCTAGGGACTTCCCACTGGGCAAAAACTGTCATTTAAAAATATAAAATGTGATAACTTTGGATTTGCAAAACGTTATCAACATAAGGGAATTTAGTCTTTTTTTCACCCAACTTTTAACCTAAACCCAATGTCATGGTGCAATTTTTTGTTGATTTCACGTTGAATTCACGTTAGTTGACAACTCAACCAAATATAAATCTAAAATAGTTGTTGAACGGACATCTGTACCAAGTGGGTTAGAACATGTCATATCTATCACCACAGTTAAATGTAATCCCATATTGCATATTATCATGGTTTTAAGATCTACTAGTTTCTGTCCCATGAAATATGCATAATACTATTTCTGGAAATGTAATTGAATTCCTTTTTTTAAGGAAAATAAATCCCTACTTATAATAGCACAGAACTGTTTTCTCAGTTCACTAAAAGGTTATCATCACTTCAAAATCTGGCTGCTGAAGTGAGGTAGAATCAAAGCAGGCTTTCTGCCTCACTGAAGCTCAGGTTCTGATCTGAGGGAGCTACATGAAGAAAGACCAACTGTGAAAGTGTATAGGCACGTGAAAGATAAACAGATGTTTTAGGAGTTGAAGATAAATATTATACAGTATATACACTGAGTGTACAAAACATTATTAAAACCTTTCCATGACAGACTGACCAGGTGAATCCAGGTGAAAGCTATGCTCCCTTATTGATGTCACTTGTTAAATCCACTTCAATCACTGTAGATGAAGGGGGGAGACAGGTTAAAGAAGGATTTTTAAGCCTTGAGACAATTGAGACGTTTATTGTATATGTGTGCCATTCAGAGGGTGGTAGTAGGCGCAGCGGGTGGTGTCAAGAACTGCAACGCTGCTGGGTTTTTTCACGCTCAACAGTTTCCTGTATGTATCAAGAATGGCCCACCACCCAAAGGACATCCAGCCAACTTAACACAACTGTGGGAATCATTGGAGTCAACATGGGCCAATATCCCTGTGGAATGCTTTCGACACCTTGTAGAGTCCATGCCCCGACGAATTAAGGCTGTTCGGAGGGCAAAAGGGGGGGTGCAACTCAACATTAGGAAGGTGTTCTTAATGTTTTGTACACTCAGTGTATATTTCTTACATTTTTCATTTTGACTAGGAGCATTTTCTATATTCTAAATTGTTTGATTATTTTCACGCTAGGTACATACATTTACCATCCTCCAACATTGGTGCTGTTTTCCCCGAGCTGCATAGACACCAGGGAGAAGGAATGCATTGGGATTGCTGACATAAATCAAACAGAACCAAATAAAGGGCACACATGACAGGCTAACAAGATCACGCTTTTTTGTCTTTGTTTTTTTTTATCACTCTGAAGTCTTCAGCTCCACATGGAGAAGAGAGGGAAGCCACTGCATTTCTCTTTATCCTTAGGTTATGAACATAACATTGTCACTAATGACAGGATTTCCTTCAGTTATTAACATATTGTTAGTGGAATGGTCTATGCACGATGGGACAGTTTTTCTCTGAAGGTTCTCTCTTATCTCCAGCATTTCTCTTCTCTGCACTGAGCAGCTCAGGACCTGTGGGCCAGCCTTTAAAAAAAATGACTATTACATTTACAAATTGGGGTTCTGAGCTGGTCAGGGTACCATGGGGAAGGCAGGCATAAAGCATAAATGCAGAACACACATGTCTTTTAATCAATGTCCTTCTCTTTTACTGCCACTCGGGAGCCATTTGTCCAGTGAACAAATATTTCTGAATGAGCCTGGCCAGTCAGTGCGGCAGTGCGGAGCTGCTTTGGGAAAAGAGACGCAAAAGCTAAGTGACTACTCCAGACCCGCATCCACGTAATCAGCCCTCTAAGCCAGATCAATTGTGTTCCATAGCTGGGAAGAACAGAAGACACATGCCTCTTAGAGATTATCAATAATGCACATGCACATACACAGTTTATTAGGTACACCCATCTAGTACTGTGTCGGACCGCCTTTGCTTCCAGAACAGCCTGAATTATTCAGGGCATGGAAACAATGCTCAATTGGTATCGAGGGACGCAACGTGTGCCAGGAAAACATTCCCCATACCACACCACCGCCACCAGCATGTACCGTTGACACCAGGCAGGATGAGGCCATGGACTCATGCTGCTTACACCAAATCCTGGGATTCGTCGGAACAGGCAATGTTTTTCCATTCCTCAATGATCCAGTGTTTGTGTTCGCGTGCCCACTGGAGCCGCTTCTTCTTCTTCGACGATCATACCATGCTGAAAGTTGCTTAGGTCACTTGTTTTTCCCATTCTAACGTTCAGTCAAACAGCAACTGAATGCCTCGATGCCTGTCTGCATGCTTTCTATAGCAAGCCACGGCCACGTGACTCACTGTCTGCAGGAGCGAACCATTTTAGTGAATGGGGTGGTGTACCTAATAAACTGGCAACTGAGTGTATATTTCCGGAGGCGCTTTCATTTTACTGTCATGAGGATATGTTGCTATGGCAAGGTTATTGAGGGACAGGGAGTGCTCTCATTTTATTGGGCATGATACAAATGGGACGACAATAACAACAACAAAAAATAGCAATTCAATGTTTTTTGCCACCTGCCACCCAGTCCTGCTCTTGGCTTCTTCATGCTCTTTGATACAGCTGTTACAGCCTTTGATGCCAGTCTATTTTGATGCTCTTCGATTGGTCGAGGGCCTTGACTCAATGCTGAGCACTCTCTGTCATTTCTCCTCTTTGCCCATCTGAGATAATGGATACAACATGAAGTTCATAGAGATGAAGGTCCCTTCATTAATAATTTATAAACAGTTTGTAGAGTTTACTTACCATTTATTAATCATTGTTCCTATATTTCTAAATGTCAATAAGCAATCCCTAAATAGTCATTTACACATTTATAAACACTATTCTAAATGATTTATTCATGATTTATTTGATAATTAATAAGGTGTTTGATCATAGTATGTTCACAATTTGTAAATTATGAATAATGTACTACTAATGTACTTATAAACCAGTTATAAAGGAGTTATTGTCAACTCATAAGATTATTTATAAGGATTTGTTAATGGCTGACTAATGGTTTGATATTTATAAACATATTTATATATAGTGCCTTCAGAAAGTATTCACACCGCTTGACTTTTTCCACATTTTGTTGTGTTACAGCCTGAATTTAAAATGGATTAAATTAAGATGTATTTTCACTGGCCTACACACAATACCCCATAATGTCAAAGTGGAATTATTTTCACAAATGATTTACAAATTGAAAGCTGAAATGTCTTGAGTCTAAATGTATTCAACCCCTTTGTTATGGCAAGCCTAAAGAAGTTCAGGAGTAAACATGTGCTTAATAAGTTGCATGGACTCACTCTGTGTACAATAATAGTGTTTAACATGATTTTTGAATGACTACCTCATCTCTGTACCCCACACATACAATTATCTCTAAGGTCCAGTAGCGGTGGGTGGGTAAAATCACTGGGGAAGCCAGAAAAGAAAAGCCATATTACAACCTACTGTATGTGTTGTGATAATTGCGTTGTTTGCTCTATAACCTGTTAGTTAATAAAGTATGCCTTGTGGCCGTGATATATAGGCCTAAGGCCTAGACAAAAAAAAGACACAGTGGCAGAATAAATTCAACCACACCTTTGTTTCATCACAAAACTGGAGAGCAACCTCTGTCCGGTGAAGTCCACAAAGCATATTGTATGTAGAACTATTTAGTCCAATCAATGTAACCTAAATATGACGTGGCTGTCCATGGTTCTGATTTATGTGTGTGTGTTGACTCACCCTACTTGTAGAGAAACGTCAATGCCATCCTCCTCTCTTTAATATTGATGAAACATCTATGTCCTAGGCTACCTGGCTAAAATGCTTGCTCGCTAGCCTAACTTCCTTTCATGGGCAATGTTAGCTAGTTAACATTAACCTTCTACAACTAGCTACATATTGAACTTCCATCCTCTCTGGCTGGGGGCACAATGTATGAATTTATGGTTGGATCAGAATCGCCGTTATAATCATTGGCCAGTATGGAGAATTAAGTTAAACCACAAGTACAAATCCTTATCTCCATCCATGGCTAATTTAGGAATGTGCCAATTTTAGCTAGCTAGTTAGCCACTGGAGGACAACAACACAACAAGATGCAACAATTCAAGTTGTTTCTGTTAATGACGTATTGCTCTCGATGTGATGTGAATGGACTGAAGCCAAATCCAAATTGGCTTCCATTGAGACTTTGTTTTGGTGCGCCAGGACCATTCACGGTTGTGCTCACTCAGTTTAGCTCAACACTGATTGGCTATTATTTTATACGTTTTTTTAATCAAGGGAGGCCAAATTCTGGCTTCCTTTGCATTCAATGCTACGGGCGGCAACAATGTCATACACTGTTTGACCAGACAGCATCAGATAGATGGCCTACACATACAGAGACAGATGGGCGCTGTTTCGCTCGCTCTGATGCTTTCTCCGGTGAGATACATTCAGCCTCTTGCGAATTGAAGGAAAATTATGAAACACAGAGAGACGAAAGATAAATTATTTTATATGTTTTTTTCTTGGAACATTTTTGGGGGAAGCCACTGGTTAGGTCCCTCAGTCAAGCAGTGAATTTCGAACACAGATTCCACCACAAAGACCAGGGAGGTTTTCCAATGCCTCACAAAGAAGGGCACCTATTAGTAGATGGGTAGAAAAAAAGCAGACATTGAATATCCCTTTGAGCATAGTGAAGTTATTAATTACACTTTGGTCACTTCCTAACTCAGTTGCCGGAGAGGAAGGAAACCGCTCAGGGATTTCACCATGAGGCCAATGGTGACTTTAAAACAGTTACAGAGAAAACTGAGGATGGATCAACAACATTGTAGTTACTCCACAATACTAACCTAATTATCAGAATGAAAAGAAGGAAGCCTGTACAGAATAAAAAATATTACAAAACATGCATCCTGATTGCAACAAGGCACTGAAGTAATACTGCAAAACATGTGGCAAAGCAATTAACTTTTTGTCCTGAATACAAAGTGTTACGTTTGGGGCAAATCCAATACAACACATTACTGAGTACCATCTCCATATTTTCAAGCATAGTGGTGGCTGCACCATGTTATAGGTATGCTTATAATTGTTAAGGACTGGGGAGTTTTTAAGGATACAAAAGAAACAGAATGGAGCTAAGCACTGGTAAAATACTAGAGGCTTTCCACCAGACACTGGGAGATTAATTCACCTTTCAGCATGACAATAACCTATAACAAAAGGCCAAATCTACACTGGAGTTGCTTACCAAGAAGACAGTGAATGTTCCTGAGTTACAGTTTTGACTTAAATCTACTTGAAAATCTATGGCAAGACCTGAAAATGGTTGTCTGGCAATGATCAACAACCAATTTGACAGAGCTTGAAGAATTTTGAAAAGAACAATGGGGCAAATGTTGCACAATCCAGGTATGGAAAGCTCTTAGAGACTTATCCAGAAAGATTCACAGCTGTAAATGCTGCCAAAAGTGGTTCTATAAAGTACTGACTCAGGGGTGTGAATACTTATGTAAATGGTATTTCTGTATTTCATTTTCAATAAATGTGCTAACATTTCTAAAAACATGTTTTCACTTTGTCATTATGGGGTATTGTGTGTAGATGGGTGAGAGAAAAAATATCAATTTAATCCATTTTGAATTCAGACTGTAACACAACTAAATGTGGAATAGGTCAAGGGGTATGAATACTTTCTGAAGGCACTGTATATCATGAATGGGATATTTAGGAATTCTTAATGAGTGCATTTATAAATGTGAGTAGGTCTACATGCACTTACTAATACCTCAGTTGATGATTAATGTAGATGCTTATAAACCATTTACTAATTATTAATCAACTATTTTGCAGCCCCTAATCTAAAGTGTGCTACTTTTATAAACGTTTCATAAATGACTTGTTACTCCCCAAAAGCTGATCACATTTGTAGATAGTACCTGACACTCCACCAATGGCTAAAAATAACCTAAAACATGCAATGGTAAAAGAAGAAGTACACAATAAAAGGACATATAAGACATTTTTGAAAATTAAAAACAGAGTATCTCCAGAATACATTTTATTGCATGAACTTGAACAATTTCAGTTACATATTTCATAAGCTTCATAACTGCAGCCATTAACAAAGAACTGATAAATCACAAGTGATCATCAACTTCGGGAACTTGCAGTTGAACCAGAAGCACAGTGCTATATTGCCGCTGAACACTAGAATAGCCGGGCCTCGACGATTCAGTTTATTTCTAAGAATCTCAGATCAAATGCTGATAATAGCTGTCTGTGGGAATAAAGACTCTCAGCTGTTATTTGGTCCCATTAACTGGATGACTAGACTGGGAAGATGTAGAACACCCTCCTTTGCTTTCCTGGGAGGTATAATCACTGCTTCCTTGAACTGTTCTTTTCTGTTCTTTTTGCCTGCTGGCATTTGACGATAAAGCCATTTAGTTTTTAATTAAGTATCAGTCTTACCGCAAAAGTGGAAGAGGAAAGTGGAAGGGGGAGAAAGTAAGGAACTTGTCTGTCGGCCTTGCATTAAAGAACATAATTGGTTAAGGAAAACTGTGATAAATAAAAAAGTATATCAGTTTCACTTAAGGACCAAAGGATTGACAGCCCTCCCATATAGATTGCAAAATAGTTGGGAAGAGATTTTTGACGTACCGATCCCATGGCATAATGTTTATGAACTGACACGCAAAACGACACCGGATTCAAAAATTAGAATCTTTAAATTTAAATTATTATATAAAATTCTTGCTACCAATAGAATGTTATTTATATGGGGGATACAATCTTCCCAGCTCTGCAGATTTTGCTGTGAAGAGACAGAATCATTAGATCATTTGTTTTGGTTCTGTCCATTTATAGCTTGTTTTTGGACACAGGTCCAGGATTGGCTAAAGGATTGCAATATTTACCTGGAGCTAACCTTGCAGAGAGCATTACTGGGTGATCTGAAAAGTCATAGTCAATCGATCAATAATATAATAATACTTTTAGCAAAAATGTTTATTTTTAATTCACAATCTGTAGAAGCAATGAGAATAGAAAGGTTCAGAACGTTTGTAAAACATCACAGTACGGTTGAAATATATATGGCAAATAGAAATCCTATATGGATGGTGTTAAGAGATAGATGGGAGGTATTGAATGGAGTTGAAGGATGGGACTAATAACAAATAACAACAAATAATAACAAAGATAGCTAATAATGTAAGCATACTGTGTCCATAATAAGTAAATAGGTTGTATGTTGTGAGCTTTTGGGAAAGAGCACAGTTAGAAAGATATGGCATATAGAAGCAAACCGGATGGACATCATGAAAATGATCGGAGAGGTTGAGAGTAGAAGAAGTTCAGGAGCAAAAAAAAATATATATATATATATAATAGAATTATTGTAAAATTGACTGTGTCCATAAGGTGTAGATAGTAAGTATAGGCCGGAAGTAGAGGCCTGGGCATTGTTGTTCACTAATTTACTCCAAGTAGGGAAAGGATGGCGGGGTTGAAAAGTAATAAAGGGGAGTATATATATAAAAAACACGGGGGATTGGAAGTGATGCAGACAATTACATTGATAGAAGTTACAATCTATCTGCAATATTAAGCTGATCCATCACCCCCCCCAAAAAAAAAGGATCAGTCAAAACATTTTTTACCCAATCTAATCTTGCCCTTCAAACAGAAAGCAATCTCAAAGATTCTTGCCTCATAAATATCTATCTTGTTTTTCCATGTCGTGCCACTGTCAGAGTCAATAAAAGCTGATGATTTAGCAGCCACATTGTTTGAGGAAATAAGGGAACTGAACACAATTACGTATCTATCAGTACAGAAAGACTTCGGTGTCCTAGCTAACCATTTTCACCAATCAGAAAGCATTCAAGCACAAATTGGCCAAAAGATTCTCCTGCCAGATAGGTGATCACAACACACTAACTAATCCAACTAGCACTGCATTACTCCGAACATATAGTACTGGGCTTATGTTTTGGCACTTAATCTGTTTTTACTGTAAAATGTATTACATAAAGGACAAATAAATAAATGATCACTCTTGTGAGGTAAAAATAGCTGTTGTGACAAGTTGTTGAGATAGTTGGTGGCAAAGATAACCTGTAAACCAACACAGTCTTAGCAGACAGGCCTCTTGATAAAAGCCTTGTTTTACCCATATGGGCCAATCAGTTAATTAGTCGGTATGGGAAACACTACTTAGATAGCCAATATATCCATTCCTTCAGACAGGGTCAACTCCACCCACAACACCCCTCACATAGCCTGGTTTGCTTGAGCCAACTCCTCTCTTGTATGGGTCAAAGTCAAGTACCATCATACTGTTGTAGGATCTTAATTTGATCACCCTGTTGCAGGAGATCTTTCCTGCAATGCAATACATTTTTTACTTGTAGTGTATTTGAGGTTTAAAAATACTTTTGAAATTTGTAATTTCCACTTTGAAATTTCAAACTTGATTTTCAAAAATGTCCATTAATTATAATCCACATAATAATCCACATTTCCTGTTGCTGCAGGATTACTTTCCTGCTGTAGCAAACTGGCTCAAATGGAGATCCTACATCTGTACATAACCACCATGTATGGCTTGGACACAGCATTCGAATCAGTCTCCTTCAGTGTTGAATGCAAACAGGACCACGTGAGAACCAAGGTCATAGTCATTGCCATGCAAAGATGTTTACATACCTTATCTGCTTCCATCTTTCTGCCATCATCTAAAAATCCCATCCCAACAGTCACAGAACTAAGACACTGCTCTACTGACACAACTCATAATATACCCTCTTAGAAAAAAAGGTGCTATCTAGAACCTAAAAGGGTTCTTCGGCTGTCCCCATAGGAGAACCCTTTGATGAACCCTTTTTGGTTACATGTAGAACCCTTTCCATGGAACCCAAAAGAGTTCTACCATTCATTGTTCTCTTATTACAACAAACATCATTGGACCACCTACAGAAGTTCCTAACATGGTGTGTTTGTACCGTATGGACTATAAATGCCACATGACCACACATACTGAGTGTGCATGTGTGTGGGAGGTGCCAGATTCAATGGGTGGGGAAGTGTTTGTGTGTGTGTGTGTGTGTGTGTGGCAAGCTGCTGGGAACCCAGATTTCCCATCTGAGCGAGGTCCCACCCACTCCCATATTCAAATCTGCCAGGAGGCCTTGAATAAATTAAGGAGTGATGATGCAGCATGTCTATAATTTTATTTTTGATGATTTATTAATGTTATTATTTTTATCCTCCTCTCTCTCCAGAGCCCGCAGAATCCCCATAATCCTGTGGGTGTTCTTCTACGGGTATAAAAAGAAGAGGAGAGAACAGACCTGCTCTTCAGGGCTTGCTGACTCACATAATGTACCTCCAGAGCCACGGACAGACAGATGGAGCTCATCATGGTCATTGGTGAGTCTGCTCTCCTATCATCTTTAACTTTAACTGAGCTCTAGTTTTTTCTTTTGATCGCCCCCGGGCCCTCTGTACCAGTTTTTCCACCAATCTCCCAGACTGAGTGCTAAAAACATCCTCAGATCACCTCAACTCTGTGCTCTGTCCATCTGCTTGTCCATTAATCTCCAGCAGACATCAGCCCCCAGCTTTTTTCTTATCAAAACTAAAGAAGTAAAAAATATATATATAATTTATTGTCTTTTTCGGCTGGTGGGAGGAGGTGAGCAGGGGGGTGGGGGGTGTTTGGAGTGGGCATGGTTTGCAAGAACACCTTGCCCCTCTGTATTTTACACCTAGGGAACGTTGGTGAGACACTGTGATGAACAGCACACGTCTAACAACCCAAAGGTTGCGAGTTCGAATCTCATCATGGACAACTTTAGCATTTTAGCTAATTAGCTACTTTTCAACTACTTTTCTCAAATGTGTAACTTATTGTACGTTTGCAATTTCGTAACATATAATATGAATTATAATTCATAACATATCATACGAAATGGGTGATGGAGATCCACAAATTAATACAAACCATACGGAACTTAAAATATCATACTAAATGGAGTGTCTTGGGTTTACATACAGAATGATACGAAATGCTCTGAGACCAGGTTGCATTCAAAGGCACTTAAATAATGTGTCTTGCCCATTCACCCTCTGAATGGCACACATACACAATCCATGTCTCAATTGTCTCAAGGCTTAAAAATACTTCTTTAACCTGTCTCCTAGCCTTCATCTACACTGATTGAAGTGGATTTAACAAGTGACATTAATAAGGGATCATAGCTTTCACCTGGATTCACCTAGTCAGTCTATGTTATGGAATGAGCAGGTGTTCTTAATGTTTTGTACACTCAGAGTATATTGCTCTAGTAATAGGCTAAACAAAAACCATTTAAAAAAGCATAGAAATCTTACCTTTCACTTTTGCAGACACGTTTATTCGGTAAGTATCCACAGCTGGGTGCTTTCTCTTGAGAAATTACCCAAAAATGTTTACTTGTAAATAGTAGGCTACACAATTGTTATTTCTTTAGTGTGTCCGAAATAAAATAAATAAATAAAAACGGCTTGAACTTTCTTTTACGCTCACTTCCACCTGACTGTTCACAGTCCGAGAGGTAGCCTGCACTGAAAGCCACCAACATTACATTAGGCTACTCGTCGCACCATCACTCGCTTGTAACTAGGTAACGGGTCTTCTGCTCGCAGGCGCCCCAGAGAGAAATGTAGGAGGTGTTGAAATAAATTACTGTGTGTTTGTGTGTGTGTGATAGAGAGCGAGAGAGAGAGATGAGGGGCTTTGGGGATTCTACTCTTTGAATTACATCTAGAGTCACTTGGACATTGCACTCCACCAGTCTCTGCCCACTTAATCTGTAGCCTAGTGTATGCCCTCTTGATAATAACCATAGTATGCTATTGTTGACCTGGAAGGTGTGGCGATCTTATTCCCAAGGGAGTAGTGGAGACCCGTCATTCAGGGCAGGTGGGGGAGAGCCCCACCTGTTTTGAACCCCACATTTTTAACAAAAATAAAATAACAAATACCAAAATAATATATATAAAACATTTTGGGGGGGTTGTCTGTTTTGCATGTTATTTTGGCATTAATACGTGTCACATGTCAGTTTGCAAATCATTTAGTTAATAAAGCCGCATACAAACATGGTCTCTTTTTTGCTTTGTTGAGTAAGGCAGGTCCAAAATGCAGGTGTTAGGACTGCTGTTGGGACTCTGCTGTTGGGACAGCTTTAGGCCCTAACAATTTGTGGGCACCGTTTGTCACCGTTATAGTGCAATTCATGTATTGTTTAGTGTTGTGTTGTGTTGTGTAGTGTTGTGTTGTGTAGTGTTGTGTAGTGTTGTGTTGTGTAGTGTTGTATAGTGTTGTGTAGTGTTGTGTTGTGTTGTGTAGTGTTGTGTTGTGTAGTGTTGTGTTGTGTTGTGTAGTGACTTTGCTGGCTAGCATCCCAATTGTTTTTGTTTTGTTTGCCACACCTGGATTTACATGCTAAAATCGCCACTGCAAGGGAGTTCAGGATAAATGTTCCAGCACAATAATCAGTCACATACTTTTATAGCGTGAGAACATCTGATAAGTACTGGTTTATAACGGCACAATAGACCCTATTGGACCACAAATATCTTGCTCCTATAGGGATAATCTGTTTGACAAGACCACAAGTGAGAACAGAGGCGACAATGCTGACAACTAGACTTGCTTTTAACTCAGAACCTTTTCTCTTGTTAGTTTGCTGTTATACGGAAAATTCCAGTGTTCTGTTGCAGGCAAATCACTCTATCCTCACCATGAATCCACTCAGCTACTGTACATGTCTGTAAAGAGCCACTATAATGGAAGTCAAAAACCAGGAACATTTGGTCAAGACTGCAGGCTTAAGAATAGCTCCATCGGCAGAGACGGATTGGCCATACGACAATTCTGGCAAATGCCAGGTGAGCTGTTCCATCTATAGCCCAGTCTAAATTGTGTTTTTTTTGTTCAAAATTGTCATTATTTGGCTTATAATGGGCCTCAAAGGAAAAATGGGCTGGTGTGGGGGCCTCAAAGAACAAAACAGGCCAAGGATTTTTGTTCCCAGTCCGTCCCTGTCCATCAGCAATTAAGGACGATCCACAGCAAGCTGCTCAGTGTTCTCAGGACCATGGAAGTTGTGGTTGAGTGGGAGGTGTTGTGTAAGAAATGGCTCAGTTGTTACTCTGCCTACAATGGCATTGACAAATAAGGTATGAAATGGAGTGGTGAGCTGTGTGTAGGAGTGTGTACTTTATAGAAAACAGAGTTCTAGACCCAGGAGGACTTCTTTTCCATTCTCTATCTTTTTCCTCTTCCTTTCAGCTGAAGAGTTGCGATCGCTGGCTCACCTCAAAACATTAGGCAGCCTTGAACGACACACACAGACGCACACGCACACAAACATATGCACACACACACGCACACACTATCTATCTCTCCCTCATTTTCTTGAGGCAATCATAACATTGTGCTAAAAGCTTGATGATTAACGCAACAAAAACATTTACATTTGTATCAGAGCAATGTCAATGCTTTCCCCCGCTCCACAAGTGTTCTCCCCCTTTAGTTGGAAGCCTACGTTGCTTTGATGAGGGATTGACTATTTGCTGTGCTACTCAAAATAACATGACACATACTGTATGTGTATAGTAGTATTTCCAAGAAGATTTGTAGTTAAGTGCTCCCACCTCATTTGTTTTTATAATTTGTTTTATTTAACTTTTAGCAAAATAACAACATCAACACAATACAATACATACAACACAAATAATCAAAACAAGCACCACTATCCCATATCTCCCTCAAAATTGATCTAAACTGTCCAATGGTGACCAGCGAGTAAGTCTTGGCCTGAAGGCTATTCCATCCTCAAACAGCCTTGCGCAGTCTTTTATCCAAGACTTATCTAAATATATAAAGAAAAGACTACAGACAGTTTGTATCTATGTGTGTATTCATGTTTGGTGGAGTGCTTGGCAGTGCTCTCTTTCATCCTTCAAATGAGAGTGAGATGCAGGTGCCCACACTCTCTCAACTACTTCTGCTACTCAAGCAATATGACATAGCAGCATCTTCAGCAGAGTGCCAGAGAGGATCATGTGGCCCTGCACCAGCTGGCCCTAGGGTCAGTACCAGAGCCCAGCAACAGGGGGACACACAGGGAGATTGAGGGCTGGAAGGATGGAGCCTCTTCTGGTTTAACTAATGATGGAAACACACCTCATCTGTTTAGACCCATGCCCCTATGTTAATACCACACACACACATTTCAGTCAGAGATTGAGCTGTATTGGAGTGAAGAGTTGGCCTACATACTAGGTTTCTGTTGTGGTTGTGTAATAATGACATCTCAGAGGAAAGGTCATACAAGGTCATCCTGGGTCAGGGAAAGAAGGAGGGAGAATAAATGAATGAAAATCCTCATTCTCTCCCCCTCAGCATGTTAGGAAAGAGAGAGACGCCACACACTAGAGTTTGGAGACTTCAATAGAACAGGGATGAAAGAAGAAGATTTGGGTAGTGTCGTGCCAAGAGAGTGCCATAGTTCAAGAGTGAATCTCAAACCATATATAGAGATTGAAATAATGATTTGATTGTGTATTATACAAATAGTGTAACGATGAGATAATATATTATATTAATTATTCAGTATGATACATATTATCTTTATGCTGTTAAGAGATATGGACAAACACTCTTTTTGTTACTACCTTTGATTCTGCCTACTGTATTGTGAATAGAGCATGTTGTTTCCGTTTTCAGTACAGGATATGTGCCAGAGGAAACTGCAGGGAGACAGGGACAGGCAGCATTGAGATCCACATGTTGCGAGACCAGGCCAGGAGGCATCATGTACAGTTTTTGTGGAAGAGTGTCTATCAAATGTTGGCTTAGAAATTACTCAAAAGCTGTCATGGGGGAAATCAGTATGCTATTATGTTGAATGTGTGAGACGACCTTCAAACATTGTCCTCTGAGACAACTGGAAATACAACAACGAAATTACGCTGAATGAAGCTACAGTACATTCAACCATTTTGTATGGGCAAATATTATTTTCTGTTTCCCCAAGGTGCTTTACATAACCAGCATTCTTCAACATTATGAGTCCTCTGATAGGCTAATCTGAATTCTGTTCAGGAGGAAAGATACAGCATATCAGACAGTTTTGGATCTGATCCCAAACTCCTCTGGCTACAGTACTGTGGGCAGCATATACAGTGAGGGTATTTGATTGCCCTGCTGATTTTGTACGTTTGCCCACTGAAAAAGACATGATCAGTCTATAATTTTAATGGTAGGTATATTTGAACAGTGAGAGACAGAATAACAACAAAAAAATCCAGAAAAACGCATGTCAAAAACACAACACTAAGTATTTGACCCCTCTGCAAAACATGACTTAGTACTTGGTGGCAAAATCCTTGTTGGCAATCACAGAGGTCAGACGTTTCTTGTAGTTGGCCACCAGGTTTGCACACATCTCAGGAGGGATTTTGTCCCACTCCTCTTTGCAGATCTTCTCCAAGTCATTAAGGTTTCGAGGCTGACATTTGGCAACTCGAACCTTCAGCTCCCTCCACAGATTTTCTATGGGATTAAGGTCTGGAGACTGGCTAGGCCACTCCAGGACCTTAATGTGCTTCTTCTTGAGCCACTCCTTTGTTGCCTTGGCCGTGTGTTTTGGGTCATTGTCATGCTGGAATACCCATCTACTACCAATTTTCAATGCCCTGGCTGAGGGAAGGAGGTTCTCACCCAAGATTAGACGGTACATGGCCCCGTCCATCGTCCCTTTGATACAGTGAAGTTGTCCTGTCCCCTTAGCAGAAAAACACCCCCAAAGCATAATGTTTCCACCTCCATGTTTGACGGTGGGGATGGTGTTTTCTTGGTGACTATGGTCCCAGCTGCCTTGAGATCATTGACAAGATCCTCCCGTGTAGCTCTGGGCTGATTCTTCACCGTTCTCATGATCATTGCAACTCCACGAGGTGAGATCTTGCATGGAGCCCCAGGCCGAGGGAGATTGACAGTTCTTTTGTGTTTCTTCCATTTGTGAATAATCGCACCAAATGTTGTCACCTTCTCACCAAGCTGCTTGTCGATGGTCTTGTAGCCCATTCCAGCCTTGTGTAGGTCTACAATCTTGTCCGTGACATCCTTGGAGAGCTCTTTGGTCTTGGCCACGGTGGAGAGTTTGGAATCTGATTGATTGATTGCTTCTGTGGACAGGTGTCTTTTATACAGGTAACAAACTGAGATTAGGAGTACTCCCTTTAAGAGTGTGCTCCTAATCTCAGCTCGTTACCTGTATAAAAGACACCTGGGAGCCAGAAATCTTTCTGATTGAGAGGGGGTCAAATACTTATTTCCCTCATTAAAATGCAAATCAATTTATAACATTTTTGACATGCGTCTTTCTGGATGTTTTGTTGTTGTTATTCTGTCTCTCACTGTTCAAATAAACCTACCATTAAAATTATAGACTGATCATTTCTTTGTGAGTGGGCAAACGTACAAAATCAGCAGGGGATCAAATACTTGTTTCCCTCACTGTACCACCTAATACACCATCAACGTGTTCACATGCTCTATTTTCCCCTCTGCATCGCAATGAGATCTGCTCATTGACATTCCTGAAATGCTTTGCGTCAGATGGGGCCAGGGTTTCTCATTTGCAGCCGGTGGCGGAGTACTGATCCTGGGAGCTAACCTCAGCTGAGCCCTCCCCTTTACTTTCATCTAAGAAGCTATTTAGGGGCACTGTGCATCAATTGCGCCCACAGAGTGTCTGTGTGCAGAATGAGCTTTGACTCCAGCTGATTGTCTCTCTGTCTTTAGCTCAGTGATGCTCTGTGATACGAGGCGACGGTGGCAACCTCCTCCTTGATCCTCCTCACTGGGAGCATCGCTGAGCACGGTGCCATGGGACCGCCCTGACTTTACACATATTGCCCGTCTTATTCTCTGAAAGCCACATGTTTATATGTCTGGTATCTTGTTAGGACTGAGTTCTTCCTTACCATGTGTCTTAACCAGGAATAACTCTAGGCTCTAGCTATAGTCACTAGGCCCTAGTAATCAGGAATGTACTGAATGTGGCCAGATTTCGCTCCACTATAACCTGTAATGTCTCGTCATCTACCTCAACTATAACCTGTCATGTCTCTTCATTACAGGAGAAGGTGAAAAGCTTCAAGTTCCTTGGCGTACACATCACTGACAATCTGAAATGGTCCACCCACACAGACAGTGTGGTGAAGAAGGCGCATCAGCGCCTCTTCAACCTCAGGAGGCTGAAGAAATTTGGCTTGGCCCCTAAGACCCTCACAAACTTTTACAGATTCACAATTGAGAGCATCCTGTCGGGCTGTATCACCGCCTGGTACGGCAACTGCACTGCCCGCAACCGCAGGGCTCTCCAGAGGGTGGTGCGGTCTGCCCAACGCATCACCGGGGGCACACTGCCTGCCCTCCAGGACACCTACAGCATCCGATGTCACAGGAAGGCCAAAAATATCATCAAGGACATGCCCGATATACAGAGACATGGAATCACTGGTCACTTTAATAATGGAACACTAGCCACTTTAATAATGTTTACATACTGCTTTACTAATTTTATATGTATATACTGTATTCTATTCTACTGTATTTTAGTTAGTGCCACACCGACATTGCTCGTCCTAATATTTCTATATTTCTTAATTCCATTATTTTACTTTTAGATTTGTGTGTATTGTTGTGAATTATTGATACTACTGCACTGTTGGAGCTAGGAACACAAGCATTTCACTACACCCACAATAACATCTGCTAAATATGTGTATGTGACCAATAACATTTGATTTGATTTGATGCATCTAACTCCACTATAACCTGTAATGTCTCTTCATTTAACTCCACTATAACCTGTAATGTCTCTTCATCTAACTCCACTATAACCTGTAATGTCTCGTCATGTAACTTCACTATAACCTGTAATGTCTCTTCATCTAACTCCACTATAACCTGTAATGTCTCTTCATCTAACTCCACTATAACCTGTAATGTCTCGTCATCTAACTCCACTATAACCTGTAATGTCTCTTCATCTAACTCCACTATAACCTGTAATGTCTCGTCATCTAACTCCACTATAACCTGTAATGTCTCGTCATGTAACTTCACTATAACATGTAATGTCTCTTCATCTAACTCCACTATAACCTGTAATGTCTCTTCATCTAACTCCACTATAACCTGTAATGTATCTTCATCTATCTCCACTATAACCTGTAATGTCTTTTCATCTTAACTCCACTATAACCTGTAATGTCTCTTCAACTCCAGGGCTCAATCAAACAGGTTCTGATGTGGCTGAGAGCTGGAGCTGTGAACTTAGTGACAGCAGTGTTTGTACTTTGGCTTAACACCCTTTGATGTCCATGGGAGGGTGTCTGATTGAAGTTTCTTTACCAGGCAGTCACACAGAGACACACACAGAAGACACACATGTGGCAGATCAGAGCTGGTCTGACAAGGACCCAGCGGCTGGGCTGAGCTGTGTGTTCACAGCTACAATAACAAACTTAATCACCATCCAAATCAGCTTATCAGACAGTGCCTGGAGCGGTTGTGGACCAGTGGTTCTACAGTGGATAAGCAGCCCGCTCCAGGTTCCCCGTTCTCAATCATCTGTTGTGCGCAGGCACATCAAAGTCTCAACCAAAAAACTAGTCTTAATGACTTACTTAATTTAATGAAACTTAGCTCTATGGAGTGTGTGTGTGTCTACATCAGGGATCCTCAACCCTGTTCCTGGAGAGCTACCGTCCTGTAGGTTTTCGCTCCAACCCCTCCAACCCCAGTTGTAACTAACCTGATTCAGTTTACCAACCAGCTAATTATTAGAATCAGGTGCGCTAGATTAGGATTGGAGTGAAAACCTACAGGACGGTAGCGCTCCAGGAACAGGGTTGGAGAGCACTGGTCTACATCTTTGGCTAAAACCAACACAATCACACCAGGCTTTCAAGTAGTGATTCAATGACAGCCTTTATCATTAGGACTCCACACAGAGCTCATGTTCGATTACTGAAACATCTGTTCCAGCAGCATCCAGCACACACTGTATTGTAGCCAACTGTTCTGTACCTGAGGAGGAGAGAACAGCCAAAGCACCCTTGCAAAACATGGGTGTTTGAATAAACCCTTAACTGTGTGAAAACAACTTTGTATCAAACTTTTGATTGTGAGATGCCTGTTTGCTCAGAGTCTAGTTGCCAGAAGGATGAATCAAAGGGTTCAGCAGACATGCCTGTCATGAGTCAGAGGAATAAACCCCTTCATCCTGCCTCTCTGCAGATCCTCTATTCCCCCTACAGGAAACACGAGAGAGTGATGCCTGTGGTTGGAATCAATACACGAGGCTACTAGAGAAAATAAGAGTTTATTTAAAGATTTCTGTGGTAGTACATGTCGGTTTCTGACACATCACAGTACAATGCTGTAGCCCTGGAGGGGAGAGGATGTCTAGGTAGCTGTTGTAAAAATAGGCCCCAGTAGAACTTGTATACTGGTATATACACTCCCCGCCATATGTATTTGGACAGTGAAGCTAGAATTTTTTATTTGGCTCTATACTCCAGCATTTTGGATTTGAGATTAAATGTTTCATATGAGGCGAAAGTACAGCATGTCACCTTTTATTTGAGGGTATTCTCATACATAGGCCTATCTGTTTTACCGTTTAGAAATGAAAACACTTAATGTATCTAGTCCCCGCTCATGAGAATAGGTCAGTAGTTTTTGGACAAATTCACTTATAGTGTATTAAAATAGTCAAAAGTTTAGTATTTGGTCCCATATTCCTTGATTTGGTCCTATATTCCCTTGATTAGATGTTTCTGAACACTTCTAAATTAATCCTGATAATGCCATGATTAAGAAAATCATAAATATATAATGACAGATGCCTTTCAGAGGCTACAACAAAACAATACAAAAAAATTGGTGGGGGGGTATGATCTTTGTGCCACATATTATTATTCACGATTCATTCAAGATTATCCATAATCATGGTAGCATCCACATGAAACATATTGGCACAATACATTATTCACCATTCTGTTCCAAAACATAATCTGAAACACAACCAAAATTAACCGCAAAAGCACCCAACATTTATTTTTTATAATAAATGTTTCTCCCCAAGTGGTAGTTACAGTCTTGTCCCATCACTGCAAATCCTGTACGGACTCAGGAGAGGCAAAGGTTGAGAGCCATGCGTCCTCCGAAACACGACCCCGCCAAGCCGCACTGCTTCTTGACACACTGCTCGCTTAACCCAGAAGCCAGCCGCACCAATGTGTCGGAGAAAACACAGTACAACTGGGGACCGTGTCAGCATGCATTTGCTAGAGCGCGATGTGACAAGGACATCCCGGCCGGCCAAACCCTCCCCTAACCCGGACGACGCTGGGCCAATTGTGTGCCACCTCATGGGTCTCCCGGTCGCAGCCGGCTGCGGCACAGCCCGGGATCAAACCTGGGTATGTACTGATGCCTCAAGCACTGCAGTGCAGTGCCTTAGACCGCTGTGCCACTCGGGAGGCCAGCACCCAACAAATTTGAAAAGTCACAAGCTTGATGTGCAAGGAAAATGGGACCAAATACAAAACTTTTGATTTAAGCCCAAATACTTATGATTTCTTCCAATGGGGAGCCTAGAAACATAAAGTGCTTTCATTTCAAAACGGCAAAACAGATAATGTATGTATGAAAATACGCTCAAATAAAAGCTGGCATGCCCTTAATACAAAACATTAAGAACACCTGCTCTTTCCATGACATAGACTGACCATGTGAATTCAGGTGAAAGCTATTATCCCTTATTAATATCACTTGTTAAATACAATTCAATCAGTGTAGATGAAGGGGAGGAGACAGGTTAAAGAATGATTTTTAAGCCTTGAGAAAATTGAGACATGGATTGTGTATGTGTGCCATTCTGAAGGTGAATGGGCAAGACAACAAATGTAAGCGCCTTTGAACGGGGTATGGCACAGGTTTTTGTCAAGAACTGCAACGCTGCTGGGTTTTTTACGCTCAACAGTTTCTCGGGGGAGTGGGGGGGAGTATAGAGCCAAATAAAATACAAATATGGAGGGGAGAGTAAAAGCTAATTTCACTGATTTTACCCCAATGGAAGAAGGCACTTAATAGAAAATAAGTTTTGATCAATACAGAATGAGACACTCATATGTAAAATTGTAATAGAGAGAGAAGTAATACAGTACCTTAGAAATATAGTACAATGCTGTATCATGTCAAAATATAAAAAATACATTTTATACAGTAAACAACATGATCATTTTAGAGAGTTTCTTACGTTATTGGAAAGGATGGTGCAATTGGTTCGGAATTTTACAATACATTTCTGACTATACACACCGTAATGTTTGGTCTATGTATATGTGTCTTTATTGTACAGTAAGGACCAGCTACTGCATAAACAAACCATATAGAAGAAGTGAGATACTGTCGAGAAAATGAGTCAGAAACCAAAAACAAATACCAATATATGAATCTAAAACACTTATCCATGTGTTCTTATCCTGGATTTGTCTTGAAAATATTAAGGACATTTATAGTGATGATCCAGAAAGTCTGATGGTTGTTTTCAGACATGAACAGTGGTCTAACATTGAGATTAATCCATCTGTTCTGTAGATCCAGCTATATGCCTCAATCCCCAATGAGTGGGAAAGGTTGGCACCATCTGTAATGGTACAATTAGACGGTCCAATTATCTTCCATTCATTTGGGATTGAGGCATACACTACATACGTATAGCTGGATCTACACTACAGATGGAAAGACTCAACACTTCATATGTTGACTCATCTGAACATTAGACCACTTTGTAAAACTGCCAAACTTTGTATTTAACTAAAGTCATCATTTGCTGTTGTGCGATTCCTGAGCCATTCCCTCTTGGTCTGTCCACAGGTCTGAGATCAGATGAGTAGACAGGGTCGTTTCTTCACCTTGGTGGGCTGGGGGCACAGCACCGCTCGGATGGCCTCGTCAAACACCGTCTTCAGCCCCCGCTGTGTCAGGGCAGAGCATTCCAGGTACTTCACCGAGTCTACCCAGAAAACACACACAGAAGATGTATGAGGGATATGGAGAGGATAGACTGTTTATTTGGCATAATACACGGCTGGCGGGTGATGATTCCAAGAATGTGAAGCTAGAGCGACATAACATCTCAACAACTACAGTGAGGGAAAAAAGTATTTTATCCCCTGCTGATTTTGTACGTTTGCCCACTGACAAAGAAATAATCAGTCTATAATTTTAATGGTTGGTTTATTTGAACAATGAGAGACAGAATAACAACAACAAAAATCCAGAAAAACACATTTCAAAATTTTTATAAATTGATTTGCATTTTAATGAGGGAAATAAGTATTTGACCCCTCTGCAAAACATGACTTAGTCCTTGGTGGCAAAATCCTTGTTGGCAATCACAGAGGTCAGACGTTTCTTGTAGTTGGCCACCAGGTTTGCACACATCTCAAGAGGGATTTTGTCCCACTCCTCTTTGTAGATCTTCTCCAAGTCATTATGGTTTCGAGGCTGATGTTTGGCAACTTGAACCTTCAGCTCCCTCCACAGATTTTCTATGGGATTAAGGTCTGGAGACTGGCTAGGCCACTCCAGGACCTTAATGTGCTTCTTCTTGAGCCACTCCTTTGTTGCCTTGGCCATGTGTTTTGGGTCATTGTCATGCTGGAATATCCATCCACGACCCATTTTCAATGCCCTGGCTGAGGGAAGGAGGTTCTCACCCAAGATTTGACGGTATATGGCCCCGTCCATCGTCCCTTTGATGTGGTGAAGTTGTCCGGTCCCCTTAGCAGAAAAACACCCCCAAAGCATAATGTTTCCACCTCCATGTTTGACGGTGGGGATGGTGTTCTTGGGGTCATAGGCAGCATTCCTCCTCCTCCAAACATGGCGAGTTGAGTTGATGCCGAAGAGCTCCATTTTGGTCTCATATGACCACAACACTTTCACCCAGTTCTCCTCTGAATCATTCAGATGTTCATTGGCAAACTTCAGACGGGCATGTATATGTGCTTTCTTGAGCAGGGGGACCTTGCAGGCGCTGCAGGATTTCAGTCCTTCACGGCGTAGTGTGTTACCAATTGTTTTCTTGGTGACTATGGTCCCAGCTGCCTTGAGATCATTGACATGATCCTCCCATGTAGTTCTGGGTTGATTCCTCACCGTTCTCATGATCATTGCAACTCCACGAGGTGAGATCTTGCATGGAGCCCCAGGCCGAGGGAGATTGACAGGTCTTTTGTGTTTCTTCCATTTGCGAATAATCGCAACAACAGTTGTCACCTTCTCACCAAGCTGCTTGGCGATGGTCTTGTAGCCAATTCCAGCCTTGTGTAGGTCTACAATCTTGTCCCTGACATCCTTGGAGAGCTCTTTGGTCTTGGCCATGGTGGAGAGTTTGGAATCTGATTGATTGATTGCTTCTGTGGACAGGTGTCTTTTATACAGGTAAGAAGCTGAGATTAGGAGCACTCCCTTTAAGAGTGTGCTCCTATTCTCAGCTCGTTACCTGTATAAAAGACACCTGGGAGCCAGAAATCCTTCTGATTGAGAGGGGGTCAAATACTTATTTCCCTCATTAAAATGCAAATCAATTTATAAAACATTTTTGACATGCGTTTTTCTGGATTTTGTTGTTGTTATTCTATCTCTCACTGTTCAAATAAACCTACCATTAAAATTATAGACTGAGCATTTCTTTGTCAGTGGGCAAACGTACAAAATCAGCTGGGGATCAAATACTTTTTTCCCTCACAGTGTTCAACAAGTACAGTTGAAGTCGGAAGTTTACATACACCTTAGCCAAATACATTTAAACTCAGTTTTTCACAATTCCTGACATTTAATCCTAGAAAACATTCCCTGTCTTAGGTCAGTTAGGATCACCACTTTATTTTAAGAATGTGAAATGTCAGAATAATAGCAGAGATAATTATTTATTTCAGCTTTTATTTCTTTCATCACATTCCCAGTGGGTCAGAAGTTTACATACACTCAATTAGCATTTGGTAGCATTGCCTTGAAATTGTGTAACTTGGGTCAAACGTTTTGGGTAGCCTTCCACAACCTTCCCACAATAAGTTGGGTGAATTTTGGCCCATTCCTCCTGACAAAGCTGGTGTAACTGAGTCAGGTTTGTAGGCCTCCTTGCTCGCACACGCTTTTTCAGATCTGCCCACAAATTTTCTATAGGATTGAGGTCAGGGCTTTGTGATGGCCACTCCAATACCTTGACTTTGTTGTCCTTAAGCCATTGTGCGACAACTTTGGAAGTATGCTTGGGGTCATTGTCCATTTGGAAGACCCATTTGTGACCAAGCTTTAACTTCCTGACTGATGTCTTGAGATGTTGCTTCAATATATCCACATAATTTTCCTTCCTCATGATGCCATCTATTTTGTGAAGTGCACCAGACCCTCCTGCAGCAAAGCACCCCCACAGCATGATGCTGCCACCCCCGTGCTTCATGGTTGGGATGGTGTTCTTCGGCTTGCAAGCGTCCCCCTTTTTCCACCAAACATAACGATGGTCATTATGGCCAAACAGTTCTATTTTTGTTTCATCAGACCAGAGGACATTTCTCCAAAAAGTACGATCTTTGTCCCCATGTGCAGTTGCAAACCGTAGTCTGGCTTTTTTATGGCGGTTTTGGAGCAGTGGCTTCTTCCTTGCTGAGCGGCCTTTCAGGTTTTGTCGATATAGGACTCGTTTAACTGTAGATATAGATACTTTTGTACCTGTTTTCCTCCAGCATCTTCACAAGGTCCTTTGCTGTTGTTCTGGGATTGATTTGCACTTTTCGCACCAAAGTACGTTCATCTCTAGGAGACAGAACGCGTCTCCTTCCTGAGCGGTATGATGGCTGCGTGGTCCCATGGTGTTTATACTTGCGTACTATTGTTTGTACAGATGAACGTGGTACCTTCAGCCGTTTGGAAATTGCTCCCAAGGATGAACCAGACTTGTGGAGGTCTACAAATTTTTTTCTGAGGTCTTGGCTGAATTCTTTTGATTTTCCCATGATGTCAAGCAAAGAGGCACTGACTTTGAAGGTAGGCCTTGAAATACATCCACAGGTACACCTCCAATTGACTCAAATGATGTCAATTAGCCTATCAGAAGCTTCTAAAGCCATGACATCATTTTCTGGAATTTTCCAAGCTGTTTAAAGGCACAGTCAACTTAGTGTATGTAAACTTCTGACCCACTGGAATTGTGATACAGTGAATTATAGGTGAAATAATCTGTCTGTAAACAATTGTTGGAAAAATTACTTGTGTCATGCACAAAGTAGATGTCCTAACTGACTTGCCAAAACTATAGTTTGTTAACAAGAAATTTGTGGAGTGGTTGAAAAACGAGTTTTAAATGACTCCAACCTAAGTGTATGTAAAGTTCAGACTTCAACTGTATAAGGACTCAGAGCAGAGTGCAAAGTGTTCCATGATACTGTACAGCTCTGTGAACAACAATCATTACAATGACAGATAATCAATCAATCGCTGATTCAGTCATGTCCAATCACAAACCCAGAGTGACTACTGTATATCAATCATGGTTGATCCCTGATGCATGATCACTAATTCAGGATCCCAGAGACCTACGTACCTATCTCTTTGGCTAGTGCTAAGCCTTGTGGGTAGGTGATGGGCGCTAGCTTCTTCTCCTTCAGCTTCTCAATGGTTTCCTTCTCGTCCCTCAGATCCAGCTTGGTGCCAACCAGGATGATGGGTGTGGAGGGGCAGTGGTGTCGTACCTCAGGGTACCACTAGGGGGAGCAAGCACACACACAGAGCAGGTCAACATGGCCGCAGCCAAAGATACTGAATTACTTTTCACTTCCTTTTCTGTGATACAGCTCATCTTTAATTCTACCAAAGACGATCTATATACTGACAAGATACTGGACTGACCGCTTTAATAATGAGAATAAATGTCCACAAAGGCGGAATGCAGACGGGAGGAGGCGGGGTCAGGCGGGAACATTCTAACCAATGAGAGGGCAGATACACAGGTGAACAACAGGCATAACTCCGAAATATTTTTTTTTTTCTCAAAGTTGTCGGAATGCCACGTGTGTCCACTTATATCAGAACATTAATAACAACCTAAACATTACAAAACTTAAATTAGATCAAATAAGCCCCCCGTAGCAAATTAGAATTACATTTTTTTTTGTTGACTAAATTCGACACTCATTACAAAAAATTCCCACTTGGTCTGCTTCTCCTGGACAGATTTTGGGGCAGAGTCAAGCCTCTCGCTTTGCCTCTTCCCCTCTGGTTCTACTACTGTATTATCTGGTAGCCAGTTAATGCAGAGGTTGATGCATTCCTGGTGTAGCTCCTCACACATGAAATCTAGGATACTATTATTATTATTACTATTATCAATACCGTCATTATTATTACACATTATTCAAATAAAATGTCTGACAACGTCAGCATGATGAAAAAGGAAATCCCTTCATCCACATTGAGTAATTGATAGAAATGAGAGAGCAGTGTATGCTTTTGCAGAATAGGAGCTGATTAATGCTTATGAATGACACAGACTGTTAGTGAGTCACCTTCGCTTATTTTAGCTTCTCTGCTTAACACCTGGTTAACAGCTCTACGTATGTTTAGAAGTCAGTAATTATTGGTGTCTCTACTGCAATATAGGACCCACTCTGCAAGCCATCATTAGCTGTTACAGCAGAGTGGAGGGAATGTCAAGGTTTCAGTTTTTTCTTTTTTATAGCGCATTAATGTATAGTAATGAGAACAGTGACAATGAAGCACGCACACACACACATTTCAGGTATTTCACTGAGTCTACTGAGAAAACACACACACACTACATTATGTGAAAAATGCATCAAGAATTCTCGGTTCCATTCACCAAGGTTTTGCTGCCTCTCGTGTCTGTCTCTCTTCCACTTGCAGGGTAGCCATTATGTAGACTTTGTCTATGGGGACAAAGCGCCCACTCCTCTGCACTCTTTGGCCTTCCTGCCATCAAACCTTGAATGCCACACAAAGGACTGGGGTAGATCTCCCAGAGTCTTACCTCCTTAGGAGGACTCATTGACGGCCCTCTAACCAATTGTACTATTATGTGTGTTTTTTCGCGTTATTTGTAATTTATTCTGTACATAATGTTTCTGCCACCGTCTCTTATGACCAAAATGAGCTTCTGGATATCAGGACAGCGATTACTCACCTCGTATTGGACAAAGATTTTTTCTTCAACGAGTCGGACGCGAAGGATATTCTACAGACACCCGACAAGGCCCAAATCCCTGTCATTCGCATGAGAAAGAGACGGAGATATCATGGACGTAGGTCGGGGTGCCTTGTAAGGATCCGACGGTGAGCGAGTTAACTGCCTCTTCCATCAATCCTATTAGCCAACGTACAATCATTTGAAAATAAATTGGACAACCTAAGATCAAGGTTATCTTACCAACGGGACATTAAAAACTGTAATATATTTTGTTTCACCGAGTCATAGCTGAACGACGACATGGATAACATACAGCTGGCGGGTTATACGCTACATCGGCAGGATAGAACCTAAATTCCCTCGACTAACCGGTGCCCCCACACATTGACTCTGAACCAGTACCCCCTGTATATAACCTCCTTTATTTTTTACTTATCTATTTTTTACATAATATTTTATTTTTTTCTTCAAACTGCATTGTTGGTTAAGGGCTTGTAAATAAGCATTTCACTGTAAGGATACACCTGTTGTATTCGGCACATGTGCCAAATACAATTTGATTTTATTTGAAGATGAGCTTTACAATAAAAGGCTTTCACTATTCAGTAACTAAGGGGTTACCTCTGCCCTGACCCTCACAGACTCTGTGGAGGAGAGATTAAAGGATGGTTCTCTATATACCAGGACAGGTAACAGATGTCACTTTAACAGATAACACTTCCCAGCTTCCTACTAAGAAAGGCGATGGTGCCATCAGTTAAATCATCTCTAACTTCCATCGAGGCTGACTGGATGAAATGGAAACACATTCATTTAGTGGTGTGGGGAGATGATGGGCAATTCTGTGTTTTAGAAAATGGCACCTTTAGTTTACTAGTAAATCCCTCTGTATCTCTCTGAAACTGAGTGAGGGAATTAGATTCTGCTAGGTTAAGACATGAGTTGGCCAGTACAGTGTTATGATAATGGAAGACATAAACCTTCTCAGGAGAAGATTGGAGCGATGGCTAATTGATTATTGATCTCCCGTTGATCCAAAATGGTGATAGCAGTAGGAGGTGTACCATGGCAATTACCAGAGGGACATGGGTGGGTTAGTGGGAGCAACACGCTACATGGCTGTGACTCTGGCTGTGACTCTTCCCCCACACAGTCTGTAGCCTACCTTCCATTTTAAATAGATCCTAATGTCACCTGAAAGCCTGCTAATCTACCAAGGCTCCATTTGCATACATGGGCAATGTTACCATGGAGACTCATTGGGAACATGCCATGAAAAAACAGACTGAGAAAGATGGAGAGAGAGGAGGAAAAACTACTAAAGAATGTTGTTCTTGAAATGTGAAAAGTGGCAAACATTTACATAAGGGCTGGAGAAACGAGATTGCTATTGTTTGAAGCTAATCATAAATTAAAGGGCTGAGTAAAGTCATTTGGGCAAGCGGTGCGATTCGAAACGGCACAAATTGGAATGGATTAACGCTGGTCTTTTCAATAATTGCCAATATCAAGAACAATTCCCCCATCTTAGTTTGAGCACCTGAAATCTATGCAGTAGAATAGATAGCACATTAATTCTTTCCAGCGACCTACCAGACCTGCCTTCAGACCACTCTGGACCATATTAGGGTTGTTTTGACAATGTCATATCAAGTAAAGCAGATTGATCAAATCTCATTATCTTTTGACCTCCACTGCCCTTGATATAATGCTGTCCTCTCCAACACTGACAGTTCCCAAACTAATTAGCTCAATTCAAACGTTTGACATTGTAGTCAGAGGAGTCAGACACTTTGCTGTCATTTGACAAAGCCTATGGCTGACGCAATGGTATGAGAAGAAGCAACAATAAAAGCGTCTGAAAAGGTTAAAGTTTGGCAGGCTTTTTTGGTGATTTTATAGCTCTTTGATGTGAATTCAACTTCTATAGTAGTGTGTCAGTTCTAAACCCCATGACTTCTGGAGAGATGGAGATGGAGAGACAGGATGGGACAATTACTATCTTCTCCTTTTCATCAGAACGGTGGACGAGCGATAGAGGGCTCAAGGACAGCTTTGAGCTGCCATGGTAACATGTGGACTGCGTGCCCCGTGCAGTGAAAAGACACAGACCCTGACAGTTAGCCGGGGGAGTAGGTCGAGGTCTCAGCGTGCATTATGGGAGTTAAGTTCACATGGGACATCCATGTTTGACTCCGTTAAAGAAGAGATGATTACCTCTCTCTGACGTAAACCTGAATGAATATGATTGAATATGATTTCTGTTGATGAACAGATTTCTATATCCTATTCAAATGGAGTGAGGTTCATTGGCGAAGAATCCAATGGGTATGCAACGTGCTACCTGAATGGATGTGTTGTTCTAGTCCTTGGATTTGAAATACTTAATTTATGACTGTCTGACTTAAGCGAATAAACCATGGCCTCTGCAGCAATAGGTAGAGCTGAAAGCAGCAGAACACAAAACAACTATTGATAATAGCATTACTCAGACATAGTTAAAATAGAAGAAAAAAAATGTTGCCCATTGGACTATATCTTATTACTGTACTATAAATGCCAGAATCTGCAATATTTTAGTTTTATTATACAGTACACTTAGATTTTCTATTGAAAGTAGGTAAACCAGAGTAGCCTATCCATTATAAAATTATTGATTTCTCTATGTGTTTAGACTCATTTCACAGGCCAACTATCATTATCTTAATCTTGATGGGCATTTTATAGATTAACTGGCATACTACTGTTATCTTGCTCTGTTTTCCATCAACCTCCTCTGTATTACTGACAGATGATGACCCATCTATATTCACAGAAAGGTAAGTGCTTTGGGAGTGATCAACAGTATTGACACGTTAATGTGACGATCCCGGCTGTCTGAGTCGGGTCCTGTCTGGTGACTAGTGTTCCTGCTCGTATTCTCCAGTTTCCCGAGGGTTCGGGAACGCTCCGGGGAGCGCTCTGGTTTTCCGCACCTGCATCCCATCAGCAATCTGCACACCTGGTCCTGATCATCACCCTTCTTAGGCTCTGGCCCAACATCCAGTTCCTGCCGGATCGTTAGCCATGAACAGTATGTTGTCAGCGTATCAGTCTCTGAGCCAGTAGTGTTAGTTTTGTTGTTTTGCACCTTTTTGACTTGCTGTGTACTGACCTCCGTTTTGTTCTGTCTGCAGTCTCTCACCCGGAACCTTCACCCAACCTCTGCCTGATGGTCGGCGGCTGCCGAGCCAGTACCGGACCAACCACTGCACCCTCAACAACCCATCCACGCCACCCGCTCTGTTCCCTGGATTATTCAGCTTCACTCGGACTCTATTAATAAACACTCACCTTTGTCTCACGTACCGTGTCCTGGTCTGCTTCTGGGTTCTGGCTTAGTTAACCGTGACAGAACGATCCGGCCAGTAATGAACCCAGCGGACCTGGACTCTGTTCGCCATGCTATTACCCAGCAGGAGAAGATGTTGGGCCATCATAGCACGGTACTACAGGAGATCGCGTTGTCAGTTCGGAACCTTTCTACCGGTCTGACGGAGGTCCAGAACCAACGCAAGTGTCCGGTGGAGGATCCACTACCGGTTTCACCCATCTCGCCTGCCGCTTCTGAAGCTGTGTCCATCCGTGAGCCCAAGGTTCCGACGCCGGATAAGTATGAGGGAGAGCTGGGAAGATGCCGTTCCTTCCTTATGCAGTGTGGACTAGTGTTCGATCTACAGCCCTACTCTTATGCCACAGACAAGGCTAGGATAGCCTTTGTGATTGAGTTGCTGCGTGGTCGAGCGCTGGAGTGGGCTTCAGCCGTTTGGGAACGACAGGATCCCTGCATGGCTTCATACCAGGGGTTCACGGCCGAGATGAGGAAGCTCTTCGACCATTCCGTCCGAGGGAGGGACGCAGCTAGGCGCCTGTTTTCGCTCGCCAAGGAACTCGCATGCGTGGCCGACTTCGTGATCGAGTTCAAGACGTTGGCTGTGGAGAGTGGGTGGAACGAGGAGTCTCTGCAAGCGGCCTTTTACCAGGGTCTGTCGGAGCAGCTCAAGGATGAGTTGATCTCCTATCCGGAGCCTAGTGACCTGGACAGCTTGGTAGCTTTGTCTATTCGGGTGGATAATCGAGTCCGAGAGCGAAGGAGGGAGAAGCAATGGGTTCCGTCCAACCGATCAGCTTCTCAGGATCCAGTCGGGTCGTCAAACTGCGCGGCTCGCTAAAGTTGGGAGGACTTTTAGCGAGCCAGTTTCGACCTCTCAATACCTCTGTCAGACCCCGTTTCCCGGCTACCCTTATGAACAGGAATCAGAGCTTAGCGATTAACGCTTTTATCGATTCAGGTGCCGATGGAAGCTTTCTAGATGCCGAGTTGGTGGAACAGCTGGGGCTTTCCAAGGAGCAATTGCCGGAAGCCATTGAAGCTACCACTCTGAACGGCAGTAGTCTGGCACGTATCACGATGAGGACTGAACCGGTTAAGATGCGGTTGTCGGGAATCATTCTGAGATGATTTCATTCTTCATTCTGCCGTCTTCCCATGTTCCTCTGGTCCTTGGATACCCCTGGCTGAAGGAACACAATCCCACGTTCGATTGGGTGACGGGCAAGGTAACGAGTTGGAGCCTTGATTGTCATGCTAACTGTCTCAAGACTGCCTGCCCCCATTCGGTTCCCAGTCAGGTGATTGAGGCTAAACCCCCAGATTTGTCCCTGGTTCCCGAGACATATCACGATTTGGGGGAAGTTTTCAGTAAGCAGAAGGCTCTGTCACTCCCTCCCCACCCGACCATATGATTGTGCCATCAACCTGGTCCCTGGAGCTGTCTACCCCAAGGGAAGGTTATACAGTATCTCCCGACCTGAACGTGAGGCGTTGGAGACCTACATCAAGGAGTCCCTAGCTGCTGGTCTCGTTCGTCCCTCGTCATCACCCCTGGGGGCAGGATTCTTCTTTGTGGGTAAGAAGGATGGCTCTCTTCGACCGTGTATTGATTATCGGGGGTTGAATGACATCACGGTCAAGAACAAGTATCCCCTGCCCTTGATGAGTTCTGCCTTCGACTCCTTACAGGGTGCTACGGTGTTCACCAAGCTAGACCTACGCAATGCGTATCACCTGGTCCGGATCAGAGAGGGGGACGAGTGGTTGACGGGTTTCAATACACCGATGGGTCACTTCGAGTATCAGGTGATGCCGTTTGGACTGACCAATGCTCCAGCGGTATTCCAGAGTATGGTGAACGACGTCCTGAGAGATATGATCGGTCTCTTTGTGTTTGTTTACCTGGATGACATTCTGATCTTCTCGAAGGAACCTTCCGACCACGTCCAGCATGTCCGGCAGGTTCTGCAGCGATTGTTGGAGAATCGCCTGTTTGTGAAGGCCGAGAAGTGCGAGTTTCACGCCCACACGACATCCTTTCTCGGGTACATCATCTCCAGGGGAGAGATTAGGATGGACCAGGAGAAGGTTAGAGCGGTTCTGGAATGGGCCCAGCCCGGTACGAGATTGCAGCTCCAGAGATTTTTGGGGTTTGCGAATTTCTACCGCAGATTCATCCGGGATTACAGCCGTGTGGCCGCTCCGTTAACTGCCTTGACTTCCAGCATCAGGACCTTCAAGTGGAATCCGGAGGCGGATCGAGCGTTTCTGGATTTGAAGAGGCGATTCACCAACGCACCGATTCTCTCTCAACCGGACACGGCCCGTCAGTTCGTCGTTGAAGTGGGACGCGTCTGATGTGGGAGTTGGCGCCATCCTGTCGCAGCGATGCTCCACGGACAGTAAACTCCATCCCTGCGCCTACTACTCTCGTCGCCTTTCGCCTGCGGAGAGGAATTACGATGTGGGTAACCGGGAGCTTCTCGCGGTGAAACTTGCCTTGGAGGAGTGGCGCCACTGGTTGGAGGGGCGGAGCAACCGTTTATTGTCTGGACGGACCACAAGAATCTTGCTTACGTGCAATCGGCTAAACGTCTCAACTCCCGTCAGGCCAGGTGGGCGTTGTTTTTCGGACGATTCAAGTTTGCCCTGACGTTCCGACCTGGATCTAAGAACGGCAAGGCGGACGCCTTGTCCCGGATGTTCTCCAAGACGGAGGAGAGTGGGTCCAAGACCGAGACAATCCTCCCCCGGAACTGCGTCGTGGGAGCAGTTATGTGGAAGATTGAGGAGGAGGTGCTGGCGGCCCTTCGGACTCAGCCCGGTCCCGGTAACGGTCCACCCGGTCGGTTGTTTGTGCCTGAGTCGGTTCGTCCTGCTGTCCTCAAATGGTCCCACGCCAGCAAGATGGCTTGTCACCCTGGCGTGGCTCGGACTATGGCGTTTCTTCGCAGACGTTTTTGGTGGCCTGCCATGGCCGAGGATACTCGGGGTTTTGTTGCTGCCTGTCCAGTGTGTGCGCAGAATAAGAGTACCAATCGGCCCAGCTCTGGACTACTTCACCCCCCTTCCTATTCCCCGCGACCATGGTCGCATCTGGCCCTGGACTTCGTCACGGGGTTGCCCGCTTCTGAGGGGAACACGGTCGTTCTGACTATCGTGGACAGATTCAGCAAGTTCGCCCACTTTGTGCCAATTGCCAAGCTTCCCTCTGCCTCGGAGACGTCCGAGATCCTGGTTAGGGAGGTTTTCAGGGTCCACGGTTTGCCCAGTGATATCGTTTCCGACCGTGGCCCTCAGTTTACCTCTGCTGTCTGGAAGTCCTTCTGTTTGGCCATTGGAGCTACGGTCAGTCTCACATCTGGTTTTCACCCCCAATCCAATGGTCAGGCGGAGAGAGCCAACCAGAAGATGGAATCAACGCTACGCTGTCTGGTCTCTTCCAACCCCACCTCCTGGGTCTCTCAGTTGCCTTGGGTTGAGTATGCCCACAATACTCTTCCTACATCTGCCACTGGGATGTCTCCCTTCCAGTGCCTGTATGGCTACCAACCTCCCCTGTTTCCTTCTCAGGAGAAGGAGCTCTCAGTGCCTTCTGTTCAGGCCCATATTCGGCGTTGCCACCGGACCTGGCATCGGGCCAGAAAGGCACTCCTTAGAGTTTCGGACCGTATCAGCTCCAGGCGAATCGTCGCCGGATTCCCGCTCCCACCTATACCATCGGAGATAGGGTTTGGTTGGCCACACGGGATCTTCCGTTACGGACTGAGTCTAGGAAGTTGTTACCGAAGTTCATTGGTCCGTTTGTGGTGGAGAAGGTGATCAATCCAGTGGCAGTTCGACTCAAACTACCGAGGACGCTCAGAGTCCATCCCACCTTTCATGTCTCCTGCCTCAAGCCTGTCTTCCTCAGTCCTCTGTTGCCTCCTCCGCCTCCTCCTCCTCCTCCTCGGATGATCGGAGGTGGTCCTGCCTACACGGTGCGTCGCATCATGGATTCCAGACGGCGGGGCCGGGGTTTCCAGTATCTCGTGGACTGGGAGGGTATGGCCCTGAAGAGAGGAGTTGGATTCCGCGGCGACAGGTCCTAGACGCAGACCTCATCAGTGACTTCTACCGCCTCCATCCTGGCGCTCCGGGAAGTCCGCCCGGTGGCGTTCGTCGGAGGGGGGTACTGTGACGATCCCGGCTGTCTGAGTCGGGTCCTGTCTGGTGACTAGTGTTCCTGCTCGTATTCTCCAGTTTCCCGAGGGTTCGGGAACGCTCCGGGGAGCGCTCTGGTTTTCCGCACCTGCATCCCATCAGCAATCTGCACACCTGGTCCTGATCATCACCCTTCTTAGGCTCTGGCCCAACATCCAGTTCCTGCCGGATCGTTAGCCATGAACAGTATGTTGTCAGCGTATCAGTCTCTGAGCCAGTAGTGTTAGTTTTGTTGTTTTGCACCTTTTTGACTTGCTGTGTACTGACCTCCGTTTTGTTCTGTCTGCAGTCTCTCACCCGGAACCTTCACCCAACCTCTGCCTGATGGTCGGCGGCTGCCGAGCCAGTACCGGACCAACCACTGCACCCTCAACAACCCATCCACGCCACCCGCTCTGTTCCCTGGATTATTCAGCTTCACTCGGACTCTATTAATAAACACTCACCTTTGTCTCACGTACCGTGTCCTGGTCTGCTTCTGGGTTCTGGCTTAGTTAACCGTGACAGTTAATCTCTCCGTATATTAACCTATAATATATGCTATATACAGCAGCTCTGGGGGATGCTGCAACCTTTATAATCGTGCTGTATCAATCACTGCCAATCAACACCTACATTATGAAAACAATGTAATCTGCTATCCCTGCATTAAGTGCAGAGGAAAACACAGGAGGCGGATCAAATAGAATCTGTAAGTGTGTATTGCATACTATATGTACCTATACATTGTAGCACAACAGCCATGAAGATCATACAGCATCCACTCACCTTGGCTCTGACGTTCTCAAACGATGCTGGGCTCACCAGAGAGAAACAGATGAGGAACACATCCTAGGAGACAAACATAGCGTCTGATCAATGGTAGTATTAAAGGAGTAGGGAGATGTGTTGATGGTGTAAACAGATTACGATATAGTGATTTATATACTGTGGTCATTGGTTAGTGAAGGTGTAGGGAGTAATACATGGGGTTGTCCTGAAGGGTAGAAAGGTGTATCAGTGTAGTAGAAGACGTACAGTGGGGTCCGAAATTATTGACACCCTTGATAAAGATGAGCGTTAATGATTGTATAAAATGTATCGTGTAAATATTGAGCTATATTGTGTGCTCCAAATAAATGTGAAATTATATTATTTTATACTAATACAATTATTCAAAGAGATTTAGTTTAAGAAGTCATAAGATATGCGTACCTCTCACCATTACCAGTAACAGGGGAGTTTAGCATGTCTTGGGGGTATGATCTTTGACCCTCTGTAACTTTCTCACTCATCATTATTCACGATTCATTCAGGATTATCCGTAATCATGGTAGCATCCATTATACATTTTACAGTATACAGTCATTACTGCTCATCTTTATCAAGGGTGTCAATAATTCCAGACCCCACTGTATATAATTTGTAATAGAGATTCTGTATATGTGTATGTGTGTTACCGTCTGAGGATAGGACAGAGGTCTGAGTCTGTCATAGTCCTCCTGTCCTGCTGTATCCCACAGTCCCAGATTCACTGGCTTACTGTCCACCATCACATTGGCTGAGTAGTTATCAAACCTGCAAGACAAATGAGTCCATTACATCTAGAACATATCACAGTGGAAAACCTTACACAGCATATACCGTTTTATTTAATTTTTTACTTTTTACCCCTTTTTCGTGATATCCAATTTGTAGTTACAGTCTTGTCCAATCGCTGCAACTCCCGTGGTGGGAGGCAAAGGTCGAGAGCCATGCGTCCTCCGAAACACGACCCCGCAAAGGCGCACTGCTCGCTTAACCCAGAAGCCAGCCGCACCAATGTGTAGGAGGAAACACCATACAGCTGGCGACTGAAGTCAGTCGTAGAGCGCGATGGGATAAGGACATCCCGGCCGGCCAAACCCTCCCCACATTAGGTCCCTTGATACCAATTGAGCAACAATTGAACTACATGCTCCGAAGAATTCAGGCTGGTCTGGAGGTAAAGGGGGGTCTGACCCAGTAGTAGATGGGTGTACCTAATAAACTGGCCACTGAGTGTATATAAACTGCATATCATAGGTGTTTGTGAAAGTAAAGTCAATATCTAGCATTCCAATCCCTAGAATTATTGTGAATATAACATTATTTCCTATTTCTGGTTATTGGTTGCATTATGTAGGCCTTTGTTGGCATTATGTAGGATGTTTGTCCATTCAGCCCACACATTTAGCACTGTACCAAGCATATCATGTCCACTGTGTCTGTCTGTGGTCCAGTACTTACACTGTGGGGATGTACTCTCCAGGGAAGGCGTTGGTTGTGTAGCTGATGAGCAGGCATGTCTTTCCCACAGCACTGAAACACACATTGGGCAATCAGTTGTGTGCCAACACATACACACATTTTCTTGCTGCAATAGCACATTGACACACTCTCGCACGCGCACACACACACACACACGCACACACACACACACAGCCACACCTTTACTCTAGCACACACTGAGAGAACCTATAGTCATTACAGGGTAGCTGCCAGCTGTCAGAGTAACTCCCTTCCCTTACAAAAAAAACACGTCAAATTTGCAGTTTCACATGCATTTTCACATGCATTTTCACATGTGAACTACTGTAGCTGTTTTCATGTTGAGCTTAAATTTCACAAGTGAAACCATATTAATTTTGTATTAATTTAGAGTTCACATGTTAACACCACAGTTTCATATGTGGACTTGGATTTTCACGTGAAAAACATTCACATGAGAAAATCCCATTTGGAGTTCCACATAAAATAAACTCCACATGTGAAAATCTCACTTTCACATGTGGAACTGCAAGTTCACATGTGAAAAACAATCACATGTAAAAATGTAATGTGCAGTTTCATATGTGAAAAACATTTTTCTATTTTACATGTAAGAAAACTCCACATTTACTCCAATGTTTGTTAACAAAGTTAATGTAAACAAACACTGTATAGCCTAAAACATGGTTAAAACAATAATTTTGATATCATGGATGGTCAGTCCTTGCATCCATAGTGTAGTCTATGGATTTGAAAGTGGTTGCATTTCTCCAGCCCCATCCCTCAGCTTTTTACTGAAACTGTGGCGGGGAGGACACTTGTTAATGTTTCAATTTAGGATTGCCGCTTTAAACTCCTTAGTTTAGAGTAATAGTGTTACTATATGGTGCCATCCTCTGGTGAGTGAGTTACTTTTGTGCCATTAATATCAAGCAAAACTTTTGAAGTCGAGAACAAAATTCTTATTATTGCAAACAAAAATAATGTTATTGAAAGCAAAACATAAATCCAAAAGTATTGATAGCAAAACGAAATATTGCAAGGAAATACTTTTTAAAAGCGAGAGCAAATTAATTGTAAATGGATGTTAAAAAAAACAACGTGAAATTGCAGATTCCGTCAATTCTTTTAACTTTTCTTTTTTGGAAAGCTTACACTATATTTTCGCCAGAATACCATCATTAAATTCAGCTTGGTGTCTATCATGGTCCACTCCCACTCACGATAAAATGGTACAACAACAGCGCACCAACTAATTTTCTTGATTTTCCGTGTGCAAAGAAGATGCCAATAGAATGTCCTTATTGCTTGCTACAGTATGACGAATGGCCATAGACATTCTAACCATGTACAATGTCATGAATGAACAGCATGACTGGCTTCTTTCAAACTTGCCTACATTATGAGAAGCAGTAATCAGCTTTCTCTAGCTCCTTGTCACAGTCAGAGTTTTTGCAGTAAAATTCCAATAAGAAGCACGCACCTGCATGTACAGGCACGAGGGAAGGAATGCTAGTCTGAGGAGTGCTCCCAGAGTTACGTTTTTAGGGCAAGGTTAGAAAGTGACACCCCAGGCTATACGTAGGCAGGCTACCATGAGCTTCTTCTACAGATTGGCTCCACCTTGAACATCATTAGGTTAGCATTCAAGGTTGGGTAGAAGAAACTCGATAGATGCCATTGAAAAGCACTGGAGAAACATTCACAGTTTATGCCCTTGTGGAAGACATGATTAGTAATAACTTACTGTATATTATATTAGGTGGCAAGAAACAGTTCTGTCCACACTAACTGAAGTCAATGTATTTTGGTTATAGCAACATGAGAGAGGGAGAGAGAGAGAGAGAGAGAGAGAGAGAGAGAGAGAGAGAGAGAGAGAGAGAGAGAGAGAGAGGTGATATGAGAGAGAGAGAGAGAGAGGTGATGAGAGAGAGAGAGGTGATGAGAGAGCGAGAGAGAGAGCGAGAGAGCGAGAGAGAGAGAGAGAGAGAGAGAGAGAGAGAGAGAGAGAGGTGATATGAGAGTGAGATACAGGGTAGTGTGATAGTGTCTGTTTCCCTCTCTCTGTGGTGAGTTAGTGTGTTGTTGAGCAGTCTCCATCTCTGCTACCCTCTGACTCACACACACATGCTGTTGACTGTGGTCTAACTGAGTCAAAGCAGAGGGGCCCGTTGCTCCCGTGCTTCCTACTCTCCACCTGCTCCTCCTGCATGAGGCTCCCTCTCTCTCCTTACCCCCACACACAGATGGACAAGGGAAAGGGGTGGATGGAACCCCTAAATCCAAAGATAGCATTGTGATAACTTACTACATGAACCCGATGGAACCATGTGAAAGGTGATATTCTATGGTGCATCTGAAAAGTACTCTTTCAACAGTGCAATTACTTTTTCAACTCAAAGTTCTACAACGGAACAAATGACGCTAAGTGCCAATCATGCTACAGTAGTTAAAAGTTACAGCACATTAATGCTTTTTGATGATATGTCACGGTGTGAATCCAACATATACCGCATCTGACTTCAAAGACCAACCTCATTACCACTGGCTGGGCAGAGTTAATTTTTAATGCTCTCACTTCTCAGTCAGAAGCGCTGGCCTAAAAAAACGGACAACCTAGGAGGATATAGATGTCAAAATCACACTTCCACCTAAATGCCACACTCCAGAATTAAGCTGTTGGCCTATTTGTTTCCTATTTTGTTTCTGTCACCTCTGCCTTGATGTATCCTATAGGAATAAACATACCTCTGTTTCCCACGTATACATACTGTATGAAAGCATTCAAATAAGTAAGCCATCACAATTTCAAAGCTATTCAAGTCTCCTGCTCTACAGGGGTTCTCCACATGGGGCTAGGGGGACCGGGGTGTCACAGAGCTGGCAGGAGGCAGGGAGGTGACACTGAGTGACAGTCAGGACGATAGGGGCATAGAAGCTCATATGAAGTGTACCATTCTAAAGTATCTCTCTCTCTCTCTCTCTCTCTCTCTTTAATGTCACCTCTCCCGGCTCTTACTGACACCTACCCATGGGCCCCCTCTCTTTCCATTTACTGTAACCTGCATCCTCACCCACTGGGCACTGACCGACCGACACCGGACGTCCATGGACGTTGAAAAGTAGTTTAATTTTGTTAGTCCGACCTGGCCTTGATTTTTACGTCCACAGACGTCTGGACCGGCCTTCATTTGGTCCAAACATAGACATCCATGATTGGTTCAAAAGTTTGGACAGCACAGTACAGTACATTGCATTACAGTAGAGCACAGTACAGTAGAGCACAGTACAGTACAGTAAAGAATAGTTGAGTATAGTTCAGTACAGTACAGTAAAGAAAAGTTGTGTATAGTTCAGTACAGTACAGTACAGTAAAGAAAAGTTGAGTATAGTTCAGTACAGTACAGTTAGGGCTGTGGCGGTCATGAAATTTAGTCAGCCGGTGATTGTCAAGCAAATAACTGTCGGTCTCACAATAAATCCATTATTTATTTTAGACAGGTCTAAAGAAGCATGATATGAAGAAAATATAGTCTATTTCAGAAGAACAGAATAGCATACTCTGAGTTGTCCTGCTCTGGCTATGGCAAATGGCTGTGGGCTACACTAGTTCATTTAGCAGACAAGATTTGCTTAGAATTCCGTGGCATTATTTTACAGTTGAAGTCGGAAGTTTACATACACTTAGGTTGGAGTCATTAAAACTTGTTTTTCAACCACTCCACAAATTTCTTGTTAACAAACTATAGTTTTGGAAAGTTGGTTAGGACATCTACCTTGACACAAGTAATTTTTCCAACAATTGTTTACATACAGATTATTTCACCTATAATTCACTGTATCACAATTCCAGTGGGTCAGAAGTTTACATACACTAAGTTGACTGTGCCTTTGAACAGCTTGGAAAATTCCAGAAAATTATGTCATGGCTTTAGAAGCTTCTGATAGGCTAATTGACATCATTTGAGTCAATTGGAGGTGTACCTGTGGATGTATTTCAAGGCCTACCTTCAAACTCAGTGCCTCTTTGCTTGACATCATGGGAAAATCAAAAGAAATCTGGCAAGTCAGAAAAAAATTTGTAGACCTCCACAAGTCTGGTTCATCCTTGGGAGCAATTTCCAAACGCCTGAAGGTACCACGTTCATCTGTACAAACAATAGTACGCAAGTATAAACACCATGGGACCACGCAGCCATCATACCGCTCAGGAGAAGACGCGTTCTGTCTCCTAGAGATGAACGTACTTTGGTGCGAAAAGTGCCAATTAATCCCAGAACAACAGCAAAGGTCCTTGTGAAGATGCTGGAGGAAACAGGTACAAAAGTATCTATATCCACAGTAAAACGAGTCCTATATCGACATAACCTGAAAGGCCGCTCAGCAAGGAAGAAACCACTGCTCCAAAACCGCCATAAAAAAGCCAGACTACGGTTTGCAACTGCACATGGGGACAAAGTTCGTACTTTTTTGAGAAATGTCCTTTGGTCTGATGAAACAAAAATAGAAGTTTTTGTTTGGAGGAAAAAGGGGAAGCTTGCAAGCCGAAAAACACCATCCCAACTGTGAAGCACGGGGGTGGCAGCATCATGCTGTGGGGGTGCTTTGCTGCAGGAGGGACTGGTGCACTTCATAAAATAAATGGCATCATGAGGAAGGAAAATTATGTGGATATATTGAAGCAACATCTCAAGACATCAGTCAGGAAGTTAAAGCTTGGTTGCAAATGGGTCTTACAAATGGACAATGGCCTCAAGCATACTTCCAAAGTTGTGACAAAATGGCTTAAGGACAACAAAGTCAAGGTATTGGAGTGGCCATCACAAAGCCCTGACCTCAATCCTATAGAAAGTGTGTGGGCAGAACTGAAAAAGCGTGTGCGAGCAAGGAGGCCTACAAACCTGACTCAGTTACACCAGCTCTGTCAGGAGGAATGGGCCAAAATTCACCCAATTTATTGTGGGAAGCTTGTGGAAGGCTACCCGAAAAGTTTGACCCAAGTTAAACAATTTAAAGGCAATGCTACCAAATACTAATTGAGTGTATGTAAACTTCTGACCCACTGGGAATGTGATGAAATAAATAAAAGCTGAAATAAATAATTCCCTCTACAATTATTCTGACATTTCACATTCTTAAAATAAAGTGGCGATCCTAACTGGTCCTCTGTAGCTCAATTGGTAGAGCATGGCGCTTGTAACGCCAGGGTAGTGGGTTCGATCCCCGGGACCACCCATACGTAAAAATGTATGCACACATGACTGTAAGTCGCTTTGGATAAAAGCGTCTGCTAAATGGCATATTATTACTATTATTAAGACAGCGAATTTTTACTATGATTAAATGTCAGGAATTGTGAAAAAACTGAGTTTAAATGTATTTGGCTAAGGTGTATGTAAACTTCCGACTTCAACTGTATATTATTTTATAGTATGAAGAATACAATTGAACAAAGCTGAATAAAATAGAAAGGATTAACAAAGAAACAGGTACTCCTATATGATGACTGTAAGTCGCTTTGGATAAAAGCGTCTGCTAAATGGCATATTATATTATTATGCTTAATTTAGAGTTATTAATGTAGCTTTAGTTGTTCTACAAACATTGGGGTATATGTTTTGATTTTTAATACATCGTAAGGCTGCATGATGCAACTCTAATGATAATTTGAAAAAAGTCACTTGAAAGGCATGAGCTCTGCTTTGTTTTTTTTGCGCAGGCTGTACACACTTCGTCAGTCTCTCATTCACAATTTGAGAAGCACTTGATAATGCTTTGAATTTCATGGTGGCATCCCCTTTGTGTGGCCATTATGCACCCCAAAAAAATCCATGCCTTTTGCAGCACCTCCCTAAATGCTGCCCGCTCCAAAGCACCTCCCATCTCACTCACACGGCTCTCCATCACGTGATCGGGTCTTTCTCACAGGCTACAAGTGAAGACAGACACATCGCGTGCATGCGCACGTCCTTATCCAATTCCGAGGTGCATATTGAAGATATTGGAAGAACTGTCCACATTTACTTTTCGTCAGCCAACAAGAGGAGCAGGCCTAACGAACAGCAAAAGCACTAGCCTATGTCAATCTACTATCCCCAATAGTACAAACGTTGACCTATTCTATTCTATGCGAGAAATAAATATTCCAAACATAGTCTGGGATAGTTGTGGGATGCGATAGATCCCAAATTAATACAACCACTAGCATCAAAAAAACGTTTTTATGCAATGAGGCTGACGTAACAGATCAGAACGTTTAGCTTAAAATGTTGATAAACTATTAGGCTATTTCTTCACATTATAAGCGCAGCAATGTGCACACGGCAGTAGGCTTTAAGCGCGAATGTTCCATTAGCGGAAATCACCATTATCAAAAGTGACCACAAATGCGATTATGCATTTAATGCTTTTATTATGAAGGTGCATTTTTATGGTGAAAATTATCTTCCCCAAACTTAAACTTGAAACTCACAAGCTGCTTATGTATGCCAGTTAGGCTCTACACCCCTTGTAAAGCGGATTAATGTGCTTAATTTTAAGAAGTTATTTGGCCACTTTAGTTGTGATACAAACCTTATTAATACATATAGGCCAATGGGCTAGGCTACATGACGTGTGCGACTATGATTCGAAAAAGTCGCAAAAAAAAGGCATTGTTTCTTATGCTGGGCATCATTCACAAGTGATAATATATCATTCACAAGTGATAGGCTAATATTGTCACCCATCAGACTATTCTTGATTTAATCTTGTCTTTACATATACTAAATAATATATGTGTGAAATTCGTTTTGATTTAGAATGGACCATTATCATGCACCTGTATCGAAACATAAATAGCGAATGGAGGACACTTTTCCCCATGGTTTATTTTCATGCCAGCCAGGTAGGCTATACTCCTGTTGTAAATATAAGCAAAGTGCATAATATTAGGAATGTTGACAAATAAATATAATAGGCCTAGCCTATAGAAAGCTGATCCTCCTCTTTTCAGTAGAGGCCATCACTCTGTTTTCACGCACAACTGCATAGCCTATTGAAATGTTGCGCAACATGAGCTCATGGGCTCTCATGAAGTGTTTGATTAGATATTCGAACACATTTGCATTGATGTCAGAGTGATTAGAGGGACAATAGAGTGCTGAGTACCAGGCAGTTAGCAAGTTTGGCAGGCTACTAATGACCATCTGCAGCATCAGAGCTTGGAGAAGCCTAATTACCGTGACTAAACGGTCACGTGGAATTTGACTGTCTTCATGACTCGTATAATAATATTGCGATATTGTCAAAACGAGTACAATCAAAAATAATATCCCGATATGTAACTGTATCGATTTTTCCCCCATCACAACTACTGTGCTGTACTTTGATATCCAGAGTTGGTCCAGTCCAGACCAACCAAATGTAGTTTTGTTTGGTGGCGGAGCTCATTCAAACAATAGCCAGTGTGTAGAATAATACCCAAATATGTATATTTCTAACTTTGTGTACCTATTTAGGATATATCACCATGAAGATAATGACATTCATATCCATAACTATGCATTTCTGTGTAGTACAGATCAGGGACCCATGATGAAATTCCATTCTGCTACTGGGTGTAAATCCACTTCACTTACTTTTCTAAAGCTGAAGTTTCCTGTTGAATATAGGCCATTTGCTGTATAACTGCACTTTGTCGAAATACAAAAAACAAGCTAAAATGTGTCTTTGGTCTTTGAATCGACCGTGTATGAGAGTGGTGTTGTGGGTGTTAAAGGTGACTGTGTTTTAGGTGGCAGCTGTGTTTTTGTTCCTTTATAAACCATCAGACAGAGTGCACCACAGACCAAAGAGGAACTTAAACTGGAGGATAAAAGCAGCATAGGAGAACTTATCTTTTACAAAAAGAGAAGAGGATTAACGAACAGAAAACAGGAAAAGACTGCATTGACCTTACTGACTGCTGTCTGTGTCTTTGTAAATGTTATTTAATCGAGGCCCTCATTATCAACAGCTACTCTCCATCTCCTCTCTCCTACAGACATTACACCCACGGATCCCAATCTCCTGCTAGCATCTCAGCATCCATTTTGTCTTATTCAACTTGTCACCAATCTTGCATACACTCCAAAAGGGTTCTTTGGCTCTCCCCATAGGAGAACCCTTTTGGGTTCCACGTAGAACCCTCTGTGGAAAAGGTTTTTAAATGGAACCCAAAAGGGTTCTATCTGGAACCAAAAGGGTTCTTCAAAGCGTTCTCCTATGGGGACAGCCGTTGAACTGTTTTAGGTTCTAGATAGCACTTTTTTTTCTAAGAGTGTAGGCACTTCCTTCCTGCCTTCTGAATTCGGTGTGTATTGCTACACTGTCTCTTCCTTATTTATTTAAGGACTGTTAAACAATACATTAGCAAGTCATCTTTAAATTCCTCAACCTGATGTTAAAACTGCACATGCAAATTAGGAACTTAAAGTGAGTTAATTATGTGGCCTGTTTTACAGTTAAGAGGTTTGCTCTACTGGGAAGTTCCTGCCTTGAGGGCATCATTATATTGTTGTATTCTCTGTTATAAGGATCAGACCTATTGAGCTTCTGGACATCAAGGTTAATACTGTACACAAAAGGACTGTTACTTGAAAGTATTATGTATTTGTCTAGCTAATAGAGATTAGAACAAGGTTAGATTGTTCTGTGGCACCTTTTACAACTTTGCCACCCTCAAGTCTATCAAGCTGACAGACAACAGCTATGAGGAGTGCAAACTGCATACAAACTGCATACAATAACCTCATCATTAAGAGTATGACAACCAAATTCAAATAAAAAGTTCATACATTCCACATTACTGTAGCTCCAATATGCAATATGAAACAAATTAATTCATAAAAAACAGAAGTTGTTTCTTGACACAAGAATGTGTAGTACAATACACAGAGAAAAATGTATCTCCCAATTAATAGACACTTGAAAAGAAGGCTAAGTAGAGATTTTTCAAAATGTCCACTTATTAACACACCCAAATCAAAGTAGCCTACCACTTCATGAACTGCACGCATAGATAACTTAAAGAACTTACCCATCTCCAACAACCACACACTTGATGGCTTGCATTTTCCAGGCGTTGATTTAACAACTTGTAAATGTACACTTAGTAGGCAAGACAACAATGTAGAATCAGGTACAGTACAGGAAATAAGTTTGCCTATCTTATCTGCCCACCGCCCCGACTCTCGCGTTTACTCTTGCGCTGCGCACTTGAATGCGGCGAAGTTTATCATTGGGTCTACTGAAGCACATCTCTGATAGCAGGAAGTAGGCCTTTGTGAAACTGTGATATTAATGTCCTTCAAATTTGATTAACAAAATGCTCAGTGAAGCTTTCAGAAGCTGATATTATGACTCACACTGACATTTAAGCATATCTAGGCTATGACTTTATTGTCCAAGTGCGCACATACTTTTTTCACCTAGGCTGTATGACAGTGTTATGCACTTCCGTTTTATTTTCACTAGATGGTGCCATATATCAAGAAACTGGGCCCAGCGTTTGACAAGTAGCCTATACTCACACAAGTTATATAAACTGGGCCGACAACTAGCCCCTACTCACAGAAGTTCTATGTTTTATTGTTGCAGAAATCTGTAAATGAACATGAACAATCTGAAAATACCGCTTATAGGCCTAACTAAGAAGTAGTCAGTGAATTATATAATTTCAAAAAGTAGTGGATTTATAAAAAACACTTTTGATGCCTAGGGGTGCGCTCGTAAATGCACTCTTGCCATCTATTCCGATTTCAGAGCACTCTCGTCTGAGTGTGCAGTAGTGCAGAATAACTGATGAATTTACGAACATGCAATACCCGTTGAATATGACCGGTGTCAGTAAACGTCTGCAAAAAAATTTAATGAAATTGTTGCCAGCAGCACAGTTACAGTCACGAACGTTCTATATAACATGAAAACCGCCTAACCAGCTGAGGTCAGAACGCTCGGATCAACCCTACTTCTCGGCCAGAGCGTCCAGTGCTCTGAACGCTCCGAGAGCGAAACGCTCTGAATTTACAAACTGACAAACTGACAACGCTCTGAATTTACGAACGCTCAGAGCGCACTCTGAGCGCACTCTGGCACGCTAGAGTGAATTTACGAACGCGCTCACAGTTTGAGCTGCGCAACTCTGGGCATGGTACTTGACTTGAGACGTCACAAGTGGCTTCCACCCCTGCCTGAAGCACTCTTCCCATCTACTGTACATGTCTACATGAGTCTTGTCAGAACTTAATGACTCTCTCATGACCTCACACATCTATTTATGAAGGTAAGCAATTGGTTGATCTATTAGTCTCCCCAGAGTTTCAATCTGTGGTTGTTTGAGTTCAGCACAAGTGATTTTCAAATGACTTAAGTTCACTTATGTGGGCTACATATTTACACTGACCGCTGAATAATTCTGGATATTGTGCATTAGATCTATCTCGAACTGGTATCACCTGTCAATACACACACACACACACACACACACACACACACACACACACACACGCACGCACGCACGCACAGACACACACACACACACCTTCTTTACTTGTATATGTTATTTGTTGTTCAGTAACAGCACTGACTTTAGGTGGCCAGGTCATTATGTTTTGAGGATGGTATTGGCAGTGTAGTTTATGCAGTACTTCAACACTGACACGTTTCCTGTACAGCCACAGTCTCTCTCCAACACCTCCAACATGGGCAGCCAAAGAAAAGACAGCTTCCTCTGGGGAAAAGGTAAGGTTTTTACGTTTTACAGTCCATTTTGCAATTTAACATCCCTAATTAGGCTATAGTAGCTGGGGATTAACACAATGAACAACACATTAGTGTCTTTCTGTAAGATGATGAAGTTTTGAAGTGTCAGTAGACAATGGGGGGTTGAGCTGTTGCTGTGAATATCTTACTTGAGAAAGGAAATTGAAACACACTAATAAGAAAGTGTAATGATATAGTACCTGTCTTCACAATAGATACCCACTACAGTCTACAGTAAATATTGTGCTTTCAGTCTCTTTACCATGACCTACATACACTGTGTTATAAAGTCAGCAGTGTTCAATGGATACAAGTGGTTTGTTTTGATCACTTTTACCACGGTGATGAATGTTATTCAGTTTATTATAGCACCACCTGACTTTATAGAGGCATATTGTTGTCATATAGCCTTCATATACCTCAAGTTCTCATTACTGACTATCAAGTAACGTTCAGAGGTGTTGCTCACGGTATAGTGTTCACACATCTAATTGTCATGGTAGATGGAGTTTGGCAATGTTGTATTATCTAGTTAATGTTGTATTGTCTAGTTATAATGTTGTACTGTCTAGTTTTAATGTTGTATTGTCTAGTTATAATGTTGTATTGTCTAGTTAATGTTGTATTGTCTAGTTATAATGTTGTACTGTCTAGTTTTAATGTTGTATTGTCTAGTTATAATGTTGTATTGTCTTGTTTTAATGTTGTATTGTCTAGTTATAATATTGTATTGTGTAGTTATAATGTTGTATTGTCTTGTTATAATGTTGTATTGTCTAGTTATAACCTGAAAAGGGAGTAATGAATATGTATTTTAGGTGTGTCTATAACCCTCATCTAAAAACGGTGAGAAGCTGTTATGAGGACAAGACTAGAGCAGATCAGCTACTAATGGACATTACTGGTGTTCATTCTGTAGAAGAGAAGTTCAGCAGTTATATTTAGCTAGTGCTGAGAAGTGCAGTAGGTTGAGTTATGCTAGGGTTGGTGTGAGGGTGGTTGTCAAGGCACATTTCTGACACCTTTGATATTTTCAGTGTATACAGGAAGATGTCTCAATTAGTGGTTTTGTCGGACTGCTTCGTTTATGCATTTGATGTTAATGATGTTTTCATCTGTGTGTTTATGTTTGTGTGTACAATCTATTCTACAGCTTCCACAATGCTTAGCTCAGTGGAGAGGCAGGAGATAGACACCATGAAGTTACACAAGAGTGACCTATTAGATGACATTCAGGTACAGTAAATCATGCTCTCAACCATTGCTCTTTATGTACAGTCAAAATGCTTTATGAAACTGCATTTTGCCAGAATAAAACTAACTGTATTGTGACATTACCTACAACAGCTATTACATTCACAAAGCCTCCCTCAAAAGTTATGACATCTCAGAAAGGTCCAGTTTTATGAATAGACTGACCCTCCACCTCTGTACTGTATGGACCAAGGGATTGAGTCACCTATGGTTAAAATAGCACATATTACCATCTCATCCATTTGACATCATTTCCCCTTGTGTAGAAGCTGAGGTTGGAGATTGACAGCGTCATGACGGAAATCCACAACATTGAGGCGGACGAGGAGAAGTAAGTTAGAGCTTGCACAATGGCTCATTCAGATAGGTTACCATTGACCAGTAGGCCTCTTCCTCTGTGGGAGAGTAAGCTACAGTAACACTTTGCAGTGTGTGGTAGCTTCTTTTGAATCTATCACAGCCCAAACACCAGATCAACAATACTTCCTGACATCCATCTTGACAAAGAGGCCCCTCCCACATCTCTGATGTCCTATCCCTCCCTAACTCAAACTAAGAAAGGTATGGAGGCATAGCCGCGGGAAGTAGTGGAGCAGAGGGTGCTGCACCCCATGAACCCCCCCACCCCACTGTGGTCACCTCCTCATCCTCATAAGTGGCATCTGGGGGCGTTGTCCTACAGAACAAGAACAGATTCTGCCCCCCCCATCTGTAAGGCCCCTCTGTATATGTGTGTTTCCTGTTTCTTCACTAGCAGCTACAGGAATGTGGTAAACCTCTTAAATGTCAGCAGCATGAAACACTGTGACATGTTCCTGGCAGGACAACCCCAGCTGCCTTTAAGTATATCACTCTCACTGTGTGTCATCTCTGATAAAGTGGACACATACTGTAGCTAGTATAACACTTATGGGTAAAAGTGTTGTCATTAACCTTTTTCAATCTTTCTTCTGTTTTGTCTTTGTCTCTCTTCAGCAAAAATGTTGTGAGAAACAAGAGGTTCTTATGTGGGAAAAAGAAATTCAACATGGACCCTAAAAAGGTGAGCTCATGTCACGCACTGTAATTAGGGCCCTTAGTTCTTCCTGGTTCTCTGGTTAGGACAAAGTCAGGTCCCTACACATAACATCAACTGTATATAACATTACTCAATATGGAATACACTAAACACAAATACATACTGATCAGATATGTCCCGAAATGTGAAGTGCTTCAATTCTAGAATGGAAGTAGTAGAGATGTGTATAGTTATCACCTCTACTGACGGAGGCTTGCCACAGCTAGAAGGTCAAATAGTTAACTGCAAGATGACAGAGCAAATAATCTGACACAATAAATGAACGAATGTTGAGCGAGTGATGTGACTTATGTGCAGAAGTGCAAGCTGTGCGGGGGCAGCGAGAGGGGGAGAGAAAGAGAGAGAGAACCACATCCTGTTCCGTGAAGAGGAGCGGAGGCGCACACTCCTGCTCAAACCACAAACACTCCTCCTTTCCTCTCATCTGAAGAGAGGTCAAACCCATAATATAAAGTCCCCCTGGCCTGTATGACCACCCTGGAGAAAAGCCTGTGTTTGGGTTTGTGCAGAGGCAAGAGATCCAGTCAAGGGTTTCTTTAGCTGGAAGCTCTGCATTGTTTAGATATAATAATATATATTGCTTCCAGTGGCTCTCTCTGAATGTCAGACAATGCATACAGAATGTTCATATGTGCATGACCACTACTGCACATTACAGTGCTTTGGACCTCATTATGATTTCTGCTATTTTTTATTTTAAGTATACGTCAATGCATTCATATCTTCCAAATTCATACATGTGTTCATTGACTTGTCATGGCCTCTTCCTCCAGGGTATTCAGTACCTGGTTGACAATGACCTGTTGGAGTGGACAGCAGAGGCAGTGGCTGAGTTCCTATACAAAGAGGAAGGACTGAACAAGACAGCCATAGGGAACTTCCTGGGAGAGAGGTACACAATGCTTCTTAACATGACCAAGATAATGATGGCTTTGTTGATGGGGATAATGATGACTATCATAACCAGTCATTATCTCAATCATCTCCATCTCACTGATTTGCCTCTTGTTTGTGTTCATGCAGGGAGGAAATGCACCTTCAAACTCTGAAAGCCTTTGTAGAACTTCATGAGTTCTCCGACCTGAATCTGGTGCAGGCACTGAGGTTAGTTCTGCACTACACTGGTACAGCTTTTACACTCATATCAACATATTCTCATTATTAGCCTTTGAAAGATATTCATTTCCAGAGTAAATCCTGTCTGATCCCTGTCTGTTCCCTGGCTCATCCCTGTAGGCAGTTCCTGTGGAGTTTCCGTCTCCCTGGAGAAGCCCAGAAGATTGATAGGATGATGGAGGCATTCGCTACACGCTACTGTGACTGTAATGCAGGGGTCTTCCAGTCAACAGGTACTGTACAGTACTGTACTGCACAGGCACCAGCCTCCTCTACCATGCTGCTGACTCCCAACACTGACAGATCAGCAAGACAGATGGGGAGGGGGTTGAGGAGTACATTTTGAGGCATATTCAAATCATTTCTCAAAAGTGAGGCTGATTAAGGATGCAAATAAATATAATTGACCCAACAGTAATAAAATGTGTGGGTGTTTCAAACAGACACCTGCTACATCCTGTCCTTTGCCGTCATCATGCTGAATACCAGTCTCCATAACCCCAACGTGAAGGACAAGCCCACTCTGGAGTGCTTCTTCAGTATGAACAGAGGCATCAACAACGGGGGTGACCTGCCCAATGACCTGCTCATGGTGAGGCCTTAGGGGTCAGAGGTCAGGAGTTAACTCCACTCTCAGAATGTGACTCGTATTTGGTTGTTATTGTCTGTAGCTGTAGTTAACTCTCATATACTACCTCATTAAATCCAGAAACTCTATGAGAGCATTCGGAACGAGCCATTCAAAATCCCAGAGGATGATGGGAACGACCTCACACACACCTTCTTCAACCCGGACAGAGAGGGTTGGCTGCTCAAAATGGGTGAGATGATTAGCAATATCACTAGCTGAGAGAATTGTCTTATCATTGTGCCATTACCAAGCATTAAAAATAAGCTTACCACTGTAAGGTTCTGTATTTATTTTCTTAGTTCACATTGTGTTCTTGAACGTAGCCCTGTTTCTTTGTGTTCTTGAACGTAGCCCTGTCTTTCATTTTTGTTCCTTGATTTCACCTGTGTTAGTTACTCACCTGGTCTCATCAGCTCCTTATTTAGTTCAGTTCTTTCTGTTTGTGCTTTGTGAGGTATTGTTCGTTTTGACTCTACTAAGCCTTTTCCTAGCTTGTTTGTGAGAACCAGTTTTAGCCTTCAGTCCTAGTTTTGTTTCACCTGCCTGTTTGCCTACCTGTGTATGACCATTCCCTGCCTGTGACCACGATTCCTGCCTTCTGCGAAGGCGTGATAAACACCTGCCGCGCTCTGCGTAATAAACACCTGCCGGGCTCTGCGCGTGAATCTACACCTTTCTCCCTGAGTATTCATTACAGAATACCTCACCAAAAACGGAATGGATTCAGCGGAGCTACAGTGGCGCCTAACCTGGCAAGAGGAGCGTATGGAGGTAATCGGCCATCTTCTCTGCCAGCCTATCTCTACTCCTCCGATGCCAGGTATCGTAACCCATAGCCCTCCTTCATTCATATCCATGCCTGGAAAATATGACGGTTCACCTGGGAAATGTCAGGGATTTCTGATGCAATGCAGCAAATACATTGAGCACAACCCCACTAACTTCGCCACCGACAAGAGCAGGATGGATTTTGTTGTGTCTCTACTCACAGTCAAAGCCCTGGATTGGGCCACCGCCATATGGACTGCCAACAGCACAGAACTCGGATCCGAGACCCATTTCCACACCCTCTTCAAAGAGGTATTCGATCACTCTATTTCCGGTCGTCCTATAGGGGACCTCCTCATAGACCTTCAACAAGGACGCAATTCAGCTGCCGTGTGTGCCCTCGAGTTCCGCACCATGTCTGCAGGGAGTGGATGGAGTGAGGCTGCTTTACTTACCGTCTACCTTCAGGATTTAAATCAATATATTCGTATGTCCAGCTCCATCGACCACCTCATCACCGACCGCCGAAGAACTCTGCCACCCAGGAACCCGAAACCTTCTCTTTCCATGATCCCGTCTGAGTCTTCCAGAGCCCATGCAGTTGGGTCATGCTCCTCTCCCATGTATCGAACGTCAAAGGCGGATCCAAGAAGGGCTCTGCCTATACTGTGGAGGGAAAGATCATCTACTCAGCCATTGCCCTGTTCGCCCCCCATGGAGAGATGAGAAGGGTCCCTCCGCTGCCATGCAGGTAGGCGGGTCCGTATTTCTAAATATCTCCCAGAAGCAATTCTCCATCCCAGTATTAATAACCGTGAAGGGGGTTACGAAGTACGTAGAGGGCTTGCTAGATTCGGGAGCAGCAGGTAGTTTTATTGATCACCAGCTAGTACAAGAGCTTGACATTGATCTTACACATGTCACCCCTCCTTAAAGGATTAACACCCAGACGGGCAGCCATTGGGCACGGGCTTCATTACTCACCTGACACCGAGCGTTACCCTCCAGATTGGAGTCTTCCACACCGAAACCATTAAACTCATGGAACTCTCATCCCCCAAACAGCCACTCATCCTCGGACACCCATGGCTTTGTTGTCACAACCCTGCCATCTCGTGGCGACAAGGTGAACTACTGTCCTGGTCTTCTACCTGCTTCACCAGTTGTCTCAGCCTACCCTGCAGAGCCACCACCATTGAGGACTCTGCCTCTGCAGTGCCACCCACCATACCATCTGAATACGCCCAGTACAGCAATGTCTTCAGCAAAAATCAAGGCCTCCACTCCGCCACCACATTGCCCAGAGGACTGTGCTATTGACTTACTCCCTGGAGTGTCCCCACCGAAGGGCCGTGTTTACCCCCTACCTATCCCGGAAAATGAGGCAATGGAGAACTACATGGACGAATTAAACCGTTTGAGTAATTCATCATTCTTCTCCGGCTGCGTCCAGCTTCTTCTTCGTTGGAAAAAAGTACGGTGGTCTTCGTCCATGTATTGATTACCGTTCCCTGAATGACGTTACGGTCAAGAACTGTTTCCCTCTTCCTCTGATCCTAGCGACCCTTGAACAAGTGGGCCACGCCAACATCTATTCAAAACTCCAAAAAACCCGGACCCTTCAATGAACTGATACTGCACTGACTGCTTTCAACACCTTGAAACGCCTCTTCGCCTCAGCTCCTGTTTTTCTCCCTGAGTAGTCATTACAACCACACAATGATCTGATTTCCTTTATGGCGCGTGTTGGATGTAGAATTGTCTGATTAAACTTTTCATTTGTGTAATGAAATGTTAACTTTTCCTCTCTGCAGGAGGAAGGGTGAAAACATGGAAGAGGCGGTGGTTTATTTTGACAGACAGCTGTCTGTACTACTTTGAGTATACCACAGTGAGTATGCTATACCCCCAACTTTGTCATAGGGTTTTCCAGTAATGGAATTTAGGATAAAAGATGGTAGTAGTTACTGCTAAATTATAGTCCTTGACCAAACCATCTCTCCTCCTCCCTCAGGATAAAGACCCCATAGGGATCATTCCCCTTGAGAACCTCTGTGTAAGAGAGATAGAAGACTCAATCAAACAGGTACTGTGTATTCCACTGACTGCATATTTCTTTCTGAGGTTTATGGCAGTGCCACCTGTTCTATGATGTTTCAGTCTCATAGCTACTCTCTTAGCTGTCACGGCACTGTATGACTCATAGTATCAGTTCTGTATGAGGAAGGAAGGGTTTAACTGGAAGATTAGGAGTAATTAGACCAATACACTATGGGATCATTTCTTTTTTGGAAAAAATTAATTTGGCTTGGGTGTGTGTTTTGTGAACATTTGTATGCATGTGTGTGCTTCTTTGTGAGCAGAATTGTCTTGAGATCTACAACCCCAGAGGGCAGAAGATCAAGGCGTGCAAGACAGAGAACGGAGGCAGGGTGGTGCAGGGGAAACACCAGTCCTACAGGATGAGTGCCGCCACAGCAGATGAGAGAGATGACTGGATAGGCTCCATCAGGTCAGATACCTCAACCCAGGCTTAACACATACCTGTACTACACATATACACTTCACAAATGACTTGGCTTGTAATGCTGGCACCAGGCCACACCTGGCAATCAATGGGATGAAGTGAACTTGATGATGATTTGGACACTTGGCTTATTTTTCTCTCTGTCTTTCCCTCAGAGCAAGTATCACCAAGGACCCCTTCTACGACCTGGTGTCATTGCGCAAGAGGAAAGTCATCAACAACAACAATGCTTCACAGGACTGAGTCATCAGACATGATATAAAGCATAATGGGAAATGAGTCCGGTAATGGTCTGTAGAGGTCTGTCTCCGTAACAGCCAGTTTGTTGAAATGCTTGGAAATGATGGACTGGTCCAAGTAAATTGACATGGTACAGATTACAATGCTGTACAGTACAGCATTAGTGCAATACTGTAACTCAGACATGTTACCCAAAATGAAAAAATAGAATTGTGACCTGTATGTGGTTTACAGCTGTCAAACCAGAAACTCCCCATACCTCATACTGTAGGTCAAATGTAATGGTTCAAATTAGAGTCGCTCAGTCTGTTAAATTACTAGTAATTTAGAAAGTGATTTCTGTCATTATTTCTTAGAAATAAGAAGTTAGAAGCATGTGGGAGCGAATCAGTTGTACTGAAAATGAGTTGCAAACCAAAATAAGTGTGTAGCACTGTAAGAATAATGCATCATTCTATAAGGACAGATTTGAACATATCGTTGATAAAATGTTGTTTTATATAGTTATAGTTGTTTCTGTACAGGAAGCATAGAACAAAGGGAACATCACGTAAACATTACGGAAATGCAGCACCTTTTCACCTTGTATCAGGCTCAGCAATTTCAGTTCCTAGAAAACCTCTGCACTATTAGCCATTTCCTCTCACAAGGGTATAGAATTAGTGTTACGTGGACACAACTTCAACACTGATTCAGTGTTGTGACGTTATTTAATTGTCTTAAATGCATTGTATTCATATTTTTTTAAGTATGTATTTATTTTTCAACTCATAACATACGTATTTTGTAAATACTGTATTATAATAGGAAGTTATTTTGCACATTGCCTTTTAAGCACAGACAGTGATAATACAAATGTCCGTAAACATGCCTTAATAATGTTGAATGAATAATACATACATATTTTATTATATTCAAATATGTGTGTACTTCTTTCACAACAGATGACAGATTATAATTACATCAAACTGACCTAAAAAGTGGGCCTAAAGACCTTTCTCTTTAGCAAGGCTTTATGTTGATAGCGGTGCTCCTTGGTGTCCTTGTTCCTTGTAGTGTCAGCGGTGTTCTTTGTATCAGTTTCCCTGTCTAGTTTATTTTTATTTTTTATTATGCACTTTGAGATTATTCTGTATAATGAAAAGCGCTTTACAAATGTAATACAGTACCTTAATAATAATATCATACAGATCTTAGCTATATACTGAACAATAATATAAACGCAATATGTAAAATGTTGGTCGCATGTTTAATGAGCTGAAATAAAAGATCTCTGAAAAGTTAAAAGTGTTCTCTAATTGTTTTGGTACAAATTTGTTTACATCCCTGTTAGTGAGCGTTTCTTCTTTGCCAAGATAATCCATCCACCTGACAGGTGGGGCATATCAAGAAGCTGAATAAACAGCATGATCATTACACAGGTGCACCTTGTGCTGGGGACAATTAAAGGCCACTCTAAAATGTGCAGTTTTGTCACAAAACAATGCCATAGATGTCTCAAGTTTTGAGGGAGCGTGCAATTGGCATGCTGACTGCAGGAATGTCCACCAGAGCTGTTGCCAAATAATTTAATGCTAATTTCTCTACCATAAGCCGCCTCCAACGTCGTTTTACAGAATTTGGCAGTACGTCTAACCGGCCTCACAACCGCTGACCACGTGTAACCACGCCAGCCCAGGACCTCCACAACCAGCTTCTTCACCTGCGGGATCGTCTGACACCAGCCACCTGGACAGCTGATGAAACTGTTGGTTTGCACAACCGAAGACTTTCTGCACAAACTGGCAGAAACCATCTCAGGGAAGCTCATCTGCGTGCTCGTCATCCTCACCAGGGTCTTGACCTGACTGCAGTTTGGCGTCATAACCGACTTCAGTGGGCAAATGCTCACCTTCGATGGCCACTGGCATGCTGGAGAAGTGTGTTATTCACGGATGAATCCTGGTTTCAAATGTACCGGGCAGATGGCAGACAGCGGTTTGCTTATGTCAACGTTGTGAACAGAGTGTCCCATGGTGGTGGTGGGCTTATGGTATGGGCAGGCATAAACTACAGACAATGAACACAATTGCATTTTATCAATGTCAGTTTGAATGCACAGAGATACTGTGAAGAGATCCTGAGGCCCATTGTTGTGCCATTAATCCGCCACCATCACCTCATGTTTCAGCATGATAATGCACGGCCCCATGTCGCAAGGATCTGTACACAATTCCAGGAATCTGAAAATGTCCCAGTTCTTCCATGGGCTGCATACTCACCAGACATGTCACCCATTGAGCATGAGTTTGGGAGGCTCTGGATCGACGTGTACAACAGCGTGTTCCAGTTCCCGCCAATATCCAGCAACTACGCACAGATGAGGAGTGGGACAACATTCCACAGGCCACAATCAACAGCCTGATAAACTCTATGCGAAGGAGATGTGCCGTGCTGCATGAGGCAAATTGTGGTCACACCAGATGCTGACTGGTCTTCTGATCCACACCCCTACTTTTTTTTTTTAAGTATCTGCGACCAACAGAAGCATATCTGTATTTCCAGTCATGTGAAATCCATAGATTAGGGCCTAATGCATTTATTTCAATTGACTGATTTACTTATATGAACTGTAACTCAGTAAAATCTTTGAAATTGTTGCATGTTTCGTTTATATTTCTGGTAAGTGTAAAATCGAATTAAGTACACTATTACACCATTTTCATTATTTAGTGATACACACTTCATCAATCTGATATTCTTCAACACAAATAAGGAAAAATACCTAGATATTTTCGAAGAAACACTATTTTAATTTCTCAAATTTCCAGTAGATGGTGCCAGAATATAATTGTTTGTTGGTTTTCAGTTTTCAATACTTATTTTTAGGTGTCAGAGTTTAATAACCACTCATCAATAAGCTTTATGTCTCCCATGATATGGGAAAATATATTTGAGCAACCCAAATGCACAGCTCCTAATGAAGAAATATTGAATCATGTCATCATCTTGAGGTACTGTGTATTGTGGTGCTACGTTTTGCATCATTACATTTAGCAGACGCTCTTATCCAGAGCGACTTACAGTTAGTGAATACACATTTTTATTTTATTTATTTTATACTGGCCCCCCATGGGAATCGAAACCCACAACCCTGGCGTTGCAAACGCCATGCTCTATCAACTGAGCTACATCCCTGCCGGCCATTCCCTCCCCTACCCTGGACGACGCTGGGCCAATTGTGCGCCGCCCATGAGTCTCCCGGTCGCGGCCGGCTACGACAGAGCCTGGGTTCGAACCAGGATCTCTAGTGGCACAGTTAGCACTGCGATGCAGTGCCTTAGACCACTGCGCCACTCAGGAGACCTATCATGTA